>NC_084891.1:6722500-7322500 GCF_958979055.1 Alnus glutinosa | reverse complement strand
CAGTAATGAAATTTTTATTAAAAAATTTTTTACAGTAAGAAATAAGTCCAATGAGAAGATATATATATATATATATATATATATATATTAACACACTTCTAGTTCAACCGTTAAGCCCCAAACATTTTCACCAACATCAAGCCTCCTTGTTGGTTTCTTCGTGGCCTCAATAGCCATCGGATAGATATATACAGTTTACAGTTGTTGTATAGACGTCGACGCTATATGAGCCAGTTTTAATTACTTGGATGGTCAAACCAGCAAGCTTGAAAGTTCGACTTCCTATATATGTCGTACATATATTTCATGTGTTTCAAGTGCAACACCTTCAAATTTTTAACACCATATTGAAGAAACTGGATAAAGAATGATACGTTTTAGGAGTTTATCAATGCCAAAGAACTTTGCGAAAGAGACCATACTACGACAAGCTCACCTTCCGCAAGACTATTTTCTCGATGAATAACCTTCTGCAAGCCTATATAAGCCGCCAAAAATTCACAATGCAGCGTCTGACTACATTCTTTGATCGACAAAGGTTTCTACCTATATATCACTTGATTACTGCAATTGAGATCTACGGTCCTTCTTCTAGCTATAAGTCTCTAATTTTAGAAATTCCCTCCTACTGAAGTGAAGAAAATGTCATATACAAACAAACAAAACGAAATAGCTAAGGTCGTTTTCATCCTAGAAAGATTGAAAATAACAGCCAAGGAATTTTTTTTTTATTTTTTTACAGTAAGAAATTTTTTTATTAAAAAAATAATACGCCCCTAGGTACGTACACATAGAATATACAAATGAACAACCCAACTAGCCCATAAATTAAACAGAACTCAAAAAGACTCACAAGAACTAAACACCCAACAACACCCAAAACCCAAACATAGTGAATCCCCCAAAAAACACCCAAGCCTGCCCCGAAGGCAACCCAATCCAACAAAACCCCAAAAACCCACAAGAAAATCTTGACAACCCTTCCAAAAAAAAAAACTCCCACAAAACCAAACCCAAAACCCAAATACAGAATATCCCCCATAAAACACCTGAAGATACAAAGGAAAAAAAAACATAAATATTAGGAAAATACAAACGGAGGCGTGTGGTGCCATGCGCGTCGGCACGGCGCAGAGAGATCACCAAAACAAGTAGAAATTGCTAGAGAATCCACCGGAGCATGCACGGAGAAGAGGTCCCAAGCACTGTAGATTTAACTCCCAAAAAACGAAAAAAAACTCTCGTGGTGACGCACACCGAGACAGCGCCTGGCAGCTACCTGCAGTTGCGCCGATGACGAGGGAGGGCCAGAACAAGCTGGCGAGGCCTCGAGTGAGGTGCATGCATGCCGAAAAAGACCCAACCACCGTAAAATAATTTAATTATTATTATTAGACTAAGTTGTCCATTAAAATAATTTTTAGAATGAAGTAAATTAAATTCTAGATAAAACGAATTATATGTAGCTCAACAAAAAATATGATATTTGTTAAAATTAAATGTCGCCTAACAAAAATAAATTTTGCAAGTCGTTCGGAAAAAATTAAATATAAAAAAGGCCCCACCTTAATTTATTGCCTTAAATCTCAAAATCTATTGAGTCGGTCCTAATTTTACAAGCAATTTGATTATTTTCAAATACAAGCAAATTCCTTAAATTAGGGTAAACCAATCCCTTAATTTATAACATTTTAGACCATGACCAAACATGGCAGTGGAGCCCATCTAACTTCATTATTGTGATTTGAAGGGTTGAATTTTTGTTTGAGGAGGTCATTTGACTATTTATCTTCTTCTTTTTTTAATTAATTCATTTTTCGACGTTCAACTCACCTTTGAGTTGAGTTCTTGTGATTAGATACCAAAACCAACCAAATAGCTCTAAGAATTTCGCTTGGGTTTAGTTTCAGCTTGAATTGGACTCACATTGATCCTTGTAATGCATGGTACATGTGCTCCTTTGTATTATGTTTTGGGACAAGTGTCCCCATTCTAATGGATTGGAACTGGACCCAAGTCAAACACATGGGCTTCAATGTGCAATAAATAGGCTCGAAAATAAAATGCCAAATAGCTCGAACTGGAAAGTAGATGACTAAATAATGTACATAAGAAAAGCATGTTATGGATGGCAACTAGGGTTTTATGCCCACTAATAAAAAGTTGACACATCAACCTAGAACAAAAAATACAAGTGTTAAAAAAACTCTGGATCTAAATCCTCTTCTTTCACTCTTTGGGCCTGGAAAAAAATAAGAGAAAAAAAAAAACCTCTCACCGCCCACCTTCGACGTCGTCGCCATGGCTGGAAAAGCTCTCGGAATGACGCCAATACTGAACAGAACGGCCGGAAACGCTCCTTTCCACCACAAATCACTGGATACCATGATGAATAGCCCACACGGGTGGTGCTACTGCCCAAAAAAAGAAGAACCAAACTAGGGAAAGGTGGTTTTAGTGGTTGCAAGTGGCCGTACGTTGTGGTGTTTTTTTGGGGATTTTCAGCAGATTAGTGGTGTTTAAATTTATTTATTTATTTTTGTCTCCGGCGGCGTCTAAAGTTGGTGAAGCCAGCAAGATTTGGAAATTTTCAGGCTTCTCGACGGCTGTTGTGGACTTTTTCGGTGGGTGTTCGGTGGCGACAGTGTTTGGGTGGGCGGTACCTGCAATAGTTTTTTTTTTTTTTTTTTTTTTTTTTTTTTTTTTTAATAAAAAAAAAAAAGAAAAGAAAAAAAGAAAAGAAAAGAGGGTTTAAATCCAGTGTTTTGCTAGATTTCGCTAGCATTTACTTTTCTTGTTTGATGCTGACGTGGCAATCTCTCATTGGAGGGCAAAAATCAAGAGGTTTTTGCCACTACCTGATTGAAGTTATCCCCGCATGTTATTGACCATGTAGGTACATATATTTTGTTTTGTATTTTGTATTTTTGTATATATATATATATATATATATTTTTATCCCTTTGTGTGTGGCTGGTTTTGTTTGTTAACATTATTGAATTTATTTTTGTTGTGGCATTTAGGTAGCAAAAGAACCAGTACAATGGGTTTGATTTGAGTTGCAGCTAGTTGTGAATGTTTAAGCTTCCTCATGTGTTTGACAAAATCCTTGTGAGAAAATGTATAAGCTTTAGAAATAGAATTTTTCGTTTTCATTGGTATAATTGCTTCTACAATCCTCATGTTTTGATGAAATCTCCGTAAGGCGTACATCAATGAAAGAGTTTTTTTTTTTTTGGGTCGTTTGTGTTGCTGTTTTTGCATTTCACATGTTTGATAAATTTTCCATGAAAAAGATCTTACTAAATTTCGGGTGCAATTTACCAGAATTTGTCATTTGCAATCATATCCTTCAAGTTAAACATTTTTAACCTCGTATTCTTCTGGTCTAGTGTGAGGCCATGTGATAAATTTTCTATGGTCTTAACTAGGAACACTTAATTTTTGTTGTTGGTATGAATACCTTGAGTAATGCTAGAAGTCCTTCTTGTGTCATTCTCGGGTTCTTCTAAAATTGAGGTGGCGTTTAAAATCATCTTCGGGCTTATAATTGATTACTATTGAATTTTGATCAAATAGTAATTTTAAAAGCCACCTCATTTTTAGAGGGATATAAAAATAACATACGAATGACTTGTAGAATTACTCGAATACCTTTGGTGGCTGTTGTCATTCTTGCCGATCACACTAAGTCCTTTTAAGTTTTCCTGAAGTTGCTGGCAACTAATATTTTTCAACCGGCTTTAAAAGCACCACTGGTTGAAAAACCGGAGTTTTGATATATATATATATATATATATATATATATTTTAAACCATCAATTACCATTTCTTCAGGAACTGAAGTTTCTGAGTATTGCAGCTAGCCATATGCCATGTTGACTTAACAAATTGGGCATAATCTGCCTTTCGTTCCCCATTCATGCATGGAAATATGTCAAGATAGAAATGATGGGAGCACGGAAGTCACTTTCTAGTAGTTTTGGACTTTTTTGTAATCGCAATTATGTTTTGATTGAACTCCACAATGTAATTCAAATATTGAAAAAGCATGTTAATGAAAATGTTGCACTAATCGCTCGTTAAGAACGAATATATGTGGTGCTTTTACCCTTTTCTTTTTCAAATTGAGAACAAATATATATATATATATATATATATATATATATATATATATATATATATATATATATATATATATTTGGTGCATTTTTTCCTTTTTTCTCATGGCCTTTAAAGTTATTAAGGTGTGGAATTTTAGTGTATTTAGATATTTTCAATATGTGGTGCACCTCCGAATTAGTAAATGAGAGACAAGCTGACAACCAACATACGCTGGTTTCATTGGTTTCTCCTGTAGTACGTACATCCGTATAAATTGGTTATGAAATACGAATTCCTAGAGAGAATACATGCCTATATATTATGTGAAAAACATTAGTTTTGACTAAATCTGTGCTGCTCAAGATAACCAAAATCTTAAATTGTATTTATCATATTTAATTTGTGCTCTCTATACATTTGAGCAGTTTCTAATATAGTAAAATAAGTAATTTTACATTTGCATTTGAATTTGCAATTCAGGATAACGACCACAAAATCAATATATTACATCAAATGATCCAGCTATATATAAAAAAGAAAAAGAAAAAGAAGGACTTATTTCATTTCCATGTGGCCATGCACCTATAAAAGTTACTGAAAATGAAAAGAAAGTAGCAACTCAGGCATATGTGGAAACAACAATATACCATGTACGGGCGTCTCCCCAGGATTTAAACAAATCCTTTTATTGGCTCCATTCATGCTCCACTTTTAGTACAGCTTAGACACACTTATGCTTGAGATTACTTGCATACATGTATGACTGAGCCACCGATCAAAAGTAAAATAGTGTAGATGGGTTGATATGTAGAAGTTACCAAGGTGAGATGACTGGAACTTCTATATATGGGCACAGCTACATAGTATGTTTTAAATGTTTTATATTAGTCGGTGTTTGCTATATCAGCTATGGGGTTTTCAAATAAAAGTTTCTGAAATTGGCAGCTGTTATAATACTCGCAATACTAAAAAAGAAAAGTTGGTTCTTTTCGAAAACTCAGTAAATGGTATACCTCTGAGGTCTTAGTGTATTTATTTATGCTAAGACGGTGGACTAGGCTTGGCAATTCTGGTCAGCGAGTCGGGTTCGTGTCGACCCGACTGACCCGATCACACAATCGGGTTCAACACGAACCCGACCCGATTATTAATCGGGTTGAATTATGGAACCCGAACACAACCCACTTCCAAATCATGTTACCTGTACACGACCCGGTAAACACGAGCAACCCAAAATTTTCCACAATCTCTCCAAGAAGGCACCGAAACCAGAAGAGAAGCAACCCGATTGGTAGCTCAACCGAAAAATAAAAAATAAAAAATCATATTCGGCCATTATGAGTAAGACTGTAAAAGGAACAACCCAAGGAAATTTCTAAGCAAAACAGTAACAAAAATCCCTTCAACCCATTCGGTTCCCCAACCGAAAACAAGAAAAACCCAAAAAATTTCTCCACCCATTCTCAACCCACAACAAAGGACCAACCACCTTAAATCACAATTACAACTCACAACAATTTGAACCCAAAATCAACAACTCCAAAGAACTAGAAACCAAAAATTGCAAAGAACCCACAACAATTTGAACCCAAAATCAACAAACTGTGAACCGAATTACCAAAGTCACCAAACTGTGAACTGAGACTGTGAAGGGCCTGAAAGGCTAACCGGCTGAAGCACAAACCGTGACTGTGAGGCGCCATGGCTGTGTGTGACTCTGGGAGGCGTCGTCACCGTCATGGGCTCGTGGACGTGGCTGCGTGAACTGCGGGTGACCGACTGATTCGGAGTCTCGAAGAGTCGGACTGAACGAGTGAAAGAAAGTGAAAAATGAAAGTCTGCAGCTAGGTTTCATACTTTCATCTGCTTTCTTGAAGTTTCATTACTTTTTGCTCTTTTTTTTTTTTAGCCGGATTATAATCGCGGGTTGACCCGCCAACCCCGATTGTAATCGGGTTGACCCGATTACGACAAAAACCAGATTATAATAAACACAAACCCGATTTGTTCGTGTCGTGTTCGTGCCGGTTTCGCGGGTCGTGTCAAAAATTGCCAACCCTACGGTGGGCTCATAATTCCACCTGTGCGGATGCGGTAACCCCCTCAACCGTGCAAACATTGATGCTTTGGTTGCAGGTTCTGCGGGTATAGATATTGACTCGTCCACCTAGCGTATAAGATGCTATGATTAGGGCTGAGCATGGGCCGAGAGGGGGGGGGATGCCCTTTTTTAGCCTCGCACCCTGTTAAAATTTCCCTGGATCCGTGAGGGGCGGTTGGGAATGGGGCGGGGATCCGCGAGGATTCTATACAGTTTCTGATCTGCCCAAATCATACCCACAAAGGTCACACACCAGACTAGAATTTGTGTCAAACAGAGAAGAACACAAGAACACCTATTAATCAATGATTTCAATTGCTAGGATTTTCACAGACCAGAATTGAACAAACATTCTCATAGTCTTAACCACATGATGATTAATTAAAAAAGAACCCAAATTCTCAGTTACACGCATGAATTGCATAATTAAACTAAACCAAAAAATAATACGAAAAAGAAATTGACAAACCTAATTCTTTTTTAATGGGCTAAAAAAAGTTGTTGAATATTTCAGCTTCTAATACACCCATAGACTGACATATATATGAATAAAGGAGACAGCCGATGAGGAGAACCTGACGGAGTTGTGTGGCCATGAAGCCCAGGAGGGAGTATACGATCGTTGACGACGTCTATGACGGCCGACAGACGGTCCGCAAGCTTCTTCTTCATCTTGGGAGATGTGGTCGACGATGAAGATGACGATCGATCTTGACGAAGAAGAAGAGGAGGAGGAGGAGGCCTACCTAGGTCTGGACCCACCAAAGGCCACCCTCATAGTCGGTCTCCAAATCAGAGACCGTGATCTCGGAGATGTCGCGGTTGTTCTTGCGAGCCGGATCGCCATGGTCGACGAACACGAGTGGAAGCCTCCGGGCCTTCTTGAAAGCGCTAGGGTTAGAAAAGATGAAGACTCTAGAAAAGATGAAAGTGAGCCAGTGAGGTGTGCGAGTGTGAGGGTATATTTTAGAACTTTTTTTTGTTTTTTTTTTTTTTTTTCTTGCGGGTGGGGCGAGGCGGGTCCTCATGGTTTTGTAAAACCCCAACCCCAACCCGCGCCGCGCACGGGTTGGGCAAAACTTAACCCACACCCGCCATAAAACACTTAAAACCCATGTTTTGAGGGGCGGCGCAGGGCAAGTATGCAGGTTTTTGTTCAGTCCTAGCTATGATTGGAGCACATCGTGACAATCATGAGTCATGGACTCATGGTTAGTCCGTATTTTTGGTATTTTATCTATGGCTCGTGTCCTACGTGACATATGTATTTATTGAGCCTGTATTTTAGTATGTAATTAGTATAATATGTTTTATAAGCTTTAAATAGATAGACTTGTAAATGGCATTTGTTGATGTAATTAACTATTACGTATTAGATATTTATATTCCGTTGTGTTAGATGTAACTCTGCATATCAGGTACATGTTATGGAACATGTACGTTATATTGGTTGAGCGACAAGTAGTCATACCACTGTGAAGATTCATTTATATATGTTCGAAAATAAATAAATAAATAAATTGGTCGTCACAACCTCCCACTAAATCAGAGCTAAACTTGGTAAGGTGGATGAATACTTCACCACACTGGTTGATGCCATGGTCACATGGATCGAAGCATGGGATGAGTTTGTCAAAGTTGGGCCATAAGCTCGAAAGCAAACAATTGGATGCTTTCCCTGTGTCGCCTTTGTATGGGAAGAAAACAAAAAACAAAATAAAATTTTAGCAAGCTTTCATTCACTAAACAGAAATCAAAAGGCAATTATAGTGCTAAGCAATATAATGAGCTCGACATTTTTCCACCAGCATACTTATTGATACACATGAATCACCAACAATATGCTCAATGCTTCATACATAAAGAAATATACACCTGAAACGATTCCCTCTAAGTTAACCATTTCTACTAACATTATATTTTTGCCCACAACCAGAGCAATTGCTCACTGTTTTGTAAACATCCTTTGCATTAATGATGAAAAATTATCGTAATCTTTTCCTGACCGAGTTGGGGTGACCGAAGGTAATAAGATTTAGAAACAAATGGCCTCACACTAAATCAAGAAAATCTATTTAAAAAAAAAAACCCTCGTTTTGAAGGCTAGACATTTTCTCACAAAAATTTCATCAAACACATGGGGTAGCTTGAACATTCACAACCAGCTGCAGTTCAAATCAAACACATTGTCCTGGTTCTTTTGGTACCTAAATGCTGCATCAAAAACCAATTCGATAATGTTAAGAAAAAAAAAAACCAGCCACACGCAAAGGGGAAAAAACAAATTACCAAAAGGGGGGGAATATAAACCGCTGAGAAAACAAAATAAAAGGTTTACTTTTCTTTTCCTTTCTCTTTTTTCGATGGGGTTAATGGAGTAAAGCTTAGTATTTACTGCTAGTCGAATAGAGTCCAGTTCGGCCACTTACCAAATTGCAGCCATTTTCCATTTCTTTCCTTCATTCTTTTTCCTAAACTTCAAAAAATGAAATTTCAAAGTCCAAATTCAAGATGTCTTGCAATTGAGCACCCACTCTTGTCTATGGATCTGAAGGTGGAGTCAGTTTCATAGATCGTCGCAGGAGTGTCGATGAAATCTCTGGCAAACGAAAAGCTTTAAAGACGTTTTCTTTTGTTCAGAGAAAAGTCATTTCGAGAAACAAGAAAACAAATCCATCAACAAACGCCTACATCACGTCCTGCAGAGAAAAGTCATTCCATATCAGCATTTATTTTTTCCCTAGCATTGCACTGCCATGTCGGTGTGTAAGCGTCTCTTTGTAATTCTCTGTGTAACCGTAGTCTGTAGCATTTCTCTTCATAAAAACTATAAAGAGAGTGATCTGGGTTGCTACTTGCAGGATTTTTTAGAGATTTTTTGCATCTTTTCTCATCCCTAGGGCCATAGTCACATCTAGCAATTACCACTAACGGGATTGTTTTTCAGCATCAAGAGATTTCTCAACTCCACCGAAGATTATTCCAGCATGATGACCATGCGTCAGAATAGAGATCTGCAGCTGAACATTTGACTAGTGCAAGATGGCATCACTTTAGAGAACTCAAGGAATAGGTGAAAAGCTACAAGTTTTTATAGGGCTGATGAAAAATGTAAACGACAAGTCACTTTAGAGGACTAGAGAAAACAATAGGGAGTTTTGATCCTATGAACCTACGATGTCAATTAGATACTTTCTTATGAAATTTATTTAGTCATCTACTTTTGAGCTATTTGGCATTTTATTTTTCATCCTATTTGTTGTCTATTGGAGCTATGGTTTGGCTTGGATCCAATTTCAGTCCGTTAGGATTGAGACATGTCTCAAAACAAAACATAAAGGGGCACATCTCTCATTTCTAATGAGTTTATTTTTAACTGAAACTGGACCCAAGCCGAATCCTTGGAGCTATTTGGTTGGTTTCGGCATTTGATCACAAGAACTCATCTCAAGAGTGAGTTAGAACTCAAAAAATGCTAAAAATGAGGTAGATAGTCAAATGACCTCCTCAAACAAAACCCAACACTCCAAATAACAATAGTAAAGTTAGATGAGCTCCACTACCTTGTTTGGTCATGGGCTAAAATGTTATATATTAAGAGTAAAATTAAAATGAGACATTTGAATGGTTAAGTTCAAGAACAAGAACCGGAGCATCCTACTTATGATAAATAGAAAGAGCAAAAGGTTTTACAATGTCTTGGCTGTTAGATGCAATGAATCCAAAGATTACTTAAGAGGTATCTATTTCTACGTGCCGCAAAGGAGATTATGAATCGATGCAACAGTTCAGACCTATTCAAAAATGTAGGATACGGCATAGCTGTATGAATTGACGCCTAAGATTCATGGAAAGACTAAGCACGAAAAGTCTGTAGCAACATACTTCCATAATCTTTGTGGTTTGTGGTAGAAAACTACCAAAACTTTCAGACTGAGAGTACAGCAAATGCAATATAACTCCAACACCTAATGGAACTTGACCCTATTTTTGAGTTTCTTCTTATGTTGGACTAGAAATATGATCGTGTTCAAGTTTAGGTTTTGGGAAAAGAGCCTCTTCCTTCTCTTACAGAATTGTTTGCTTATGTTCTGAATGAGGGGAGTAGGAGAGGCCGGTGCTATGCTCCCTTCTTCTTCACAGGAGCCATCGTCACTCGCTATGGCTTTATAACAATATGCAGGCAAGTTGATGGATACCATTTCCAATGAGAAAGACAATGCTTTGTGATCATTGTAATAAGCCATAACACACTAAAAATAATTTATTGAAAAATTCATGAGCATCTTACTAGAGGTAGAGGAGGTCGTTCAGCCCCATACTCACCACATTTTTGAAGTGACACCTATTTCTCCCACTTTTGCTCTTGATTCTTTTACCTAGTCTGACACTCGCCAAGTAAAAGGTTGAAATGTTCTGTTGCTTTATGTCTCAACAGAAAACACCCACCTCTGTTTTGCTCATTCAGGTAATTTCGCTATCTCTTTAAATGCATCCTCCACTAACTCAAATGTTCCTTGCATTATTGATTCAAGCGCCTCTAATCACATTACTGGTTTATCTACTCTACTATTTCCTACACTTTGTTCAAGGAGGGAAAAAGTTAGGATAACTAATAATTCCTTCTCATATGTGCCTGACAAAGGTTCTACTTCTATTACTCCTATGTCTCTTCGTCTATTTTACATGTACCTAAGTTGGTAACCAATCTTCCTTTTATTGCGCGCATTACCAAGGACTAAAAGTTGCAATGTACTCTTTTACCCTTATTATTGTCTATTTCTAGAGCTAATCATCGTGAAGATGATTGCCAGAGGTAGTATGATGGATGGTCTTTATTATCTGAATTCTCAACTCAAGGAGCACATATGGATCAAGCAAGTTCATCAAGCCACACTTTCTAAAAATTTTGTGGAGATGATTTGGCTAAGGCATCAGAGACTAAGAAATCTCTTTCTTTTGTGGCAACAAATTTTTCCATCTTTGTTTTCTCAAAGTACTGTTTTCTAGTTCAAATTTTTCCATCTTTGTTTTCTCAGAGTAATGTTTTCCAATTTCATTGTGCTACATGTAAACTTACAAAACACCATCAATTGTTATTCCTTTCTAGCTTTAATTAAATTATAGACCTTTTGTAGTGCATAATGATGTTTGTATCCCTTGTGCTGTTTGTTTATTTGGTTTCATTGGTTTGTTATATTTATTAATGATTATTCTCGAATCACTTGGGTGTATTTCTTAAAGAATAAAAGTGATGTTTTATCTTATTTTCAGGCATTTCACAAAATGGTTCTGACACTGTTTAATACCTCCATTAAGATTGGTTGTTCCAATACTGGAATACATTTCTGATGGTCTTAGTTCGTATTTTAGTGAGCATGGCTGATGCAATCAAATAGCACAAGAACAAGGGGAAAAGGATTTAGGCTACTTTGAGGGAGCCGTGACCTCCAAGACACCAAAAGATGTTCTAGGTTTGATATTATTCAAGCATGACTCTTTATTCATTGTGATTATTCTTAAATGGGAGACAGCTAGATCATAAGACATAACCGACCGGTCTAGTCGTCATTTACATCATGCAGGAACCCTACTAGGAAAAAAGATCCATACTAGAGGAATAATAGCTATATGTTACAAGGGCTAAACTAGGTTTAGCCGTCAATAACTAGTAAGGACAGATCCTTACAAATAGCCTACATCCTTATTGGGAATATCTTCCTTATTAGACTAAGAAATAAAGGCTGAAAATAAATGGAGATTTACTCCTTATTAGTTTCTACTTGATCCCCAAAGAACGAATACATCAGTGGCATTTTTTTTTTTTTTAAGTAAACGAATTCATTAAATGCGCAAGGGGCACAACCCAAGTAGACAGGATTAGGAGGATGTATACAAGAGAAAAGCACCCCATCAAGATCAAGAACAAGGAAAGATAGCAAAAAAATATACAAAGCTAGAAATATTGAGAAGGGCGTTAACAGAGATCTACTCAAAAGAGTGATTTAAGAAAACACAGGATTAGCTCCAAACTCTTCCAAGGAAAAGGAGTGCCAACAGTACATGCAAGAAACCAACTTTAAAAGCACAAAGTGACTCCATCATGTGCGATTGCTAGGTCCAACTACATGCAAAGATTGACGCGAGAAGCAAGAATTAAAGGTAACCGAAGCCATGATATTTTTCCTTTTCCTTTTTTTGGACAATTCTAACTGACCCCAACCCTAAATATTTTATGAATAGCAGCAGTAATAATGTTGAAGATGCTTACCTGAGTATGCTGGTGAGAAATGAACCTGTGGTTTTACAGTTATCTATCCGGCAAACTTTATCTCTCTTGACTCCACTATTATGGTGAACATAGGCAAGATGTACTCCAGCAATCTCAATAATGTCTTCTGCATATGACAGTGGCCCTTGCATTATTTGTGCCACATCTAAATCAAACAATGATAATGATCAATCTCAAGACCAAGAAAGAAGAGTGGAAGGCTAAGTCAGAAACACCAAAACTAACCAAAAGTGGCAGTAAATTCGCAAATTATTTCAGCAGTCCGAAAAGATTGCCAGGAAGATTAATAAAGATACATACCTCCTGCAAGAGTATAAGAAAGTTTCACATTCGCCAAAAGCAAAAATTGCCACCATCAATCAAGAACTCTCAAAGGCAGAAGCTATTACTTGGATGCAAATATTGGCCCTTGCTTTCCAGAATCATTGACTCCGATGTGCCTAAGATCGAATAAAGCCCATTAAAGATGAAAGTCTCATTTGTCCTTAATTTAAGTACTTTTGATACGTACAGGTCAAATGACATGTCAAACTCCCTCATTTTGCAGTACATCTTAATAAGTATCTTAAATGGAACGTGATCCATTGGTAAACCAGCTTTCTCTATCTTGGCAAAGAGCTCTTCAGCCTCCTTCACATTGCCTCTCATACAGTGACCTCTAATTAGTTCAGTGTAAGTTATTATATCAGGGTCATAATTAACCACTTCTCAGCAATTCATCATGTAATTGAAGTGCTAAAGGGGTGTGCCCCAAGTTACAAGCAGCGCCTATTAACAAATTGTAAGTAACAACATCAGGATAAAGACCACAGAGAAGCATCTCCTTCTTAAGAGAATAAGCACCAGCAATGTTCCCTCCTTTTACTTGTGCATGAACCAGTGCATTATAAGTAAATGTGTTTGGAAGAACACCAAAAGCCATCATCTGATCTCTGATGGATAATGCATTACCCAGATCTCCACGTCTTCCATAACAATCAATTATTAGGTTCCATATCTGAGGCTCGGGCACTATTGAATTTTGTAACATACAAAGAAGAAATTCATGAGCTTTGACAACTTCTCCATAAGCACATAGGCCTCGAATAATAATTTTGTACGAAATTGGATCAGAAGCAACTTCCATTCTAGCCATAACACCATGGATATAAAAAGCCTCATCAAATTTCCCATCATTTCAAAGGCCAGTTATAAGAATATTACAAGTAAAAACACCATGAAGTAAACCTCTTTTATTTTAATAATTTTATGAAGGGTATTTTTGTCATTAGGGGGACATTGACAGTTTTTGGTATTTTTTTTTTTTTTTTGGGGGGGGGGGACATTGACACAATTGGTAGTTTGGGAGGGGGACATTGACAATGAAGTCGTAGTTTGATGGGGTTATGTATACTTTTCCCAAGATATTAATATCAAAGCAACTAATTTCTTTCTTTTTACTAATTTCAGTTACACATCCACTCATCCACTTGGCAGGAAATTTCAGGTATCAATTACTGAAATTCTTCTGGTCATATAGTTGGCAGGAAATTTCAGCTATCAATACTTTCTTTTAACCAGCATTATCCATCACTACAGCTATGCGGCATTTCCGCATGTTTAACTGGTAACACATATCATATAATGGGAATTTCAAGTCTACTAGATTTCTGTAAGGAATTTCAAACTCTCTAGGTTTTCTAGTAAAGGTTACTGGGCTGCGTAAAATTGACACAGAAGCAACCAACAGTCCTTGCAATAGTCTCTCATCTTAAAAAATTTCAAAAATCTGAGAAGAAACAAATATAAACCCCTAATTTATCTATTTTTCCTTCAATCTCAATGAGTACAAAAATCAAAGGCTGACCTCATCATTTTCAAACGTTCCAAACTGTCCTTCAGCATTGTATCCAACACATTGAAAACTGCATATGGATCTCTTTCATCATCATCATCGTCAAAATCCTTTTGCTTAGAACACCAGCCTTGGGCCCTCAACCGGTATTGTTCACCCATAGCTGCCATGAGATTTTCAAACGAAGAAGGCTGTAGATCCTCATTCCCGCAAGTCCTTCACATATGTGTTAAGAATCACAGAAAGCCAATTACAATCACAATTTTATTTTATTTTTTAATAAAAAAAAAAAAAAAAAAAAAAAAAAGTGCGCAAAGAACAAGCACACAAACAAACAAAAACAACAGAGAAATCTAAAACCAGTTAAAAGAAATATACATTAATATGATGTTCACTGTTTTTTAAATCAACTAAGAGATGGAATTATCAACATGCTTCTTTCTTCATTCTTTTCCATATACAGTCCCATATATTAGTTAACCAAATTTTTGGTGCAGAGGCAAAAATTTGACACCACCATAAAGTCTTTTATCCCAAACCCAGATGAAGAACATGATTGTTACATATAAGAATTGCCGCAACTCGGTATATGCCCTGTTACACCAAAAGGACTAGTCGAGATTACATTTAGAACCCCTTAAAATTACTTATAACCCTTAGTCTCACCTAGTAAGGAACTATCCATGTAACACATTCATAATCCATCCATCTAATGTGGGACTTATTTTCTGGGGTATCGCAAGTATTCCATAATTTCATAAAACATTTATGCAAGAGAGAATCCATAATGAAGCTTGAAAAGGGGGGGGTGGGGAGGGGGAGGATGGAAAGAAAAATCAAAGTTTCAAAAGTTGAAATTATTCTCTGCTTTCTCATAAGTTTTTTAAGGAATCGAGAAGAAGCTAAAGGATTTTATTTTCTTAAAGTGAAAGTAAGAAAAAGAAGCAAAACAAAGCCAATAAATGAAAATAAATAAATATACAAATTAAAGGTAAATTGTATAATATTTAATAGATATAACACTTCATTTAGTTTCTTAAAAGAAAAACTGAAGGAAATGAAAACAATATATCTATGTATGTATTTCATAAAAAATCTCAATTGTTACCTTATCCAAGAGCTGATGATTTTTTTTTAATTACAAAGGAAAAAGAAGCATGGATTTTCTTTTCGTCTTTATAATCATTTTTCTTAGCAACCAAACAGAGTGTGAATAAAAAGAAGAGAGTTACCGAGAATTAGAATCAAAGTTGGTCTTGCAGCAAAAAAATGTTGGAAAATCAATATTATTTAGACAATTTTTTCTTATAAATGGTTTGGAGAAATTTTCTCCAATCTTAATCATTGTGGCAAATTTTTATTGCACGTCTGATATTTTTCAAATTTTACTTTTAAATGGGTTGGAAATTTTTCTCCAATCCTAATCTTTGTGGTAGAATTATATTTATTTTTCGTGGGACATATGGTCCAAGCAGAAAAGGCAAAAAAAATTGAGTACTCATTCATGAGAATATGAGATCAACCTAAACACTTAAAATAATAAGTCGTGATAGAGCTGCTGAATATAGTGACTTATTGAAGATATAAAGGTGTTATGCCCCTGTTTTGGGTAATGACGGGAATGTGAACTTAGTCAAATGAATGGATAATAAAGTAAAGATAAAATATACATACATTCCAAACACATGTCTGAAAATTTAAACATCGAATACATATTTTTCTTATATATATATTCTTCTTATAGGTTAGTCAGTACAATAAAAGGCCAGGGGTTCAAAATACATTGTACAATGCTATGTCCAAAGTAAATTTGGGTCCATAAGGAAGAATTGTTGCGCAGGGAAAATCTGTTAATGTATTATGTAACTCTCGTGCATTACCCTTATAATTTTCATATGTTACATATTGATTATGTAACTCTTGTAATCCCCATACATTACATATTGATTATGTAATTATTGTATTCATGATTTCATTCAATTATAAATGGGTCATTTTATTGTACAATACTTTCTATCAAGGAATAAGAGCAATAATGTAATCTTTTGATCTTTATTCTATAAACGTAAGTCATAAATCGAACCAAATAAAATTTATTAATTGTTTCTGTTTCTGTTTCTCTCTAAGTCATTAAACACCGCGACCCTAAAAGGAACCCCATTAAGATGACAAAAAGCGCCATTTGAAAAGCTTGTAAGGTAAACAGGTGAGTTGAACAACTTAATAAATACACACAAACAAAAGGTTGAAACATATAAATATAATTTAATGGAAATTTGAGTCACAAATAGTGCAATACTCGAAACATAACAAATACCTTTGAGTGCAACAATAACCTTTACAAGACAAAAGAAATTAGATAAGTGAAAATTAAATCATAAATTAAGTAGAATATTGAGAATAAAGTTGTCATGCCCCAATTTTTGTAAGTAATTACCAAGGCGGAGTTATGTATTCTCAAATGCACAATATTTAAGTCATCAGTAAATCCACAACAATAGTTCTACAATCCATGTTGTTAATTTACTAATTACTCCGGCTTTCTACACCATTCAGTTTCATTTAGAAACAAAAAATGGGGAGACAAACGGATGAGTTTGGGAAAACTCCTTAAGTGGATACATAAAAATAAATATAACAATTTTAAAATTTTCCAAGAAATTATGAAATAATTATTTCATGTCAAATTCCCCTTTCATGGGGGAATTCTTTTTGGATTTCATACAAAAAGATACTCTAATTGAAAATTCTTGGGAGACAAATTCTGCTTTTATAAAATAATATTTACTCTTTACATAATCATCTTCCTTGGAATTTTATTTACTACATATAACCTTATCCTTAAATGTATATATACATTTCACATCTCATATCATTAAATGTATGTATATATACAAGTACATCTAAAGCAAGAAAATTATCATGAAGCAACATGAGCTATACACATATACACATGTTTCACGTCCCATATATTATGTATACATATATATATCTAAAGAAGAAGAAGAAGAAAAGAAAGAAAAAAAAAAAAAAAAAAAAAAAAAAAAAAAAAAAAAACATCAATGAATCATATACAATGCAATTTCTTATTTTACTGCCTTCTCTTGCTCTGTGACCTTGCACCCTTAATCTGTAGCCGCAGTAAAAGTATTCTATGGGATGAGACTACCCGATTAACTCGATCTGCGTACACTCATAATAGGAATATCCCATGCCTCATTAATTATCACCATTTGAGCTGGTGCTCGTGCTCATTCTTGCCGTCAATGTACTTGCAAATTCAGCAGCCACAAGGCCCTCACGAATAGAGTTACTTGGAAAATGATTTTTATGTGGCAAAACATATTCATATTTATTGAAATTAACAAAATATATCAAAAAATAAAAAGAGTATAGCAGGTTTTTCCAGACATGCTTAATTAGCCATTTTCATCTTTAGGCTAAAATAATTAATCAATTCATTAAAAAAAATCTCCATTCGATTATGCAAATCAAATATAAAATGCATTTGTGATGCATTTGGAGTTGTATTGTTCACATATGCATCTCCTCTCTCTCTCTCACCAAAACCCATTTACACCATAACAAGATTCTAATATATCTCTGACTTTGAGAAATTGTATTTTAGAGTATGTCTATATAACAAAATCTGTGTTTGTCATTTTCATATCACACTTATGCGAACCACGACTTCAAATGAGAACAAAAAATTTGCTGTCTTTATAGCAAATAACTATTCAAAAAAAAAAATGACAATTTGAAAAATATTATCGTTGAAAAAATACGATCCTTAGAATTGAAATAAAGGAAGAATTAAAAAAGAATATTTAAATTATATCGAAAAATAATAGATAATCGGATATATAGTATCTTTTGAAACCCATTAAATAAAATAGATAAAATAGGTTTTGATTAGTCATTTTGCCTATAAAAATTGTTGGGGATAAATCCCACTCAACCCAATCCAAAGGGGAGATTCAAAAGTCAAATAGGTCCAAACAGATAAGAATAATGATAAGATAAGAATAATGATCATATCAGAGGTCTAAGAAGATATCAGATCAGAAGTCTAAGAAGATATCAGATTGGAAGTCTAAGAAGATATCCAATTAGAAGTCTAGTAAAGGATTGAAGTCCAATTAGAACTCGGACAGCAGTTCTAGATCAACAAGGAGCAGGAGTCCTAATCCAGGTTTGACTCCACCTCTATGCCTATAAATAGGCCCATACCCCAGGTATAAACTAAGACTCAATTTTATGCACAAAGCATTATTTTCTCACAGAAGCTAACTTAGACATCGGAGCGGGACCCCCGGAAGGGTCCCTAGGTTTTGTTGTTTTGCAGAGTTATTGAGAAGCGTGAATAACATCAAAGGAACGTGCAGATTCACACTATACCAGAAACTGTACCAACAGTTTGGCGCCGTCTGTGGGAAACGATTATTCGTTCCTTATAAAAGAAAAAGAAGATCCAGCATGGTGATGAACACACGTTCCGGAAGCCAGACTAATCGACAGCCCGTGGCCCCACAGGAACTGGCTATTCAGAATAATTTGCAGCCTCCATCGAACCCTCCCCCGGGGGGTGGAGATCAAGATCGCATAGCAGCGTTGGAAGCCCAGATTGAAGACTTAAATGCAGAATTGTTACGCATGAGGACGAGACAGCCCAATCCCGAGATGAACAGGGATGAGCGTGAGGAAGAAGATCACAATAGCAACATTAATCCTCGGAGGGAGGATGACCGCCAAGGAGATCTGAGCAGAATTATTGCCGAGCTGGAGAGAAGGTGCACGTACATGGAGATGGAAAGAAAGGACAAAAGCAGATCCGTAATGGTGGACAAGCTCCTAATGGGTACAGACTCACCCTTCACCAGACGGGTGGCAGACTATCAGCTTCCCGATAAGTTTAAGGTACCTCAAATTCTAAGTTATGCAGGAGACAGAGATCCCTTGGATCACCTAGAGAATTTCAAAGCTCATCTAGACCTTCACGGGACACCCGATGAAGTAGCATGTCGGGCCTTCCCTCTTACTCTTGCGGGGAATGCCCGAGACTGGTTCAGGAAGCTGCCCCCGAATTCTGTTGATCAGTTCAAAGAATTGTCCAAGATATTCCTAACAGAGTTCTTGGCTTTCCGGACAAGGAAGAAGCCTTCGGGATATTTGCTATCATTGCACCAGCAGGGCAATGAGAGTCTTAAGGAGTTTATGGCTCGGTTCAACCGAGAGAAGGCTACGGTCGAAGATCCGACCGAGGATATGATCTTTGCTGCCATTTATCAGGGAATTTCACCCGAGGAGCCTTTGATGAAGAAGTTGATCCGGAAGCAACCGAGTACCTTGCAGGGCCTCATGGATAAGGTAGAAGAATTCATTAATCAGGAAGAGACGCTGAAGTCTATGGCCAGTTCCAGATTACCCCGAGAGACAGCCCCAGAAAAGAAAAGGAAAGAATTCAAGAAAGCTGATTGGGAAGAGCAGAGGCAGGTAAAGAAGTTCAAAGATTACAACTTTACACCTCTCAATGCCGAGATATCAGAAGTCCTCATGGAGATCAAGAGAGATCCGGCGTTTCGGGAACCGCAAAAGATACCAGGTAATCCTCCTTATAGGAATACAGGGAAGTATTGCGATTTCCATAAACAAGCAGGTCACTACACCGAGGGGTGCGTAACCCTAAGGTTGTTAATAGAAGAATTCATAAAGAATGGCAAGCTAGTTCGGTTCTTGGGAGAGCGACGGAACCATCCAGGAAATAACAGGCCTCGGAATCATCAGGACTATCAGCCCCGAGATCAACAGCCACGGGATTACTATCCCCGAGACCGTCCTCAGCTCGACGAAAGGCATCAAGAGAATGCTCCCCGAGATGACATAGAAAGAAGAGAGGACCGAAGAAGCAGAAGCCCACAGCATAGAGAGCCGAGGCAACAGCAGTATCTGCCCGTGATCCCATAAAAAGGACTCTCGGGAATTTCAGGCTTGCTTTTATTTTTTATTATTTATATTTGCAAAGAACTAGGCTTTTATTTTCAATTCAGACTAGACAGAAATTTCCCCAGATTTTGGGAATAAGTATTTTCAGAATAAATGAATAAAGCTGACTTAAGCATCGGAGTGTTCCCGGTCTAGGGACCGGGAACCCGTTGATGTTGCTTCTTTTGCAGGAAAAAACTTCTCGGATCAGTCCTAGCCGAGAAGGAGCCTCTCGGATCAGTCCTAGCCGAGAGCAAGAAAAAACTTCTCGGATCAGTCCTAGCCGAGAAGGAGCCTCTCGGATCAGTCCTAGCCGAGAGCAAAAAAAAACTTCTCGGATCAGTCCTAGCCGAGAAGGAGCCTCTCGGATCAGTCCTAGCCGAGAGCATGAAGAAACTTCTCGGATCAGTCCTAGCCGAGAAGGAGCCTCTCGGATCAGTCCTAGCCGAGAGCAAGAACAACTTCTCGGATTAGTCCTAGCCGAGAAGGAGCCTCTTGGATCAGTCCTAGCCGAGAGCAAGAAAAACTTCTCGGATCAGTCCTAGCCGAGAAGGAGCCTCTCGGATCAGTCCTAGCCGAGAGCAAGAACAACTTCTCGGATCAGTCCTAGCCGAGAAGGAGCCTCTCGGATCAGTCCTAGCCGAGAGCAAGAAGAAAAACTTCTCGGATCAGTCCTAGCCGAGAAGGAGCCTCTCGGATCAGTCCTAGCCGAGAGCAAGAACAACTTCTCGGATTAGTCCTAGCTGAGAAGGAACATCTCGGATCAGTCCTAGCCGAGAGCAAGAAGAAAACTCTCGGATCAGTCCTAGCCGAGAGTCTCGGTTCAGTCCTAGCCGAGACCAAGAAGAAAACTCTCGGATCAGTCCTAGCCGAGAGTCCCGGATCAGTCCTAGCCGAGACCAAGAAGAAAACTCTCGGATCAGTCCTAGCCGAGAGTCCCGGATCAGTCCTAGCCGAGAGCAAGAAGAAAGGGGGGTCGGATTTAACCCTCGGTTTTTGCAGGTTTTTCAGGAGTTAGCCATTCCAAGAAACAGGGAGAAAACCCTAAGGAAAAACAAGAAAATACTGGGGGGTAAGATTTAACCCTCAGGTTTTGCAGGTTAGCAGGTTTTCAAAAGGAGACAAAGATTGGGTTTCCTTAGACATGGAATTCTCATTATTCAAGCAAGCTTCGGATAAGGGAATTGGGGGGTAACTGTTGGGGATAAATCCCACTCAACCCAATCCAAAGGGGAGATTCAAAAGTCAAATAGGTCCAAACAGATAAGAATAATGATAAGATAAGAATAATGATCATATCAGAGGTCTAAGAAGATATCAGATCAGAAGTCTAAGAAGATATCAGATCAGAAGTCTAAGAAGATATCAGATTGGAAGTCTAAGAAGATATCCAATTAGAAGTCTAGTAAAGGATTGAAGTCCAATTAGAACTCGGACAGCAGTTCTAGATCAACAAGGAGCAGGAGTCCTAATCCAGGTTTGACTCCACCTCTATGCCTATAAATAGGCCCATACCCCAGGTATGAACTAAGACTCAATTTTATGCACAAAGCATTATTTTCTCACAGAAGCTAACTTAGACATCGGAGCGGGACCCCCGGAAGGGTCCCTAGGTTTTGTTGTTTTGCAGAGTTATTGAGAAGCGTGAAGAACATCAAAGGAACGTGCAGATTCACACTATACCGGAAACTGTACCAACAAAAATACATAAGCAATTGGGAGCGCTCGTGCTCTTTACTCTCACCATTAATGTTGAGTAGTGTAAATATAGTTTTTTGAATGAAGAATAATCCTAGCTATGAGACCCAAGGAAACATAACTTAGAAACATAAATGAAAGACATTCTTATATGATAAAAGGCTTATCAAAATCCCCTTTTTACTTGGACTCCTTCCACTTCACAATGATCGATCACCAACATCAAATAAGAAGATTATTGCTTCAAACATTGTTTTGCAAGTATTCCCAAAAATAAACACTGTCAAAAGAAGCTATGAACTTTTGGTAATTGGAACTCCCAAGTATAATAAGACATATTAATAATATATTATCAATAATGATCATTCAGCAAATTATAGAGTTCATGATCCACAGCTGTACATTTTTGTATATCATTCTCTCTCTAAATGCACTAACCTAAAACAAAACAATGAAGCATTCTTTATTTCACTGACGTTTCAGACACAAGCTAGTTTAGCTATTTTATCCATTAAATCAAACAAGGGAAATGTTCTACTTCTCAAATCTCTATCCTCAAAAGTAGTTCCAAATGATGTGTCATCATCCAATTAGATGATGACACATTTTTTAAAATGATAGATCACATGAAATTGTAACACATCATTTGGGAACCAAATTTTGGAAAGAAAAAAAAATTTGGAATGTGTAGTACTTCTCAATCAACAAAGAGAAAATAAATAAACTATAAAATCACACAAAAGTGTCATCCTTAAAGATTGGTTCATGTCTCACGGAATGTATAATTCGGTGCGATTGGTTCTCTTGACACACAACCTCCTATGATTAGACTATAACGTTTATCTTTGTTGAGGACACACTTTCAAAAATGAAAACTAATAGAACAACCCTTAAATTTTTCATAGTGAACAAGGGACTTCAGTGTATTTTTTCTGATAAAAAAACTAATAGTATAACAAATAGCTTTATGACTTGAAGCAAAGTGTTTTTACAAGACTGTACGCACGACATTGAAAACAAAAGAAAATGATTTTTTTTTTTTTTTTTTGGGGGGGTAAAACGTATTGTCCCCACATGGGATTGAAGAATATTTTTTCTTTTATAGAAGAGAGTAAATATTGACATTTCTAAGGAACAACAAGGTGAACGTTGTGACTTCAAGATCAAATCATCAAATTTTATAATGACAAACTGTTTAAAAAAAAAAAAAAAAAAAACTCTTCATTCTAAATAGGTTGACCGAGTCGTATAGAGGGCTCTTCATTCCGCCTAGGCCGGATAAGTTGTTTTGAAACGATGTTGTTTAATGGAGGGCAATTTTGGAACAAAATGTGCGTTAAACGGTCACGTGCAACGCAGGTGACCTCGTTGCACGTGACCTCTTTTCCGTCTAAAATGACGGGTAAGTGGACGGAAGGTCCACTGTGACACAAGTGGTAAACATCCGGGGGGTCATTTATCAAAAATTGAACATTGGGCGTCAGATCGCCAATAAATGGATACATCAGGGGGTAAAGTGTAATTTCCCCTATTATTAAAGACCTCTAAAAAGAAATATTGTTTGTAATAAATACAACAATCTCCCACATGTTACAAACATTAGAATATAAGGAGATTGGAAACATGCATCAATGTGACCGGTACCCGAAGGTTTTAACCGCACCTAAGATAAATAAATAAGAACTTAATGAATCGTAGTAGAGTTAATTAACTCTTTTAATCAAATTCACAAGTTGACCAAACTTATCAACTACATAACTTCATCAAAAAATTTGAAAAAAAAAAAAAAAAAAAAAAAAAAAAAAAAAAAAAAAAAACTGAGGGTTTCATGAGCACTTTAGAGACTTATCCAAGTCTCATAAGTAGCAGCACCACCTCCACGCTCACATAAGTGGCAACCATCAAGAGTGTGTGCAGGGAACACCACATCCCAACATGTATGTAAGGACTATAGATCTATTAAGAGTTTTAAACTCATCTTTATAGTCACTCTGCATCTTATACTGTCATAGGGATGAACTCATCACTTTTTCTCGACAAGATAATGGATAAACATAGAATGACAGTACCTTATCATGATCACGTATGACTTCGTTTCCCATTAAACCTCTGACGACCCACTTTTTTTTCTTTTTTTTTTCTTTAAAAAAAAAAAAAAAAAACATACAAGTGAGTCATCATAGTGTCACGACTATGTTAAGAGGAATGCGAATGCAGCCACTCATTCCATACCCCAAGGGGCCAAAAGGCTATTTTGTATGTCATAAATAGAATTTAGGTTGAAGAAATTTCAAATTATATATGTGGTATTATTTCTTGGGAGCGTTTGTGCCTTAGGTAAGTTAGTTGATTGAATTTTATTTAATAAATCAATAAATCAATAAAGAGATTAAGAAAAAAAAAAAAAAAAGAAGAGTTGTATATATCTGTCTTTTAATTTAAGCAAACAAGTCAACGTACTAGGGTTCAAGCATCCCTTTGACACAAATGTTTACCCATGTCATCATGCTCAGTTTCTTTATAAATTTAAATTATATTACTTAACAATAAATTAAACTCAATATATATGAAAAATATGAAAAATAAATAAATAATAACTTAGGGTGGCCTCCCGTTCTGCAAGCATATATACCCATAATATTGATACAAGATTTACCGTTAAGCATTTATGTTGTTATCCTTACTTTTTAATTTAATTATTGAATTATTTAAAGTCTTATGAAAGAAAGAGCAAGTATATATTGCTCGATCTCACATTTAATTAGATTAACAAAATCTACTAGCTCTCAGGGACGGAGGGAAGGGGCCGGTATAGGCCATGCCACCCAACCCCCCCCCCCCCCAAAAAAAAAAAACTGTTAAGAAGGAAAAAAAAAAAAAAAAAAGGTAAAAATTAAAATTAAAAAAAAAAAAAGTTATAAAGTTTTTATGTCTATTAACCCCTAGCAAGAAATTTTGTTGGCCCCTTCCTCATTCCCTTTTATTATCTCTTCAACTGGTTTCATCTCATATAGGACGATAGTTTCATTGTCAATGTGTTTGTTGCTACTCATGAAAACAATGGAATGAGCTTTACAAAGTTACAGAAGTTTTGTTCAAAGTAAATGAAAAGGTTTTAGTAAAACAATGCATTGGAAAAAAGACAGGTGTGGACTCAATGAGCCACAAGCCTGGCAAAACTCGATTTCCTAATAATGCGTAGCAAAGGTAATGTAAAATGGGGATTCATTTCAATATAGCTAGATGATACTAGAAAAGTCTAAAAGATATACGTTTTGTATAACAGTTAGTGAGCTACTGTTTTAGTTAGAATTAGTTGTTGTAACAAAATGAGTAAGAGAATGTTAGCTTCAAGAGGCATGTCATCCAGGTAAAGCCTTGCTAGAACGTCGAGAAGCACACAATTCATCCAACTAAAATTTTTCAATTTCAATACAGAAACTGAGACTTTTTTCTTTTCTTTTCTTTTTTAATTTTCTGAATCTTTGGACTGCGGTTTTCTTTACTTTTTTTTTTTTTTTCAAAAAACATTCTTTTTCAATTTTGCTTATTGATTTTTAATTTGAAGAGAATAATAAAAATATAAAAATTAAATTAAGTTTAATTTTCTTAAAATTTAGCTCTGTGTGTATATATATATATCTTGTGTCGTCCCTGCTTCCTCTGGTGACTCATTAAATCTTATTATTCAGATTATACAGTACGTAGATCAGGATCCTTTTATGCTCCGTTTGTTTCGGCGTAAAATAATTTCTGGAAAACGATTTCGGCATTTTTCGGTGTTTGGTAAGGACAAAAATAATAGTCAACCGAAAAATGATTTCTGTTTGACTAAAAATGCTTAGTAAAAAAATTTTGGAAAATGATTTAAAAGCGTAAATCATTTTCCGAAGACGCCAGACGCATTCGATCCCTTTTAAACGACACAGTCAACCTTCACGTTCAAGCAGTCGACCATCACCGAAATCTTGCCGGCATCGAAATTCAACAACATCCGGTCAATGTCGCCAGAATCCGGCCATCTTTGCCGGAATCCGGTCAGCCCAGATTCCAGCAACCAAACTGGTCGTATTCCGGCCATCTGGCCTGAATCTATCCAGAACGGCCGGATTTGGCCAGCTGACCAGGATCCGACCAGAACGGCATGCTGGCCGGACATATCTGGCCATAATATCCCGGCTGGGTTCCAGCAGGCCAGGCAAATCTGGCCAAAAAATCCTGGCTAGAACAGCCGGATTCCAACGGTTCTGGTAGGATTCCGGCCAGTGAGCAGGAGTTCGGCCGTTCTTCCGACAGTTTTAGTCTAAATTCGGCCACTTTTCACCAGAATCCGACCAACCCAAATTCCGACGAAACTGTTTGAATTCCGGCCTTTATCTCAAATTCTGGCTATAGTAGCCAAAATCCGATAAAAATGGCCAGAATCCTGTCAGTCAGTGACGGAATCTCGTCACCAGTGATTTTTATATTATTTTACATTAATATTTATATATCTTGAATAAAAATTGATTTTTATAGGTTAATATGATTGAATAAAAATATTAAAAAAAAATATATATATTTGTGATTTTTCGTACGCCCCAAACACGGAAAAATGCTTTCGGGGAAAAATATTTTCTAGAAAAATGACGTCCCTGAAACCATTTTACAACGAAAATCATTTTACGTCAAAACAAACGGAGCATTAGTGCCATGTTGAAAGCTAGATTTGGATTCTTTTGTGCAAATACATGAGAATTTTGCTACGGTGTTTAGCCTTACAAGTAAATGTAGTGGTCTTATCGATGTTAGACTTGTTAAATTGTTGTTTTGGATAATTTTTTTTTTCATTCTGAATTTTATAAATGGTTGAAGCTATTGTTTTCATTATTTATTTCTCATCTATTATCAGGGCAGTAAATAAATTAGTATGTTCGACAATTCGTTCAATTAAGCTTGATTTGAACTCGAACTCGGTACTATACAAATTAACCTCACTTATTATTGTAGAAATCCGCTCAATTAGTAAATGATACACACCAGACTTGCTCGACGAAACTTGATCAAGGCTCGTGATCTCTTAGCTCGTTTAAAACTCGACATACCCACTCACAGGACTTGTTTAGTGCTCGTATAAAGCTTAATCCGACTCACTCGCCCAACTCGACTCGTTAGCTCATATATATATATATATATATATATATATATATATATATATATATATATATATATATATATATATATAATTAAAAATAATATATATTATATTTATATAAGTTACTTAATATTTATTCATTATTTTATTTGATACATTTAATAACCTCGAAATTTTCACCCCCATTTGGCCATTTGTAAGCAAAGTGGCAGTTAAAGGCTAAAGCAGACCGTATGCAATTTTTTTTTTTTTTTTTTTTTTTGAGAGGGACCATATGCATTAAACAAACATTAAAATACATTAACAAACATACTCCCTCATTATTATCACAACGTTTTCTTTTTCATTTTTATTTTCTTTCTAATTAATTGATCGATGTGTGAGTACTAATATTTATCTCTTTTTCTTCCGACCCTAAATGAGAAAAGAAGTCACGTTATAGAATGATTTGTTTTTTTCCCTAGTGATTTAACTATATCAACAACCGGATTATTTTTTGGAATTAAACAAAAGAATAACTATAATTCGTAGACAAGATAGCATATTAAGATGAACTTTCATTTATTTATTTTTTTTAATTGACCGAGGAAATAATAATTGTCCAGCTTGATGAAAAATAGTCACGATTATGTCAAATTACTTTGCCAGCCCTAGATTATGAACCCGACACATGAACCTATTTTAAATTTTGAGATAATTAAATTAAAGGCAAGTTGGGCTGTCAAGTCCCAGAGCTAGGTTTAATTTGCTTATTATTCTACATCATTTGGTTAACAAATTAATCTCTTGGTGAGGACCTGGATATATAGTTAATTAGGCTGAGAAGTTTGTGCATGGTATATATATATATATATTATTTTCTTTTTGGGAAAAATCATATTTAGCCTTTAAGTTTTCATTTCATTTAGATTTAGTCCTTAGGTTTTCAATTTAAAAAATAAGGTTTTTAGGTTTTGCCGAAATTTCAAATTGATCCCTCTATTACTTTACCGTCAAAGTTAACGATTTTTCATTTATCACATGTATTCATTTGATACTCTAGGGTTCATATCAGCAACTAATACAATGCCAATGTCCATGTCAGCATCAAAGTTAATGGTTTTCCATCAAATGTTATAAATCTAGAAGATTAAAGATGACGAAAAATATGGTTTTTGTTTCTAGAGTAGGGTTTTCTTCTACTTCTTCTTCTTCTTCTTCTTCTTCTTATTTATTTATTTATTTAAGGATGACTTGGCGCTAAATGATGTAGCATTGATATTAGGTGCTGATATGGACGATAATGTGTCAATTGAGACACACATGAAATATGACAAACTATGAATTTTG
Source organism: Alnus glutinosa (assembly GCF_958979055.1). Lineage (NCBI taxonomy): Eukaryota > Viridiplantae > Streptophyta > Magnoliopsida > Fagales > Betulaceae > Alnus > Alnus glutinosa. The sequence continues at coordinate 7,294,027 of NC_084891.1, read as the reverse complement.
AGGAAAAAAAAAAAAGTGATAGAGGGGCTTATTTAAAATTTGTGCAAAGCATAAGGACCATATACTTGAAATTAAAAACTCAAGGACTAAATTCAAATAAGATGAAAACCTAAGGACTAAATATGATTTTTCCCTTTCTTTTTTAATGTCATTCAGCCTATTTCCAGATGAAGTTTTAATTAAGTGTTCATGTACGTGCAAGGGTTAAAAGTAAATATTTTCCATCAGAGATCAGATGATGGATTTTGGTGTTCTTCCAAACACATTTATTTATTTATAATGCACAAGTAAAAGGAGGGAACATTGCTGGTGCTTATTCTCTTATTAATTAAGGGAGGAGATGCTTCGGTATGCTCTTTATATCCTGATGTTGTTACTTACAATTTGTTAATACTTTATTAATAAGCTAGTAGTGCAAAATGAGGGAGCTAGTTTGACATGTCATTTGACCTCTATCAAAAGTACTTAAAAATAAGGACAAATGAGACTCTAGTCTTTAATAGAGGAATGCTAAAACATCTCTTTGTATTCTCCTAAAATGATATAGATATAATTTTTTAATTACATCTATACCATGTCATTACACAGGAGGAGATGTTCTTAACATTTCTCTCTTTTTAATATTGTTTTCACAACATTCCGTAATCTATCTATCGACCGACAAGTACAACTCACCCCTTCATTAATTGATTAATTAATGTTTCCACCTGCGCGCTCCGATTTGCACCAAGTTTAATATTCACTTCCACTTTCTCAGACTCAGCCTTTCATTTATGAACTCCAATTTCATGACGCATTGAGGAATGAGTTATCAACCACACTGAACAAGATCGACAAACCCACGCTAGCTACACCCTTCTTCGTTACGCATCTGACAAGGCGCCGGACGAGCAATTAAAACACATGAATGCACGTACAATGCATTTGAGGCGGCAGAGATCGAGTAACGAGGATACAGCCAAATGATAAATAAAAATTTAATTTCATCTTCAACCCTAGCTGGTTGGGCAAATTACTGATGGAGTTGGTTGAGAAAAGTAAATGACCCACGTCCCCTATCCTCGACCTTTTAAATTTTAATACTCAAACACACATGGCAGTTTGACTCTCACGAAGTGATTGATGACATTATCAAGCAGATATTTCCAGGAATATATTCGAAGATTTTAGATGCTACAATACAATGCGTCCACGAAGATTATATGCGGTCATTCCGTTGTAAGTTTATTGACGTGTTCAAGAAAGGGCCATTTGGATATAAGCCACAGATCGACATACAGGTACGTTGGTTAGTTTGGTATATATATTTATTTACCATTTATTATTATTATTATTATTGCACTTAATGCATTAAGTGCATTAAAGAATGGTGTAATTTGCGATAAGGGGGAGGACGTGAAGAAGCCGGCGGAGGCAGTGACAAAACGATATGTAGAACTGGGTTTTTTGTGAAGCTTTTCCAGAACAAATTTGTTTTATGATTAGCTGCAAGTCCAATGATTTTGTTAAATAACATTAATATAATTAGCTCTGATATTTTGGAACTTAATCAATACGCATGCATGTTTTACATTATCTTAGTCGTGTATGAAATTTTTTTTGTCAATATGTTGATTTATGTGTTTTTCGAGTGCCTAAGCCTCTAAAAAGTTGAATAAAAAAAAAATTAAATAATCACTCTCACGGTCATGTGATTAAAACTTGAAAATCGTACAAAAACATCTCCCCAAATCATTCTTGAAACCACTCCCCCCAAAAATTCCCCCCATCATGCAATGACCCTTCCCCACCGTCGGAAGGCCCCCGTGGTTCCGCCCATGCTCCTGCTCGACACCACCGCTTGTTCCGGCCATGCCGCTGCTCGACGCCACCGCTCGTTCAGCTGAGATGCACCAATCATCAGGTGATTAGCTTTCTTCGTGTCCTCAATAGCGCGCTATCCGATAGATACAGTTGTATAAGAGCCAGTTTTACATGGGGATGTCTCAACCAAGTTAGCATGGTGCAATGAGCAAATGTACAAGAGCAATGCAACTACATATTAGATAATTTGGTGATCTATATATGTTTAGGTACTGAAAGCAAAGGATGCCACTCCACAGCCTGACAAAGGAAAGGAATGGGGTTGATGGTTCAAGTATCTACATGTAAGTTTCGATTAACAAAAGTGATTTTCCTTCTTTATGGCTTGATGATTACTGCATGCCGTGGGAGTTGGTTCTTGATTTTTCCCCCCTTCAATAGTACTCTATGATCTGATTCGATCATATTGCGCGCATACTCTTGTTGCTTTTCTCAGATATGGTGAAGGATGAGACTTTGGTGATCGAAGTTGCCAAAAATGGACGTGGGGTAAAAGCATCGCAGTTTAATCTTTGTGGAACTGGGATTGGGAGGTAAGATTTGTTCCTTAATTTGCATCATATATTCTTTCCTTACCGTGTCAAAACAACTCTGACATGGGATTTGGCTATAAAATGGGTCTATTCTTTTATTCGACTTTAGATGGTTGTCCGCTGACAAATTATCAACATTTGTTTTTTTCAAATTGATCCGTAATTATTGGCATTCTCTCTCCTAACTAAAAAAAAAATACTGAAAAATATGAGTGTACTGTGCTTGGGACCTCAAGCCTGGGTGCAATGGTGTCTACTCATATGTGAATGGTAGGGAAGCTATATACTTTTTGATTGTTGGCTAGCATTATGTCACCAATGCCTAAACTTATGTCCTTTTTAATCTAGGAAGCAGATCATCCATCTTGTCAATTTAATCTCAAATTCTTTTTTCATTCTGCATTAGGTGTTTCAGTTTTCATGAGTCATTTGGATTTTAATTCATAAAATTCGGGATGCAATGCTTGGTGGATCTCCATTTGGTCATCCTCTTCAGCAAGGATTTGTGACTGGTCTGTTATTGCAGTATATAGTAATATCTTCTTTAATGGTTGCATTGTCTTGGAATATTATTCTTCTTTTGAAAAATTAAAAATTAAAAATTTGCTACATTTGAGATTGTGGTAGCCTTTTGAAATTAAATTTTCAAATGATAATTTATACCTTCTCCTTAACATGAAATTATGGACTACCAGTGATGATTGAGAGAATTTATTGAATGAGCTGATGGAATATGTTTATTCTGCAGTAGGTTTTTTAAATGCTTGGTTGATTTTATGTGAGGAACATCATACGAGGTATCTTCCAATATATCCCTCCTTTCTTTCTTTTCCTTTTTTTTTTTTTTTTGCATTTGTTATTATCTTCTTCCAACTTCATGGTCAGCACCTTGCCTGCATTTTCCTTGGCCATTGACTAATGATCCTTTGTTATGGTTAGACCTCCAATGCTAGAGGTTGACTGTTGCGAGAGGGGAAAAAAAATAAAAATAAAAAAAAAATTCTCTCCCATTCATTTTATTTCATTTTTTTTTTTTTTTTTTTTTTTTTTTTTTTTTTTTTTAATGATGATGAGCCCCTCCAAGGCATGACTACGTGCACCTACCCCTATCAGGTAAATCTCATATTCATGTAAAGCACTCTCTCTACATGGATCGGGTAATACTCCGACTTGGGCGACAGGCAATTTATGTGTCATATATATGGTTATTACACTACCTGTTGGTTTTTCTGCAGCCTAATGGACATGATCACGGTACAGAAGCTGTTGCAGAATGCATGCTTGCAATGGCAAAGGATCACATCCAGGTTAATTATTTGATGCATTTTTTAATATAATACAATCATGAAAAATTGTATGATGCAGGCCCACCAGGATCAGGAAAGGGTACCCAATCACCAATAGTTAAGGATGAATACTGCTTGTGCCACTTGAGTACTGGCTATATGTTAAAGAGCTGTTGTTGCTGCTAAAACCCCTCTTGGGGTCAAGGCTAAAGAGGCTATGGATAAGGTAGAATCTCTTTTCTAATATATTGTCTCGCTGTCAGATTTGTTCTGTGGGCTTCTGTCCTAGTAAAAGGACCTCTGTAGCCGATCCCAAGATGTTGTGTTTATGGCTTAGTTGAGTTGAATAACGTCTCTCTTGGTTTGTATTGTAGATTATTGCTGAGAAGGTGTTATGCAACTATTTTGCAATGAGAACTTGTTTCTAATGACTTGGTTGTTGGCATCATAGATGAAGCTCTTAAGAAGCCTTCATGTCAGAAAGGTTTCATTCTTGACAGATTTCCAAGGACTGTGGTCCAAGCACAGAAGGTGTCATATTGCATTGTCACCTGGATATTGATTAATTTTGCCACTCCTTGATATTTTTCTGTTCAAATGTGTTTGTGTATGCTTGCACTGTAACAATGCTTTTGTTTCCTTCTTTATTTAGCTTGATGAGATGCTGGAGAAGGGGGTCAAAGTTGATAAGATGATCAACTTTGCAATTGATGATGCAATCTTGTAGGAGAAAATTACTGGTCGTTGGATACACCCATCCAGTGGTAGAACCTATCACACAAAATTTGCACCTCCCAAAGTTCCAAGCGTTGATGATGTAAGGCTATATCCTTTTTAATTATTTTGGTTCAAAAATGTCAATGATGCAACTAGAAATCTTATCAACATACCACTATCACTATGCTTTCGCTTCTTAACTAAAACACATCTTTATTTTTGCTTCCAGTTTGGGATAGGAAAGCTAGCAAGGCAAAGGAGGATTTGTCTTCACCATTGAAATGTTTCTTGCTACCCTTTCCTTTTCCTGTACTTGCTCCGGCCAAAATAATAATAATAATAATAATCTTCTTTTACCTTTTTAAAGTACATTGTCCCTCAAGGGAGATGACAGAGTACGCAAGTAGTCAAAAACATCTCGAATCATCCCAAGAATAACTTATTTCACTAGTGTACAAGTACTATATGAACAGCATTTTGCCAAGCTCCTGAATAGCCCCCCAAAATCGTCCCAAACATAAGGATCATTGCCTCACCTCGTCTTTTAAGTGAGACGAGGACTAACCTGCGCTGCGCCCCCCCCCCCCCCCCCTATCCACAACCTGGATGAAGACGAAATTCAATCGAAAGTTTCTTATTCCATAAGAAACAGTTGGCACATTCCCAAGTCGTAATAAAAGCAAAAGAAAACACCTTTTCCATAATGTTTTTTCATTCGAAGTCCAACTTAAAAGCACTTTTAAGTAAACCAACCTGTACAAAATGTAGCCTCCAACATAACTGTTAGTGTACATTCTCCTCCTGGACAACTCAGCATCACTGAGTCACAAGCCAAGCCAGGAAATGATGCCACAACATCTCAACGTGGCAGTGAAGGAAAGTCCAAGCTAGGAGACACAGCCACGTGTGTGCAAGCCAACATGGTAAAAAGACAGCATCTCATCAATCACGCACTCCAGCATTTGCAGCATCCCAACAATCATGCAATCACAGATTATGATGTATCAATCTGTGATTGCCCAGCTGTTTCACAAACCAAAAAGGAAACACAAGCTCATGCAGATTGCAGTCCACAATCACAGCTCAAAGATTGCGCAGCTGCTGCTCCCATGCAGAAAAGGAAAATCAAGAACTGTCATAAATCCTCTATATGTAACTAAGGAAAGGTCCAGCTGCATCAAGCCGTGTCCATCACGAATTTGCTCCTCAAGGAAATATACACTCGCCTTGTATTGAAGACAATGCTGTCAATCCAATATTTCCCTGTAATCAAGTTATTTACTTTCCTTGCTTATTAGTCTAGACATTTGTATAAAAGGACCCATGTACAAAGTTAAAATCATCAAGCAATATACAGCCTTCTACACTTGTTTTGCAATACTTTCATGGTATCAGAGCGACAATAGGCCCTCGCCTCCTTTGATCCTAATTTCATTCTACCCCTATTCTCAAATGGCTGCTCCAGTTCCTATGCTGCAACTACCCAACTTGAGCCAAAACAATGGCTTCAAACTTGATGACAGCAACTACCTGCTATGGCTGTCACAAGTTGTCCCTATTCTGAAAAAGTCATGAATTGATGGGCATTGTGGACGGTTCAGAACCATGCCCACCAGCTACCCTCACTGATGCAGAGGGAAAAGAAGTCCAAAATCCTGACTTCTCTACCTGGAACCGAAGGGACCAGCTATTACTCAGCTGGATCAATATGTCTCTTACTGAATCTGTGCTTTCTACTGTTTTTGGATTGCACACGTCCAAGCAGGTCTGGACTGCCTTAGCCAACAGGTTTGCCTCTCAATCGAGATCCAGGATTTCACATCTGAAGCGCCAACTTCAAGGCCTTCAACAGGGTTCCAAATCCTGCACTGAGTATTTAAGGATTGCTAAATCCTTTGCAGATCAACTTGCAGCAATTGGTAAGCCCACTGATGATGAGGATCTAATCTCCTTCATCATCAGTGGCCTCAACTCCTCATTCAATTCCTTTGTTCTCTCTTACACCATTGCTACCCGTGATCACCCTCCTTCCTTCTCTGATTTCCAAAATGAACTTTTGAGTCATGAGATGTTGTTGACTCAATAGCAAGCAGTTCCTGCTGCTGACACTAGCAGCAATTTTGCCCTGCACATGCAGCACAGAAAAATAGGAAGTTCCCACCTTCCTCACAACTTCAACCGTAGGTTCAAGCCTACTCAATTTCAGAAGCCTCGCCCTGCTCCATCATTTCAGAAACATTCTGCAGGTGGCTCCTCATTTCAGAAAAACCCTGCAGGCAATTCCACTCCTCAGTCCTTCAGAACTGCTAATTCTCCGAGCACCAGGGCACCATGCCAAATCTGTGGCAAAACCAGCCACACTGCACTTGATTGTTTCCACAGGATGGATCATGCTTACCAAGGAAGACACCCTCCTGCCCAACTTTCAGCCATGGTGGCTCACATGAACAACACCCTTGAAGAACAAGAATGGTTAGCTGACAGTGGAGCTAATACTCATGTGACAAATGAACTGGACAACCTAGCCATCCAGCAACCTTTCCAGGGCCGAGAATCAGAGACTGTTGGGAATGGAGCAGGCCTTGCCATTGAAACAACCGGTTCATCTATACTTAAACCTTCTGATTCCTTTTACACATCTGCTTTTCTCTTAGATAATATACAACATTGTCCTAAGGCTTCTACCAATCTTCTCTCCATTCAAAAGTTCTGTCATGATAATCATTGTTATTTTAAACTTACATCTACTCATTTCTTTGTGAAGGACATCCAGACTCGACGCATTCTTCTAGCAGGCAGGAGTGAGAATGGGCTGTACCCCTTGCGGTTTCTGAGAGCTTCTCTTGCCACCAATAAATGCAGCTTCACTGCAGGCTTAGGAATAAGGACAACCTTGTCCATATGGCACTTTAGACTAGGCCATACCTCTCATGTAACCGTGTCTCATGTACTCAAAAATAATCACTTACCAGTAGCAAGTGATGTTTCTAATAAAAGTCTATTCTGTGATTCATGTCAATTGGGTAAAAGTAAGAAACTCCCCTTTCAAGCTTCCACTCGAATAAGTAATCAGCCTCTAGAACTGATTCACACTGACTTATGGACATCTCCTGTCCCCTCCATAAGTGGTTGCAGATACTATGTCATTTTTGTTGATGATTTCTCAAGATACACATGGTTCTTCCCTCTCCCTACCAAGTCTGCAGTTTTCTCTACTTTTGTGAAATTCAAGACTTTAGTTGAAAATCAATTCTCTTATCCCATAAAGAAACTCCAATCTGATGGGGGAGGGGAATACAACTCTCTTCAATTCCAAGCATTTCTTTCTCACCATGGCATACTCCACAGGAAAAGTTGCCCTCATACATCTCAACAAAATGGGGTGGCTGAGAGGAAGCTTAGACATATACTAGAAACCGGCCTTACTATGCTTGCTCATTCTGGACTCTCAAATAAATACTGGGTTGAATCATTTCTCACTGCCGTCCATATTATCAATAGACTCCCCACGGCTGTTCTCCAACAATCCTCACCACATGAGAAACTCTTTCACACATCTCCTGAATATACTCGCCTCAAAGTATTTGGCTGCAAGTGTTTTCCTCTCCTTCGTCCATACACTGCCAATAAGCTTGAATATAGGTCTAAACCCTGCATTTTTCTAGGATATAGTAATGCAGGCTATCGCTGTCTAGACCCTCTTACTAATCGTGTTTACTTGTCTAGACATGTGGTGTTTGATGAACTCTCATTTCCAGCAAAGGAAGTTGCCATCTCACGCTTGCCTTCCAAGATCAATGCCTCGGCTGATGCTCCATTTCTCATTCCAGTAAGTTCTCCAATCTCTCACTCTCATTCTGATTTCCATATCTCTAATGATACCCCATCTATGTCTTCTCCTAACCCAGATGCCACTATCACTACCCCACTGTCCCAACCTCCACCAACCTCTAATTCTGCCGTACCAGCACCATCATCTATCCATCCCACTTCTACAGCAGAGCACTCCTCTGTTTCCCTACAAGCCCCTACCGTTGACATACCCTCTCCCTCAATCCTTGAACCTCCTGCTGCCCCCCTTCCAGCACCTACATTCACGTCTCCTTCCCCACCCTTATCTCCAATTCAGCCTGTCTCACCTCCTGAGAGCCCTCCTACCTCCCACCCATCATCTCCTCCACTTCCTCTAACACTTTCTCCTCCTTTACCTCCACCCCATCCCATGTTAACCAGGTCTCGGACTGGCTCTCACCGTCCCAAACAATTTCCTGACTTTCACCTCTACTACACCTCTAAACACCCACCATCCTCACTCTCCACACCCCTTCACTTGCAGGAACCTACTTCTTTCACCAAGGCAGCAACTGATTCCCGGTGGCAAATGGCTATGCAGCAAGAGTTTTCTGCTCTTATTTCCAATGGCACATGGAGTCTCTGTCCTCGACCAAATCACACCAACATTATTCGCAATAAATGGGTTTACAAGATCAAACGTAAAGCTGATGGCTCTCTTGATAGATTCAAGGCCAGGTTAGTTGCTAAGGGATTTGAGCAACAAAGGGGTATTGACTACACTGATACTTTTAGTCCGGTCATCAAGTCATCTACCATTCGAATTGTGCTAGCTCTGGCTGTACATTTCAACTGGCCTCTCAAACAATTGGACGTGTCAAATGCTTTCCTTCATGGTACATTGCAGGAAGAGGTCTACATGGAGCAACCTCAGGGGTTCAAGGACCCCCTTCATCCTACATATGTGTAACGCCCCAGATTTTAAAACATATTTTAAAATACGTTAAAGAATAAAAATGATTATTTATGTGAATAAATAAACGATCAATTGTTTGATAAATATTTTCAACTGATTTAATAAACGGTGTTTTAAATCTGATAATCCGAAAAATTACTAAGTTAATAAAATAGACAGATAAGAATAAAATATCATTAATTATGACATAAACTAGACTATAAACGGATTTAGAATAATATTTTTATGAGACGGCTTGTATTAAAAAGACCCGAGTTTTTTATAAAATCTGCTAAATCGTTAGCAGCTTCCTACGCCACCCTTACGTCTTAACCCATTAAAACCTTTTATAAATGCTTCAGCCGCCCACGTTGTTCGGTTTTCTCCACTTTGATTTATTATAATCACTCTCGCATGCCCTTATTTTTAATCCAAGTGATAATGAAAATCCTCTTCCATTAGCATTTTAAAATGAATTCAGCAGCCGCATGTTATTCCAATCTCCCACTTAGTTTTCCACTTTGGTTTTTATATACTCTCTTCAGCATGATTACAAACAATTATAGTCTGCTTCCTTATTAAAGGCGCACTTCTTCCTCTTAATTTATTCCTTCTTTTCTTTCCCTCTTTCTTTATTCCTTCTCTCCTTATTCCTTCTTTCTTTAATCCTTCTTACTTCTCTTTTTAAGGCTGACAGAGAGAGAGACCAACAGAACCGGTTTCCTCTTCCTTTCCTTAGCTTATTTCTTCCTTTCTTTTATTCTCCTTTTCCTGTTCCTTCTTCTTCTTCTCTTAGACCGAAACCCACCGAGACTCGACGAACCCGTGCGTGACCCAGCCGACCCGGCGTCGACCCAGGGGCAACTCCGACGGGTTCTGGCCGTGACCGGCGAACCCAGCAACCCGGATTTCCAAGCATCTCATTCCGGCGTGACCCGGATCCCCAGCCAAGCCCAGCCATGACCCGGCCGAACCCAGCTGTTACCCATTCACCGTGACCCAACCCAGCAGGCCGTCAACGCCGTGAAACCGTGAAGCCCGATCCTCTAGATCGGCGGTGAGTAATCCCGGCAACCTAGCGAGACCCAGACCCGATTCCCCAGGATCGGTGACCGGAATTGAAATCCGGCAATGGAGGGGGGGCTTCGGCGGAATCCAAGACCTTGAACCCGCGACCCGCGAGTTCAGAAATCCGAGCACCTGTGACCCGCAAACCACATGACTCGATTGTAGAAGACCCCGATCCAGAAGCCCAAAACCCGTAGCCGGGAAAACATGAACCCGAGACCCGGTGTGCCCCAGCCCCGATCCAGCAGCGATCCAGCCCAGCTCGACAACCCAGCAGCAACCCGGAACCCACGAACCGTAACCTGTGAGCCCAGCCAGCCCAGACTCTCAACCCGGAACCCACGAACCCGTAACCCGTGAGACCCATCCAGCCCAACCCGGAAGCCCAAAACCCGTAGCCCAGAACCCCTTAAACCCGAAGACCCGAGCCCATAAACCGTGACCCAGCAGGAACCCACGAACCAATTTCAGCCCAGACCCGCTAAGCCTGACCCAGCAGTGATCCAACCATGACCTGAACCCGGAGACCCGACCCGCCGGAGACCCGTCTCCGGCAGAGTCTTCCAGCGACTTTTCCGGCAGAGCCTCCGGCGACTTTTTCCGGTGACTTCCAAAACTCACCATTTTCACTGGATTTTCTAGTGAAAATCCTCAATGTGAGTTTCTAAGTTTTTAATTAACTTAATGGTATATATTTACATAAAATCAAGTAACTAGTATATTAGAATATAACTTTAATAATTATAGAATTGAATATTCTTATTATAACTTATTTATGTATATTATATTTTGAAAAATATATATATACTCTAAGGTATTGATTATGTTTGATTATTGATAATTAATGAGTGATGTTGTTTAAACTAAGGGCTTGATTAATTATAAAACTCTAGAATTAAAGAATGATTTCATGAGTTTAATCATGTAATGCATTGTTTTAGAAATTGAGTGTTATGGAAATTGAGCATGCTGTATTATTATGATTTCTCAAATATATTGGTTGAAATAATTGTTAATATGTTTTGTTAATTGGTTTGGTAATTGGATTGATGTTCCCTAAAAGTGATTAGGTTTTGTTAGAAAAATACATAGGTTTCTTGTTGGTTGATTTCTCTATGCTATAGAGAATGATATTAAGAATTTTAGGACTCGAGTGATTACTTGAGACCTAGATTAGATGTTATTCCAAAGTATTGATTTGCTAATTGATTAAGTAAATATTAAGTTTTAACCATGTTGAGTGTTCATAAATGTAAGTGATTTTTCAATTAATAGATGATCGCTTCTATGTATGTGTCTATGTATAAAAATAGAATTCATGTTGAGGCATGAGTTTCTAGAAAGTAATGATATTGACCTTGTATGCACATGTATATGTGTTTGATGCAGATGATGAATTGAGACAGCACAAAAGGACTGTAAGTATAAATTACTTACTGAGGGTAGTACTGGATTTCAATAATGTTGTGTTTATGTTTTATTTTAATTGGATGCGTGTGACTGATTATTGCATACTGTTAATAATCAACCTATTAATATTGGGCGCAACGTCTCCCAAAGGTTCATGATAGAGTTGAACCGGAAACAATAATAATCATATTGATTGGAACGGCTTTCAAAGTACTAGAGGAGGGAGGTCTCCGATAGTGCGAAAACAAGTTAATTAAAATGTAATGTAGAGGGAACGGCCTCGAGAAAGACGCTGACCGGGGGAACGGCCCTTACAAGAGAGGAGTGTAATCACTATATAAACTGTTAAACTTTGCATGAAAACTATCACCACATCATTATGTCATATCTGTGCCTTAAAATAACGCATAAATCATGATGTTGTTGAATGACAGTTAGCTCACTTATGGAACTATGGGATTGTGGCGGTAACCACCTTCTCATAGATGTTTGCGCAGGTTCTGAAGATCATGGATTGGACTAACTGCTAGCTTAAGAGATTTAAAGCTGTGTAGTTAGGATTTTAGTACTTTGTACTCATAGATGTTTGTACCATTTGCTTGTAACATGTCTAGACATTTACTTGTAATTAATAAGTTCCATGCATGCTTTAGTGTCATATGTGACATATGTTTCTTTGTAAATAGTGTAAAGACTTTTAATGTATTTTCTAGAAGATGTCAGCTAAAGCTCTGAATATATCGTAAGGGAATTGTCCCTATCGGTGATGTTTAAAAAAAAAAAGATATTCGTATTTTTCCGCTGCCAAATTTATCAACTCTGAATGGTTAATGACACGTAATTATCCAGATATAATTACTTACGCTTTTTTGTAAAAAGCGGGTCGTTACAGTATGGTATCAGAGCGGTTTGCTCTGTGGCCTAGTGAACATTCAGAGTCATACTGTAACTTAGGTAAGTTACAGTATGGTATCAGAGCAGTTGGCTCTGAGGACTATCAGACTTGACCGTAGAAGTCTAAGTGTTAACACAAGAGCTATAGGAAAATGAACTTTTTATAAACTCCTTAAAAGCTTTTGTATGAAGTTAAGCAACGTAAGAGAATAGTAACTATCATTAATGGTTAGGATTTTTATGCTTGTGTGAATGTATGCATTATATGGTTCCTATGACTATATGTTTTCATGGCTATGCAACTTAGAAAACATATTGATATGATCTATTAAAAATTGCATGCCAAATAAAGAATGTACTATGAATATGCGTAAGAATAATATTATTAACCACTGCGTACAGTTAGGACTTGTGTAGCATGATGACTTATTCCTCTATAGATATTGGACGATGTATGTTTGTATATGCTACCTATCCTTGATAAAATAATACACCACACTACCTTCGATAAATCGATCATACCTTTAAATTTATTTACTTAGTTTTTGTGTATGATCTCTAAGTTATCAGTAGCTTTATAACACTAAGTATGAATACTTTAAAGCTATCGATAAATGTTTGAATTATTATTTGTCTAGTGTAGAGTCGAATAGATATGCCTTATTTGAGATTAACAAACTAAGATGTTTTTAAGTACAGAAGGATTTTATCATGATTATGATTTCGGTCTGATGTAAATACGACTCTTGGTTATGGCATTAGGCGGCAGCGTGCCTATGATAACCAAAAGATTTGAGGTATGAAAGTATAATTGATCTTATGATTAGGCTGAATGATACTTAGTATTATTGTGAGACATAATCTTGAAATGCTCTTTAGAGATATAAATTGCATAATAATTACGTTGCTTTTTTTTTTTTTTTTTAAGTAAAGTTAGCACTCTACTGTTAAGATTAAGATTTCTTTAACAAGCTTTCCTAAGAAGGACATGATAGAATTGGTTAGCTTTGGAAGCCCAACTTTCTCTATTTGATTTAACTTATACTTCAGTTTTAGCTGCTTAAGAATATGATGGCATTGATAAATTGAGGATAAGTTGACTATTGACGAGAATACTTCGAATTGATATTTAGCCTTGATGATAAATCTTTATTGCTTCAACTATTGAGTTATGAGAATTTCAGCAATTTCCGATCTTAACCAAATGTATTGATGATCCTAAGTTATCAGTTTAGATAATCTGATAAGATGAATCTTTCGGAGGACCTTAAGTTTGAGAAATGCTCTAATTATCATATTTGAGGATGATTGAGGTAAACCATATCTTGATTTATAGTTTAATGCTTAGTGTAATTTCCCTGATATGATTTACGTGTTTGAGGTCTAAGGAATGAACGACTATCGTCTACTTGAAGATAAGAATAGATAGACTTAGACTTATGTTAAAGAATTTCCTAATGGAAGGAAACTTCAACCTCTATTGATGAACATATATGGAGAATGGGTTATGATATATCACTAATATTGATGCCTAGTTGAATTTTAGAAAAGTGAGTAATGCTATGTGAAGGACAAAAGGAAGTTGTTCCTAAATCAGGCTACAGGAATATGGTAATTGATTGTAATATTAGGTGTTGATTTTTGGAGATGACTGATTTAATGAATTAGATATTAAGTGAACGTCTGATTCCTAGCTGAACATATTTGAGGTTTATCCGATTAACCCTAGGATGTAAAGGAAAGATATGTTATGACTAATGGGTATCTATTATTCCAAATCTGGTATCTTTGAAGATAGGTGTATAAGCGTAAATTATTGATTTATATATATATGAGAAAATTAGTTGATCAAATAATTTGATGATTTTTGGAGGGATTATTTTCCCTATGCATCTGACGAACTTTGGAGAAGTTTATATATATTTGAGGTCTTTCTAGAGCTTAAGTTAAATAAAATTTTGATTTTGTGATTCTTAGATATCCTTGCTTGGCAGATAAGTTTATAATTAGCAGATCTGAGTATTGATTGACTGCATAACTAAATTGGAGTAATATTAGGGTTTTAAACTATTGCAATTTGAGGATGATAGTAATTATGCAGGAATAAGAAAGAAGATCATAGTTTAAAGGATTACAGACATATTAGATGATAAGGACAGTATGTAGAGAATAATTATTGTCTTACAAGATGAACCACTTTAGATTTAAAGAAAACATAAACTTGCAAACAGGACCTTTTCTGCACCATTCCCGGAGAATACTGGTATGCTTATACTTGCAGGTATTTCATAATACTGCAGTTAGTTATTTATTTTTGTAAATAAAATTTGCTAGATCAAATAGAATACCTGGCTAAACCTCAGGGCGGAAAACCCTAAGATTTTGGACTACACGCAAGAGATCCTGGTGTTGTCCTTGGAGACGATTGGTGTTCTGCTCCAAATCAGCATACCTCTTTCCCAAATCATTCGCATAGGAATCTACCACCTTCTTCAGCTTTCTATTTTCCTGCTGAAGAACCCGATTCCTTCGCCTAAAGTCCATATACATTCGCTGCAAAGTCAAATTTTGAGCTTTCAACGCTTGAATTTCGTTCCCTCGAGCTTGCAGACGGCGAGCCATATTGGAAACCGAAGAAGCACCCTGAATACTGAACGCTAAAGAATCATTGATGGCTTGGGCATCGGTCCTATCTGCCAACAACTTTTCATCTCGAGGAGTCATGATGCCTTGAGCTACGGATGCAGCTACTGCATCACTCAGCATCGCAGAGTCATTAGTCAGAAGAGGACCTCTCTGAGATAGGAACAATGGACGCCAAATCTCTGGTACTACAGGCGCAGTATTTAGATCAAAATTATTTTGAGAAGATGAGGAAGCCATTTTTGGAAAAACTAAGGAAATGATGATACTCCTCAGAGAACCTGAAGGAGAAAAGATAGAAATGAAGCGGCTATTCGAAAGATCCGAAGGAAGAAGAGAGAACTTAATCAGTGAACGAGACGCAGTCTAATTAACGTCATTTTGAGCGCAGCTGCCACTACACTAGTAGACAGCTCTCGAATCACGAGCTCTCCTTCTTTTTCAACTTTCACCATTTTCACCTTCTCGAATTTCGAATTTACCCAAGACTTTTCCGGATTTCACGCCGCACTTTTCGTACCTAGCAGACGTGGAAGAGCATTCCGAGGAAAGGATGGAGATTTTGCGATCCCCTGTCGGTACCACTTACATCGACCCTTCGCAAATCTCCTCTATAAATTCACTCGTCTTCCCTCTTGCAAAGCACACCTTGAGCTCTCAACCCTTCACACTTTGAGAGCCAAATTTTCCTTCTAGTCTGAACTTATCATCGCCTTCTACGAAAGAAGATGTAGTTCCATAACCAAATTCCAAAGTCTAAAGTTGGAAAATGCAGCATCACAAACAGATTCATAAACACAGAAGCAAGATTATTCTTGATCATATCATCCAGAAGCAAGATTATCCTTGATCACGCTTCTGAGATGAAGTATCTTTCTCTTCCTTCGCATCACCATAAACTTTTCTGGCATCTACTCTCAATCCGGTGATGGCGATCTATGACAGAAGAGAGAGAGCACTACGATATGAGTACCGCACTCATATCCTTTCCCGATTGCTTGCCTAGACTTCTTTGCTTTCTCCACATTCTCCACCTTCCTCTCCTTCGAGGCTTCCATGTTCTCATTGGCAAGCTTTCCCGCATTCATCTCCTTCAAGGCTTTCATGTCCTTGTTTGGCAAGCTTTTCAGCAAGATTATCAGAAGACATCATCACAAAAGAAATTTGTTGTACAAGAAGTTTTCCGATAATGAGAAATAAATTTTTCCTTTTCTACAACTTACACTTCAGCTTAATTTGTCATACAGTGTTGAGTGTTTGTTTTGCTTGTTTATAATTAGATGCTTCTTATAAAATCTGCATCACTAGACTTAAAAATTTAGGAATCTAAATATTTCCATGCGAATCATAGTTTACGAATTTCGAGGACGAAATTCTTTTAAGGGGGGAAGGATGTAACGCCCCAGATTTTAAAACATATTTTAAAATACGTTAAAGAATAAAAATGATTATTTATGTGAATAAATAAACGATCAATTGTTTGATAAATATTTTCAACTGATTTAATAAACGGTGTTTTAAATCTGATAATCCGAAAAATTACTAAGTTAATAAAATAGACAGATAAGAATAAAATATCATTAATTATGACATAAACTAGACTATAAACGGATTTAGAATAATATTTTTATGAGACGGCTTGTATTAAAAAGACCCGAGTTTTTTATAAAATCTGCTAAATCGTTAGCAGCTTCCTACGCCACCCTTACGTCTTAACCCATTAAAACCTTTTATAAATGCTTCAACCGCCCACGTTGTTCGGTTTTCTCCACTTTGATTTATTATAATCACTCTCGCATGCCCTTATTTTTAATCCAAGTGATAATGAAAATCCTCTTCCATTAGCATTTTAAAATGAATTCAGCAGCCGCATGTTATTCCAATCTCCCACTTAGTTTTCCACTTTGGTTTTTATATACTCTCTTCAGCATGATTACAAACAATTATAGTCTGCTTCCTTATTAAAGGCGCACTTCTTCCTCTTAATGATCCGAACTCTGAATGGTTAATGACACGTAATTATCCAGATATAATTACTTACGCTTTTTTGTAAAAAGCGGGTCGTTACAATATGTCTGCAAATTGCACAAGGCAATTTATGGCCTTAAACAAGCCCCTAGAGCTTGGTTTCAATGCCTATCCTCCTCCCTACTGGAACTTGGATTTATTGCATCTTTGGTGGATACTTCTCTCTTTGTCTACCACCATGGGACAGTTCGGATCTTCCTACTTGTCTATGTCGACGACATTATCATCACTGGTTCTGATCTATCTATTATTAATTCCATGATCTCAAGGCTGCAGTATCAGTTCCCTCTAAAGGATCTCGGGTCTCTCAGCTTCTTCTTAGGTATTCAAGCTCACAGGACCTCTGCAGGGCTGCATCTAAGCCAAACCAAATACATCACTGATCTTCTACATCGTGTGAATATGTTAGGTGCCAAACCCGCTTCTTCTCCATGCTCTTCTGGCTCTAAACTCTCCAAACTTGCTGGTGACCCCCTCCCTGATCAGCACGAGTACAGGAGTGTCGTTGGTGCTCTCCTATATTGTACCTTAACTCGGCCGGAACTCTCCTTTGTAGTGAATCAACTTTGTCAATACATGCATTCTCCCACAACAACACATTGGACTGCAGCCAAGCGAGTTCTTCGCTACCTTAAAGGCTCCCTCTCCCATGGACTATCCTACGTTCGTTCTTCAGTAGGCCCCTTACACCTCCAAGCATTCTGTGAATCTGATTGGGCAGGAAGCCCGGATGACCGCCGTTCCACATCCGGCTTTGGAGTTTATCTTGGCAATTGTCTTGTTTCCTGGAGTGCCAAAAAGCAGGCTGTGGTCTCTCGCTCATCAACTGAATCTGAATATCGTGCCATGGCCATCACCACAGCAGAACTCTACTGGTTGCGTATGCTCTTCAAAGAGTTGGGAGTTGCCCTCCCACATGCACCCGTACTTTGGTGTGACAATGTAAGTGCTCTTGCTCTTGCCTCCAACCCTGTGTACCATGCCCGCACTAAGCATATTGAAGTGGATTACCACTTTGTGCGGGAAAAGGTGGTTAATGGTGATATCCAAATCAAATTCCTCTCCACTGATGATCAAATAGCAGACATTTTCACCAAGGGCCTCTCTACTGCCCACTTCAACCTCCTTAAGTCCAAGCTAATGGTTGAGCCCTCCCCCATTAGCTTGCGGGGGGATGTTAGTGTACATTCTCCTCCTGGACAACTCAGCATCACTGAGTCACAAGCCAAGCCAGGAAATGATGCCACAACATCTCAACATGGCAGTGAAGGAAAGTCCAAGCTAGGAGACACAGCCACGTGTGTGCAAGCCAACATGGTAAGAAGACAGCATCTCATCAATCACGCACTCCAGCATTTGCAGCATCCCAACAATCATGCAATCACAGATTATGATGTATCAATCTGTGATTGCCCAGCTGTTTCACAAACCAAAAAGGAAACACAAGCTCATGCAGATTGCAGTCCACAATCACAGCTCAAAGATTGCGCAGCTGCTGCTCCCATGCAGAAAAGGAAAATCAAGGACTGTCATAAATCCTCTATATGTAACTAAGGAAAGGTCCAGCTGCATCAAGCCGTGTCCATCACGAATTTGCTCCTCAAGGAAATATACACTCGCCTTGTATGGAAGACAATGCTGTCAATCCAATATTTCCCTGTAATCAAGTTATTTACTTTCCTTGCTTATTAGTCTAGACATTTGTATATAAGGACCCATGTACAAAGTTAAAATCATCAAGCAATATACAGCCTTCTACACTTGTTTTGCAATACTTTCAATAACTGCTATTCTGCTATAACAACAACAACAACAACCAAAAAAACAAACCCGCTATTTAATAGTCCTATACAACTGCCATACATGACACGCAAAAATCAAACATTGGACCATGTATTGCAGTTGTACACTGAGTACTAAATGACATTACTCAACTAATATAAACCTAAATGGTAACACCTGCAGATAGCATATTATAGTCATAATATCTTGTTTTCGCTGTCAACAAACCTAGACCTTACCTGAGAGAGGCCGTGCTTACCTATGGCTTACGAGGTGGCAGTGGTGAACTTCCGCGGCTGCTGTTGCTACTGCTTCCTCTCAAAGGCCTACACATTAGCAACTTCTCATCAAAACAAAAACCTAACTTAATTAGCTTTGTAAGAAAGAATAGGGTCAAAGTGTCCCTATTCTGGAAGAGGCCATATCAAGACCATCATCACTTGAAAGCCATCAAAATCAGTGAATACAAGAAACTAGCGAGATAGTAATTTGTAACAAACCTTGCAGGGAGTGCAGATGGACCATTGCTTGGAGATGTGAGCCTCCATCTCAGAGGTGTATCACCATGTCCATAACAAGATTCCACTTGACGACACACGGGAGAATCTGCTTGACGACGCGCGGGAGGATCTGGCAATCGTCTAGGAGATCCACCCCTTTGAGCAACAAGGGATCTCCTTCTTGGTGAGGCAGGATGCTTCCAATGGGGAGAATCTAATTCATCAAAAGTAACAAACTAAATAAACAATACGTACAATGAAGCACTCCATCAAACTAGTGTTGAGGGGGGGGGGAGGGCATACCTTCCCTCTGCTGCTTGAGTCCATCCTTCCCACCATCAACAACGATATTATCATTGGTAATGGCTTTTAGGAGTGGTGTCACTTTCTGTAGTGGAGACAATGTGAAATCTACATCAATAGTATTTCCTTCAAATTTGGCCTGCATTAACCCAAATTAATAGCATCAATTTCATGACAACATGTTTCCATACATCTACTAATTCTACTCCAACATTGCACTAAAACCTACACCATCCATATATAATTTTGCAATATCAGCTACCACTCTTTCCTCAAACTCCACATATCCAATTCCTTTTGGAGGATTGACCTGCAAATATAGAACAAGCTTCAAATGACTTCCGCAGGGGGGAAAAAAAAAATGACCTTCAAACAGGAAACAAGCTTAAAACCGTGGTGACATCCACAACAAACATTTCTACCTTCACATTAACAAGTTTGCCAAATGAACCTGAGAACAAAAACCAACGGGTAAGAACATAAAAAATTACCAATTGAAATATCAACATATTAAACATTAGCTACTAAACGAGCGTAAGACAAGAATGTGAGACATCATTAAAAATTTAAAAATAAGTGATAAATTTACCAAATTCTTCTTTTACACGGCTTTCATTCACATTCTTGCTGAGGTTCTCAATGCGAAGAACGCGCGACATTTCAATAGAAGAGGCTTCCCTAAAATCCATGTGGTTTTTTATAAGTAATCGAAATATCATTAAAAGCGAAAAGCGCATGTTAAACACATGCAAGAAACACACAGGTTCTTCAATCTAGTGATCTAGGAACGAATACTCGATCCAAGAACACTTTGCCCACGACCGCATATCCAATAATGCCAAGCAGCCTGCTCGGGCTTGTGGCTCAGACTGAGTTGACAGGGACAACTCCTCTGTATTTCTGCTCATCAATGGTAGATATGCTCTCGCCTTTGACAGATCTAAGCTATACATTTGGAGTTTCAATCTTCATTTTCATTCGTAAGGGATAATCTAATCACATGGAAAACAAAGAAGCAGATTGTGCTAGTTCGATCTAGTGAAAAGCAGAGAATAGAGCAATGACTCATACTGCAAGTGAAGTCACATGGTTACAACACTTCTTCAGGAAATTGGCCTTCAAGCTCCTACTCCTATTTCACTATTTTGTGATAATCAAGTTGCTCAACATATTGCCACTAATCCTGTGTTTCATGAAAGGACCAAGCATATTGAGATTGGATGTCATTTAATTCGAGAAAGAATAATGCGGGGAGACATTTATGGGCTATTCATGAAGTTCGGAAACCAACTTACTAATGTATTAACAAAGTCTTTCTGTCCTACTAAGTTGAGAGTTCATTTGTTCCAAGTTAGGCTTATGAGATATATGTGCTCCAGCTTGAGGTAGACCATAAGAAAGAAAAGGGACAGATGTCCCTATTCTAGATGTCACCATTAGTTGTCCCTATTCTATAATAATGTAATTGATCCTATATGTAGTAATGAATTATAAGGGTCATCTGTAATTTTTCAGTGAACCTCTCTTTTGTAAATGCCTATATTCTAACAAACTTCATAAATTATTTAATGTGATTAGACATGTTATAGAGAACAAAGCTTCATTTGAAAGTATGAAGTATGCCACTCAGATAGAATAAGGGCAATGTCAAGATAAGAAAAGAGTGTTGAAACAAGGCCAACTACCACCTCCAAAGTAATTCTAAAATTTCCTAACTAGGGCATAACACTAATAGGTAATTTGATAGTTTATGAATTGACTAGACATATATGCCATGCCACTTCTTAGCTCATTTAGTAATTTTTTTTTCTTTAAGTTGGTTATTGGTGAGTCATTTATTCCATTCTCCATGAAATTTGGTGTTACTAACTTCCCACTATTCCGGTAACGCGCCGCCGTCTGCTTTTTTTTTTTTTTAAACAAAAAAAAAATCCCTGTATTTCTGGAATTTCCTTTATATTGTGGGTTTGTTTTGGGCTCAGGTTTTGGTTGCCTCTCTTGGGTTTCGGGTTTGTTGGTGTGTTTTTTGGGAGGGTTGTTCGGGGTTTCTGGTGGATTTTGGGGAGTTTGTTGAGTTGAGGTGCCTCAGGGTAGGTTTGGGAGTTTGTTGGGGGTTTCTATTGTCTTTGGGGGGTGTCCACTGTATTTTGGGTGTTTAATAGGGGTTTCACTGTATTTTGGGTTTCTTGTGGGTTTGTGGGTTTTATTGGGTCTTTTGTAGACTAGCTAGGTTGTTCCTATGTATACTACATATGTACTTAGGAGCGCTTTATGCTTTTATTAATAACATTTTCTTCCTTATAAAAAAAAAAAAAAAAAAAAAAAAAAAGTATGAGCTATGAATACATTAAAATTAACAACTATACCCTCAAGTTCAAATGAACCAAATTCTTAACATGCAATTGTCGTATGGGCATAATTATTAATGGAAAAGGAAAAGAAAAGAAAAGAAAAGAAAAAAAAAAAAAAAGAACACAACTTTAAATTGGGGGTCACAACTGACCTACTATAGAAATATAAATTTAGCTCACATAAATCACATTTTTTTCCCCGATGGTTCAACAATATCCAACCATATTCTAGTTAGGATATTTGTTATTTGTATTGCGACTTTCAACCACATTGGTATAAAGAAATTTATCTCCAATCAGAACGCTTTCCACTCCCTTAGAAGCCCTCTAATAAAGCTGTGGTAGATAATGAAGAGGTGGTGTTGCGTGGAGGCAAAGTCGTTTGTGTTTACGGTGGTAGAAGGAGCCTCGGTGGTGAGATTGGAAGAAATGAAGAGAAATTTTTCAGGGCTGGTAATTCTTGGTGCTCAAAGTGTTGGGTGGCTAGTTTCGACGATGGAGAGTTTGCTGTGGTTTCCGGGGGAAAAGGACTTTGTTAGGTCTTTCAGGGAGGGGTCTAAGGTTCTTATTGTTAGACGAGGTGGTAATGCAGCTGGTAGATTCCTCGAAGTGGCAGTTTACTCTGTGGGTGGCCAGAGTGGGATTATTTTCTTTCCTGAAGGTTATGAGGGGCGGGGCTAGAGTAAAGTTGTTCTTGAGCTGGGTAAGGTCAAAGATTATCTCAAAATCCCGGATGCGCATGGCATGTTTCGTTTAGCTTCAATTCCAGAGAGGCTGCGGAGAGCAGGTGATGATGATAATGAAGGTTCTATCCCTTTTGTTCCTATTGTTTCTCCCGGTAAAAACGGAGTGTCTTCCTTAGCGGAAGTCCTGCGTAGGGGTGCCAAATGCCTGGAGGTGGAGAAGAAGCTGTCTCATCCAGTGGTTCCGATAGGGGAGAAGCACCGTGATCTCTCGGTGAAGGAGAAGAAACTATACCGAATAGAGAAGCCATTGGTCAAGGACCTTTGTGACCGTTGTGGCATAGAGAACGTGAAGGAAGGGATGGGTGTCAGTCAGCTGCCTGAGAATTCTGCCGCTCGAGGCAAGGATGGGGTCTTCTTTGGTGATTATTCTGCAGATTTTCAGCTGACAGGTGTGGAGCACACGTTTCCCTCTCTTTTGATGTGGAAAGGCCAGTTGGAGAAGTTGAAGGCTGACGTGGACCTAGCTCTTAGCAGGGTTTGTAAGGGGCTTATTTCGTTTAGGCCTGGCTCAAAGTCCAAGCGAGTTGGACGGAAGAACAAAAACAAGAAAAAGAAGAGTAGACTGCATTGGGTTCCGAAAGCCCCGAAACCCATCTCTTATGACCTATTAGCTGATTCGGTAGTGTTCCCTTAGGTGGGTTCGTCGCCGGCGTTGGGCTACGGCGGGTCAGAGAAACTTCTGGCAGTCTCTAAGCTTTCCGGTGGGTCGTGTCCTATGTCTCTAACGTCCGGTCTCTCTGTTCCGGAGCATCAGTCTTCCAGACCCGTGCGAGGTCCTCGACCTGATTACGTCGCAATGGCTATGGAGGATGGAGTGGGTTCGTCTAAGTTGATAGGTACTTTTCCGGTGATTCCAGAGATATCCGGTGGGTCGGCTTCTTCCACTGTTATCCCTGAATTGGCTAGCTTGGCCTCTCAACCAGAACCAAATTCTGGGATTGGGTCTTCCGTTCTTGGTCTGGAGACCAATCTTGCTTTGGTCGACTCTCCGATGAATTCAGAAGGTGCGCTGGTTGTCGGGGCTGGTTCGGACCCTTCAAACACTTTGGTTGCTTCGGATTTTTCTCCCTCTATTTCTTCATTGGTTTCTGGCCCTTTCTCCCATAAGCTATCTTCTACTTTGAGGTTTAGGAATGGGCTGGATTTTGTTTTGATCTCTAATGGGGAGGGAGTTTCTTCTGTGGGCATTCCTAGAAAGCAGGAGGGCTCAAAGGAGTTGTCCTCTTTCGTTGCTCAATCTGTTTTCAGGTCTGATATTGTGGAGGGTGGCGTAGGTGATGAGGTGGAGCGTTTGGGCCCGATATTGGTTTTGCCTTTGGCAGTGGAGATGGACAAGGATTCCAGTTCGAATGTGTCTCCTAGATGGGTGAAGGGTTACTACAAACTAGTAGGAGTGTCATGTGACCAATTTGAAGATAAATTGTTGGCTTTGTTTGAACTAATTGAAGTCAGGTGGGTCCAATCCTTGGCTAATTCTTTGGCTTTGGTTCCCATTGTGTCAGGAGTGAAAGGCCAGAGGGAGATTTTGTTTGGATTTAGAATAGAATATTTATTCTATTCGGGTTTTTTCTAAAACCCGCCCACCCGTCCAAAAACCTGAATTTGACCCGAATTCTATTTCAATTCAAGGCTGACATTCTGATTAATGACCGGGACCCACGCGTAGGACAAGTTGTCTCCAAAAAAAACGCGTGGGTCCCACATTTAAATAATAAAATAATAAAAATTAAAATCAACAAAAATAAATTAAAATAAATTTTTTTTAAAAAAAAGAAAAAAAAAATAGGGGTGGCTGCCAACCGGCCGCCCCCGACCCTTTGGGGTGGCCGCGCGGCCTCCCCGACCATTGGGGGTGGCCGCGCAACCTCCCCCGACCACTGGGGGGTGGCCGCACGCCAACCCCAGTCGCGGCCACCCCCATTGCCTGGGCATCCATTTTATTTTATTTTTTATTTTAATTTTTTTTTAAAAAGAAATTATTTATTTATTTTTTAATTAAACAATCAATATATAATAAATTATTATTATTTAAATCATTATTTCACACAACTTTTCACAATACAAATCATTATACACAACTTTTTAAACTTCCAATCATTTCTTACCATTAAAAAATAATATTTTTCAATCTCAAAATTCAACACCTAAACAGATTTTTTTACCTCGAAATTTATAAATAGAATTAGAATTCAATTCTAATTCCAAAAATTCAATACCCAAACACACCATAAGCAGTTGGATTGTTCCATTAACTATGACAAGAAGGGGGAGCAATCTTATAGAAGGTGAGGAAAGGGTAGGGGCTTGTCTTGTGTTAATGAAGCTTAAAATACTATCATGGAATATTAGGGGGATTAATGAGCCAGACAAGAGATTGTGTATTAAATGGCTCATTAGAAATTGGAATGTTGATTTGGTGTGTTTAATGGAGACAAAAATGGAAGTCATTACTAGAGAGGTGGTTCGAAGTTTATGGAGTTGCCAACATGTTGATTGGTGTTTTATGAGGGCTAGTGGGGCGTCAGGTGGGATTCTGATTATGTGGGATAGGAGGGTTGTGCAGAAGGTGGATGAATGCGTGGGATGGTATACTTTAGCTGTTTCGTTGCGTAACGCTGATGATAATTTTATGTGGGCGTTTGGGGTGTGTATGGGCCTAATGATGATGGGGAGAGGAGGGTGTTGTGGAATGAGATGGCTGGATTGATGAGTTAGTGGGATAGGTCGTGGTGCTTTGGGGGAGATTTCAATGTGGTGCGGTTACCAAGTGAGCGATCCGGAGCTGGTGGTTTTTCTACTGCTATAGAAGATTTCTCAGAGTTCATTCATGGGAAGAGTTTGGTGGATATTCCTCTCCAAAGAGGGCAATTCACTTGGTCCAATAATCATGTATGGTCTAAAATTGATAGGTTTCTTTTATCTCCAGAATGGGAAGAGTATTACCCTGATGTGTCACAAAGTCGTTTGCCTAGACTTTTATCGGACCATGTTCCTTTGATGTTAGATTGTGGATCGCAAAGAGAAGGGAAAAGATACTTGATGTTATGATTTTCAAGGTCTGCCGAGTTATGTGCTGGCTAACAAGTTGAAAGCTTTAAAGGTGGACTTGAAGAAATGGAATGCGGAGGTATTTAGTGATGTGGGGAAGAAGAAGGAATTATTGGAAGGTATTAAAGAGCTAGAGTGTTTTGAAGAAACTCGGGGGCTAGTGGAGGAGGAGCGGGTACAGAAGTCAGACATGATCAGGGAGCTGGAAAAAACACTCCTGTGTGAGGAGGTTAATTGGAGGCAAAAATCTCGGGCTCTGTGGCTGAAGGAAGGGGATAATAACACTAAATTCTTTCACAAGGTGGCTAATTCGCAGTGGAGGTACAATCATGTGGGAGTTTTGAGGATAAATGGGGCTTTGTCTTCTGATCCGGTGGAAATTAAAGATCATATTGTGAATTATTATGACTCATTGTACACCGAGCAGAGTTCGTGGCGGCCTAGGGTGGATGAAATTTCTTTCTCCTCCATTGATGCAAATGAGTGTCTCTAATTAGAACGAGGCTTTGAGGAGCAGGAGGTGTGGGAGGTGGTGCGGGAGATGAACGGGAATAAGGCTCCGGATCCAGATGGTTTTTCTATGGCGTTCTTTCAGAAATGTTGGGGGGTTCTCAAAAAAGATATTATGGCGGTATTTTCGGAATTGCATAATAGTTGCAAGTTTGAGAGGAACTTGAATGCAACTTTTGTTTCCCTAATTCTTAAGAAGGTAGATGCGATGGAGGTTAAGGACTTTTGGCCTATTAGTTTGGTGGGAGGGATCTATAAAATTATTTCTAAGGTCCTCTCTAACAGGCTCAAATCAGTGTAGGGGAAAATTATTTCGAGCTCTCAAAATGCTTTTATTGGTGGAAGGCAAATTTTGGATTCAGTTCTTATAGCCAATGAATGTCTGGATAGCCAAATGCGGCCAGAGGAGGCCAGGTTGTTGTGCAAACTAGATTTGGAAAAAGCATATGATCACGTGAATTAGGATTTCCTTCTTTACATGCTTCAGAGGTGTAGGTTTGGGGAGAGGTGGAGGGAATGGATTAAATTTTGTGTTTCTATAGTAAAATTTTCCATTTTGGTTAATGGCACCCCTTCTGGTTTGTTTCAAAGCTCGCGGGGGATTAGGAAAGGTGATCCTCTTTCTCCTTTACTGTTTGTGGTAGTTATGGAAGCGCTTAGCAGGATGTTGAATGCATCAATGCACCAAGGCTTGCTGTCAGGTTTCTCGGTGGGCATCAGGAGTAATGAAGCTTTAGTGGTAAATCACTTACTGTTTGCGGATGATACCTTAATTTTTTGTAAAGCGCAGGCTGAGCACGTTCGAAACTTGAGGTGTACCTTCCTATGTTACGAAGCGATGTCAGAGTTAAGGATCAATTTAGGCAAATCTGAATTGGTCCCTATTGGCGAGGTGGAAGATGTGGAGTCTTTGGCACATATTCTGGATTGTAGAATTGGGTCTCTACCGATGACTTATTTGGGTATGATTCTCTGTATGATATGACTTCAATTATACAAGATTTCCAAATGCCCTTGATGTATCAAATGTGGTATAACAAAAACGTGATATCAAGAGCATGAAGAGAAATGCCAAATGTACATATACATAGAATTTTGTTATAAGTGATGCATTGTTTTCTTGGTGAGTCTAGACCAAAGGAATCTATAGAAAACGATATATCCATGAAATTCCACATATACAGAAGCATTCTAGAATAAAGCAAGTTGGTAGTCAACAAGAAATGGTAGAATGGACACTGCAATTAAGCAGTTAAGCATACTCAACATAAACCCAAATAATAGAGCGGTTTTCTCCTCTTGTTTTGCCTTTTTTTTTGGGTTGGGGGGGGGAGAGGAGGGGCGTCCTTATTTTTTTTATAAGTGATCGAAATATCATTAAAAAAAATAAGGTGTCTCCAGCTACATATGGAGCATACAAGAGAAACCACCTAGCTAGTAGGAACAAAAATAACAAGGAAATCATGATAACTAATCACCAAAGAAAAATGAAAACAATTGTCCAAAAATACAAAGTATTGAAAAATAAAAACTTAATTTCCTTCACAGTCCTCAAAACTTATGTCATTCATTTCCCTCCATAGACACCTCAAAAGGCACGAATGCACCACCTTCCACATAGCGCACTCCAAGTGCTGCCGGCAATCCACTAACAAGCATACAAGTTGACTAGTCGACTAGACACAACCCATGATGGCCCAAATCGACTGAAGAAAACATTCTAAATTACACAAACAACTTCATAATGGAGAAAACGACAGTCCACGAACTCTCTATTCCTTTCATACATGCAATACTTATCAACCACAATGATGTGCAGCTTCCTGAGAGTATCCATGGTAAGGATCTTTCCCGTGGCCATCAACAAAGCAAAAAACACCACTATCAATAAAACCTTAGTCTGCCAAACACTTTTATAAGGGAAGGGAAAGCTGTCATTATAACCTATGACATTGTAACATGATTTAACACAAAACAACCCACTTTTGGAGGGGACCCACCACAGCTTGTCCTCACCTACCCATCTGACTCTCACTAAATACAACACCCTGATGAATGAGGCAAACATGTTCACCACCTAATCATGAGCCGCTCTAACAAAGCTTACATTCCACTGAGTGGAGCTTCTCAAAAGTTCCACATGAGCCACAATAGAAACATCCTTTGCACAAGCAATACCAAATAAATCAGGAACAACTTCCTCAAGGGCCATATCCCCACACTAGAGAAAATGCCAAAATCTAACATTGGATTCATCTTCCACCTCAAATCTGGTATAACTTGAATACATCCCATGACCCCTCAGAATATTCTTCCATGACTGTAGCGCCCCAGATTTTTAGGACATAAATTATAATGGTTTAAATTAATTTTAAAACATTTTTAATAAGGCAAAAGAATAACTATGTTAATAAATATGTATTTTGTTTGCAATTTGATAAAAACTCAAAACAGACCTTGAACTTTGGAATAACGGAAACAGGGTCAAACGAACTCCTTTTTGGTCGATTCAAAAACTGAGACGCTCATCTTGAAGTCCTCTAGCTACCCTCCAAATTTCATAATTTTTGGACTCCATTTGATACCCGAAAACATCCGTGAAAAATATGACCCCTGTTCTGGACGGAAATTCACATTATTCTTTAATGGGCTATCTTTGGACTTAACCCAACCCATTCCAATTGCTATCTACAAACCCAACCCACATTTCACATGTTAAATTCACATTATTCATTATTGGGCCATCTTTGAACTTAACCCAACCCATTTCCAATTGCTATCTACAAACCCAACCCACCTTTGAGAAATAGTAATTTCTTTGAGTGAGAAACTAGGCATAGTAGATTGGTCTAGCAATGAGAATGGTTAAATAATAATAATAATAATAATAATAATAATAATAATAATAATAATGTTATAATAATATATTAAGGTTTGAGTGCATTGTGATAGGTAAATTTGAATGCATTGTGGTAGGTAAGGTTGAGTGCATTATGGTAGGTAAGTTTGAGTGCATTTTTGAGTGCATTGTGGTAGGTAAGTTTGAGTGCATTTTTGAGTGCATTTTGAGTGCATTTTTGAGTGCATTTTTGAGTGCATTGTGGTAGGTAAGTTTGAGTGCATTTTTGAGTGCATTGTGGTAGGTAAGGTTAATTCCCATCCATTGGATCAAAATGTGTCTACTTGATCCTAACCATTCATTCTCTTATAAATAGAACCCAAAATGGAACACAATACCCATCAAGCTTCACTTACACACACACACCTAAAGCCAAGAGAGAAAATTTTGAGATTTGTGTAGTTTTGTGTGGTTTAAGGCTTGAAGTGTGAGCTAGGAAGTATTTTGGTAAAAGCTCGATCCCGATGCTAATGGGAAATCCAAGTAAGGGATTCTCTACCCCTTCTAAAATTATTATATTATTTTAAGTATTCCTTTATTTTCAAAACTTCGATTTGATTCGGTATTTTTCAAATTATTTTTATGAAGAATTGTTTTAAATTGATTTTTATGATATTTTGAGAAAACGTATTTCAAATTCAAAAATTATTTTGATTATATAAAAGATTTGTTGGTTTTAAAAATATTCTTTTGAAATCGTGATTTTAAGTAAAAAACCCTCCAGACACGTTGCCCGGATATACTAGTAAAGGATGAGAAAGTTTTGTGAGAAAACTATATGAGATATATATATATATATAAATTTTTGAAAAGGGCACGTGTGTGGAGGAGACTATTATTTGGGCCCTAGACCCGTCGAGACCCTTCAAGATTTAGCTTCGGTACCGTAGCTCGAGATGGAAGCGCACCCGCTGATTCACTTAGTGACAGCGGTATCTGTCTCTATGTCAGTCTAAGTGCACTTCAATTAATCAGCTGATGGGGGTGGGGCCTGTGGCCACAGGTAAACCGCGTTACTCACCCAAGGTCACCGCATCGACCGTACAACCCTACGTACACAGGGCGTAATAGTGTACTGGGCATACTATGACTAATGATTATTTCAAATATAAATATATATATATATATATATATATATTATATTTGGTATTTATAAAAATGAGTTTTTGACAAATGTTTTTGGAAAGGAATTTTTGACAAATGTTTTGAGGTTTTAAAGAAAATGAATTTAACTCAACTATTTTATGGTTGAGGATTTCCTTACTGAGCACGTTTTTTTGTGCTCACCCCTTATTTTGTTTTTTGTTTTTAGGTTATGAACAGAGAGACGTAGGTGGCCGGGATGGGATCTAGGAATGCATTAGGACATTTCATTTATGTTACCCTAAAATTTTCAGTTATTGTATCTTTTATAATTAAATTTTCTAAATGACCGTTTCCGCATTTATTAAAAACTCTGAGATTTTAAAATCATCACCATTATTATTTATTTAAATCAGCATACTAGTTAAGATATTTGGCAGACCTTACGAATCTTTGCAGTTTTAAAAGAGAAAGTGACGAACCTAACCCTTTGCGGTTTGGGGGCGGTACAGTTTTGGTATCAGAGCAAAGGTTATAAGGTTCTGTAGACTTTAGGAGCTAGATCATTAAGATAGACTTAGTGGGGTAATGGGAAATCACATTCCGGCCTAGTAGAGTCCGTCCTTTCTTGTCTTGTATTCAGTGCTAGGGAATCATTCCCTATATTTTTTTTAAACACCTCGCTAAAGATTGCAGGGGAACAACGGAATACTACGCCTGCACGTGTATATACCCTAACTCCAGGTGATGTAGCAGCGTCAAACGAAGTAGTGACGAGTACACTTTTGATTTCATTCCACCAGGTTACTGTACTCTTTGACTCTGGTACAACGCATTCATTTATGTCATACTCTTTTTCACGAGATTATAACTTGATGTCTGAGTAGTTAGCTGTAGACCGAGCAGTAGCTACCCCTGTAGGGAATTGCATAGTTTGACTTTGTGAACCCTAGGATTGATCTTATTAAGGTTGAAGTCTCTAAGTTGGAATCAATACTAAGGAGTAAGTTATGATCAGTATCAAAGTATGATAGGTTTTCAAGACATGTTTAACTAAGTGTTAAGTTGTACAATCTTTCTCGAGGAATAGCAAATTGCATCGGTTATAAACCAACTTGTTTTGGATGATTAGTTATTGATGATCACAATATTTTGAGGTATAGTCATGATTTATGAAATGCTTTTAAGGATATAGATTATAGAAATTCGGATGCTTAACATCTTGGCAGATTTATGGATATTAAGTCAATAAATATATTAAGCATCACATAGATATTTTAAGTGCATAGAGAAAAATATTGAAGTTTAGAGATTTCCTGATTTACTGTAGGATGTAAACAAAGATATCTATGATCTTGAATCTGGTATCCTTTTGAAGATGGACACTTAATCTATAGATACTGATTCATGTGTTTTAAGGACATATAAGAGAATAAGTTGGTCGAGTAAATTGATGATATTTGGGGCAATTATATTCTTGTGATCGGATAACTTTAGTGAAGTTAGAATATATTATTGAAGTTTTCTAGAGGATAAGATAATCCACATGATAAGATGAATCTTTCGGAAGATCTTAAGTTTGAGAAATGCTCTAATTATCATATTTGAGGATTGAATTGAATTTGATTGAGGTTAAGGTCGAATCCATTGATCTATGAGGATAATGATAAATTGAAGTCTATGGACTAATTTGAAGATATAGGTAAGAGATCAATTGAATTGACTAGAGGAGATAGCTAACTAATTGAACATTGGAGAATTCTATAGACTAAGAGTTTATTTGAGGAATTTATTTTGTCTCCCACTAAGCTGCATTTGAGGATGATTGAGGTAAACCATATCTTGATTTATAGTTTGATGCTTAGTGAGATTTCCCTGATGTGATCTATGTGTTTGAGGTCTAAGGAATGAACGACTATCGTCTACTTGAAGATAAGAATAGGTTATAATATACCACTTATATTGATGCCTAGTTGAATTTTAGAAAAGTGAGTAATGCTATGTGAAGGACAAAAGGAAGTTGTTCCTAAATCAGGTTACAGGAATATGATAATTGATTATTAGATGTTGATAACACATTGATTTTTGGAGATGACTGATTTAATGAATTAGATATTAAGTGAACGTCTGATTCCTAGCTGAACGCATTTGAGGTTTACCCGATTAACCCTAGAATGTAAAGGAAAGATATGTTATGACTAATGGGTATCTATTATTCCAAATCTGGTATCTTTGAAGATAGGAGTGTAAATTATTGATTTATATATGAGGAAATTAGTTGATCAAATGATTTGATGATTTTTGGAGAGATTATTTTCCCTATGCATCTGACGAACTTTGGGAAAGTTTATATATATTTGAGGTCTTTCTAGAGCTTAAGTTAAATAAAATTTTGATGATGTGATTGATTCTCTTAGATATCCTTGCTTGGCAGATAAGTTTATAATTAGCAAATCTGAGTATTGATTGACTGCATAATTAAATTGGAGTAATACTAAGGTTTTAATCTATTGCAATTTGAGGATGATAGTAATTATGCAGAAATAGAAAGAAGAACATAGTACCCTAAGGATTATACCCGAGTTTAAGATCTTAGTTCAAAGGATTACAGACATATTAGATGATAAGGACAGTACGTAGAGAATAATTATTGTCTTACAAGATAGATTTAAAGAAACCATAGATTTGCAAATCGGACCTTTCTGCATCATCCCCAGAGAATTTTGGTATGCACCAACCTACATGTATTTTATAGTACTGCAGTTAATTATTTATTTTCGTTAGTAAAGAATTTCTAGATCAAATAGAATACCTGGCTAAGCCTCAGAGCGGAAAACCCTAAGGTTTTGGACCGCAACCAAGAGATCCTTGTGTTGTTCTTGGAGACGATTAGTGTTCTGCTCCAAATCAGCATACCTCTTTCCTAAGTCTTTCGCATAGGAATTTACCACCTTCTTCAGTTTTCCGTTTTCTTGTTGAAGAACCCGATTCCTTCGCCTATAGTCCATATACCTTCGCTGCAAAGTCAAAATTTGAGTTTTCAGCGCTCGAATTTCATTCCCTCGAACTTGCAGACGTCGAGCCATATTTGAAACCGAAGAAGCACCCTGAATACTGAATGCCAAAGAGTCACTGATGGCTTGAGCATCAGTCCTATCCGTCAACAATTATTCATCTCGGGGAGTTATGATGCCTTGAGCCACGGATGCAGCTGCTGCATCACTCAGCATCACAGAGTCATTAGTCAAAAGAGGACCTCTCTGAGATAGGAACAACGGACGCCAAATTTCTGGTACTTCAAGCGCAGTATTTAGATCAAAATTATTTTGAGAGGATGAAGAAGCCATTTTTGGAAAAACTAAGGAAATGATGATACTCCTCAAAGGATCTGAAGGAGAAAGGATAGAAATGAAGCGGTTATTGGAAAAGATCTGAAGGGAAAGAGAACTTAATCAGTGAACGAAACGCAGTCTAATCAACGTCATTCTGAGCACAGCTGCCACTACCACTAGTAGACAGCTCTCGAATCACGAGCTCTCTTTCTTTTTCAATTTTCACCCTTTTCACCTTCTCGAATTCCGAATTCACCCAAGACTTTTCCGGATTTCGCGCCGCACTTTTCGTACCTAGCAGACGTGGAAGAGCATTCCGAGAAAAGGATGAAGATTTTACGATCCACTGTCGATACCACTTGCATCGACCCTTCTCAAATCTCTTCTATAAATTCGCTCATCTTCTTCCTTGCAAAGCACACCTTTGAGCTCTCAACCCTTCATACTTTGAGAGCCAAAATTTTTCTTCTGGTCTAAGCTTGTCATCGTTTCCTGAGAAGGAAGATGTAGTTTCATAATCAAATTTCCAAGCCTAAAGTTAGAAAAATGCAGCATCACAATCAGATTCACAAACCACGAAGCAAGATTATTCTTGATCATGCAAGACCTTCTCTTCCGCCTTGTCAACCTGGACTCTCCTCGCATCTATTTCTCATCCAGTGTTGATAATCTGCGACAGAAGAGAGAGAGCCCCACAATATGAGTACTGCACTCATATCCTTTCCCTGACTGCTTGCCCTACCGTCTTGGATTCCATGTTTCCATTTAGCAAGCTTTCCACCACGATTATCAGAAAACATCATCTGCACAAAAGAAAACGTTATACAAGAAGTTTTTCCTGTAATGAGGATTTCTTAAATGATGTTTAGATTTCAATCATGATGATGCTTGGAAGAATAAATATGATATGTTTTGGCTGATTCGAGTACTTTTGAGTATATTGAAATTTTGATGAACTGTCGGGATTCTAAAGAAAGATTTCCAATCTGATTTATATGGGATGAGTTTGAGGTTTAAAAGATTAATATCAATTCTATGATAGTAGCCAGTGATTACGGATTTTGAGGATAGGTTAATATTTTAAGGCAATTCTGAATTTTGGAACTAGAAATATATGATTTTGTTATTGGAAGAATTTTGGTGTTATAGGAATATGATTTGCATAATTATTGTTGGAAGACAACATGTTATGATTAAATCCCATTTTGAGGTTTATTTAGACCAGAATAATTTTTATGGGATAATACTGTTTCTGACCAGAATCGTGATGATTGTAATGTCAAATGTGGAGACTAGGTTTCGATGCATTTCTGATATTGAGGCTTAGTTGATTTTTGGAAAGTGAGAAATACTACATGGCAGTAAATGGAATCAATTATATATCAAGGAAACTGATTATGTTAATTGAGGTTTAAGCCTTAGATTTTGAAATTTGCTGATTTACAGATGTGATGTTATACTTGATGATCTTAGAATTGCTGCATCTCTATTAAATATTAAGTATACCTTTGATGATTAATTGATCTATACTTCGAGGTTAAATCTTGCAATGGAATGCAAGGATATTGCCTGATTTATAATTTGAGGTTTACCTATGATTGGAGACAAGATTTGGAAAATGATAGTGTCTTACACACTTTTTGTTGATAAAGGAAATAAAGATTATATTGTAGGACCTGATCTTAAGCCTTTATACCTTTGTCATGATATTAAGGATAGTTATGATTGACTTGATTTACGTGTCTAGGATATGATCTATGTTTTTGAGGTTTGAAGAATTAAGACTGTCTTACTTGAGGATAGGAACAGTTGGATTTAGTAATAACGTTTAAGGATTTTCTAATGGAAATAGAAACGATGGGGATAGTGATGGTTACATTGGAAGTCATAGTTATGACAAGATAGTATAAAATATGCATTAGTTTCTTTGTTTGGAGAAAACTTTATAGCTTTCGAATTTCGGGGACGAAATTCTGTTAAGGGGGGAAGAATGTAGCGCCCCAGATTTTTAGGACATAAATTATAATGGTTTAAATTAATTTTAAAACATTTTTAATAAGGCAAAAGAATAACTATGTTAATAAATATGTATTTTGTTTGCAATTTGATAAAAACTCAAAACAAACCTTGAACTTTGGAATAACGGAAACAGGGTCAAACGAACTCCGTTTTGGTCGATTCAAAAACTGAGACGCTCATCTTGAAGTCCTCTAGCTACCCTCCAAATTTCATAATTTTTGGACTCCATTTGATACCCAAAAACATCCGTGGAAAATATGACCCCTGTTCTGGACGGAAATTCACATTATTCTTTAATGGGCTATCTTTGGACTTAACCCAACCCATTCCAATTGCTATCTACAAACCCAACCCACATTTCACATGTTAAATTCACATTATTCATTATTGGGCCATCTTTGAACTTAACCCAACCCATTTCCAATTGCTATCTACAAACCCAACCCACCTTTGAGAAATAGTAATTTCTTTGAGTGAGAAACTAGGCATAGTAGATTGGTCTAGCAATGAGAATGGTTAAATAATAATAATAATAATAATAATAATAATGTTATAATAATATATTAAGGTTTGAGTGCATTGTGATAGGTAAATTTGAATGCATTGTGGTAGGTAAGGTTGAGTGCATTTTTGAGTGCATTGTGGTAGGTAAGGTTAATTCCCATCCATTGGATCAAAATGTGTCTACTTGATCCTAACCATTCATTCTCTTATAAATAGAACCCAAAATGGAACACAATACCCATCAAGCTTCACTTACACACACACACCTAAAGCCAAGAGAGAAAATTTTGAGATTTGTGTAGTTTTGTGTGGTTTAAGGCTTGAAGTGTGAGCTAGGAAGTATTTTGGTAAAAGCTCGATCCCGATGCTAATGGGAAATCCAAGTAAGGGATTCTCTACCCCTTCTAAAATTATTATATTATTTTAAGTATTCCTTTATTTTCAAAACTTCGATTTGATTCGGTATTTTTCAAATTATTTTTATGAAGAATTGTTTTAAATTGATTTTTATGATATTTTGAGAAAACGTATTTCAAATTCAAAAATTATTTTGATTATATAAAAGATTTGTTGGTTTTAAAAATATTCTTTTGAAATCGTGATTTTAAGTAAAAAACCCTCCAGACACGTTGCCCGGATATACTAGTAAAGGATGAGAAAGTTTTGTGAGAAAACTATATGAGATATATATATATAAATTTTTGAAAAGGGCACGTGTGTGGAGGAGACTATTATTTGGGCCCTAGACCCGTCGAGACCCTTCAAGATTTAGCTTCGGTACCGTAGCTCGAGATGGAAGCGCACCCGCTGATTCACTTAGTGACAGCGGTATCTGTCTCTATGTCAGTCTAAGTGCACTTCAATTAATTAGCTGATGGGGGTGAAGCCTGTGGCCACAGGTAAACCGCGTTACTCACCCAAGGTCAACGCATCGACCGCGCAACCCTACGTACACAGGGCGTAATAGTGTATTGGGCATACTATGACTAATGATTATTTCAAATATAAATATATATATATATATATATATATATATATATATATATTATATTTGGTATTTATAAAAATGAGTTTTTGACAAATGTTTTTGGAAAGGAATTTTTGACAAATGTTTTGAGGTTTTAAAGAAAATGAATTTAACTCAACTATTTTATGGTTGAGGATTTCCTTACTGAGCACGTTTTTTTGTGCTCACCCCTTATTTTGTTTTTTGTTTTCAGGTTATGAACAGAGAGACGTAGGTGGCCGGGATGGGATCTAGGAATGCATTAGGACATTTCATTTATGTTACCCTAAAATTTTCAGTTATTGTATCTTTTATAATTAAATTTTCTAAATGACCGTTTCCGCATTTATTAAAAACTCTGAGATTTTAAAATCATCACCATTATTATTTATTTAAATCAGCATACTAGTTAAGATATTTGGCAGACCTTACGAATCTTTGCAGTTTTAAAAGAGAAAGTGACGAACCTAACCCTTTGCGGTTTGGGGGCGTTACAATGACCCCACCCCATATGCCCCTTTAAGAGAGCACGATTGAACCTTAGCAAGTTCCTAAGCCCCAACCCTCTCTCAAAGATCAGCGAACAAACCTTGGACCAATTAGCCAGGGGATATTTGAACTCTTCGCCTAGCTCACCCTATAAGAAATCAAGTTGAAGCTTCTCAATACAGTTTGCAACACCCGCAAGGAGAGGAAAGAGGGATAAGAAATATGTAGGTAAGTTGGATAGGGTACTCTTGATAAGGCTAACTCTACCATCCTAAGAGAAATACATCATTTTTCGACTAGTCAACTGACGTTCTATCTTTTTTATAACATTGTTCCCAATATGTTTGGGCTTATAGGAGACCACCAACAAAAGACCAAAATACTTCAAAGACAAAGACGCAATTCCACAATCGAGAATCCCAGCCAATCCATCCATATTATCAACATTTCCGACAAGAACCAATTCCGACTAGGCTAAATTAGTCTTCAAACTAGAAATAGCTTCAAACATAAAAATAAGCACCATAGATTACATAGATAATTTGGGTCAATCCCACAAAATATCAAAGTATCATAGCAAACAAAGGTGAGAGATATCAACATGTCCCTATAGAGAAGTCAAACAACAAACCACCACCACTCACTATAGCATAAATCATCCTACCCAACGCCTCCATCACAATGGCAAACAGCAAAGGAGATAGAGGGTCCAAGCCACCAGAGCTGCTAAAAAAACCTATCATTCACCAAAACTGAGAAGCGCACCGAGTAAATACTCTAAGCTATCCAAGAGCACCATTCTCCCCCCCCCCCCCCCCCCCCCCCCCCAAAAAAAAAAAAAAAAAAAAAAAAAAAAAAAAAAAAAACTTCTCAGCACATAAAGCAAAAATTCTCAATTGACATGATCATATACTTTTTCAAAGTCTATCTAGCAAATAACACCCAATTCTCTTGATCTCATCCACTATCAAGGCATTAATTGAAAATAAGTATAGGATCTAAGATCTGCTTACCTCGGATGAACGCATTATGTGACTTCAAAATAATCTTCCCCAACACCAGCTTAAGCTTGTATGCTAGAATCTTATCAATAGTTTTGTAAATGATACCCACTAGATTGATCGGAGAAAAATTCTTGGGGCCGATAGCCCTTGAAATCCTCGGAATGAGTGTGATGAACGTAGCATTTAAGCTTCTCTCAAACTTACCACTACACCTCCCCTTCCTCAAATTCTATCTTCAACCAACTATCCTTAACATCATCAATAGAATCAAAAGAAAGACCATCCACAAGCCTCCAACTGAACAGCTCAATGTACATCTTTTTATAAAGCTGGCTACTCTTCAATCGGTTCGTAGAAATTGTACCATCAATCAACAAAGAGTCAGTGGAGTTCCTAATTTTGTTGGAGTTAGACATTAAGGGAAAAAAACTTATTGTGCTTGTCACCCCCCTTAGCCACAAGACCCTAGATTTTTGCCTCCAACTCACTTCTTCCATGAGAGTGGGTCTTTCTGACTTGCTACCAACTTCTGCCTTCTTCACACTCTCAACACCTAAGGCCCTCTCTTCTTCAATGATATAAAAAAACGTGTAGCTCTTCCAAAAGGACCTTCTTCCTCTCTACGTTGCCAAACGCCTCCTCATTCTATCTCTTTAAATCAACTTTCAAAGCCTTGAGCTTGCAAGCTAAAATGAAGCTCAGATTGCCTTGGAAAAGATATAAGTCCCACCACTGTTTGACCATGTCCACAAAACCCTCATACTTTAGCCGCATGATTTCAATTTTGAAAGACCTACAACCCCTATGAAAGTCACCACAATTGAGGAGGATCGGAAAATGATCCGAGGGAAGTCTTGGACGCCTCTTCTAGGAATGACCGAGAAATTGGGCTTCACACTCAAAGGGAGACTTATATACCGAACTACAAGTAATCACAACCAAAAAGATGATAATTCATCCTACTATGAGAGCACTGAATCATGACTTAACCAACTAGTGATGCCAGAGGTTTTAGCATGTTCATGTCATATGTTCATATTTGTTCATAACTTCCATCTCCTCATGGAAAGCAACAGATGGCTCCCTCGTTTCAATTTTACTGAATTTCAAAACTAACTTTTCCACAGTAAAAAAAATTTGATGTAATTCCTTTTGTCCAATGTTGTCCGCTTTATTGACTTATTTAAATATCTTTACTTTTTATATATCTGAAAAAACTCCCACCTAATTCATTTTCCCAAGCACACTAACACTACCAAAAACAGTGTACTCTCCATCTAAAATTGAGACCTATATGAGAAACCCAACTTCTCATTTTCTTGATGAATGAAACATTGAAATCCAACTTCTCAATGGGAACATTAGTTTAATACAGAAAAAGTCAAAAAGAAAAACAGTATCCAAGGTTTATATCTTGCACATATGAACCAAGTGAAATTGAAGGAAAGTCTTCTTGCAACTTCATGAGAAATGAAATTCATAAAAGACAACAAATAATATACAAGAGATAAGAAACATTTTTTTTTTAAGAAGAGCATTTTATTAAAAAAAGAAAGGCGCCCCTAAAGTACACTGGAAAAATACACAGAGACACCAGAGATAAGAAAGAAAAAAGAAAACA
Source organism: Alnus glutinosa (assembly GCF_958979055.1). Taxonomy (NCBI): domain Eukaryota; kingdom Viridiplantae; phylum Streptophyta; class Magnoliopsida; order Fagales; family Betulaceae; genus Alnus; species Alnus glutinosa. Next base: position 7,253,641 of record NC_084891.1, on the reverse strand, counting down.
GGAAAGAGACAAAAAAACCCACACCCCACAAATTAGCTCAAACACCCCACAACACTAATTTCTATTGCCTTCGCCAAAGCTAGACCCCTCATAATTAATAGTACATTTCAAATTATACAGTTTCATTCGTCCCTTAGGCTTAGAAACAGAGCCCGCATTCGAAAGAGGAAGTGGGACCCTAAGAAACATACAATGAAACATTCAAACAATTTTCATTGAGAAATAATCCAAACGAAAAACAAAAGTAAATATTCTTGGAGAGAATTACTTTCTCGGACTACGACTCCTTGATCTCCGGGCTACCTGTCATAATTAGGTAGGATGAAGCCATGTCAAATATCACGTTAGATAAATTCTCTTTAAACTGAAAGAAACAAACACAAACCTTGAGCGGACGAGGTGATTTAGAGTAGGATGATGACCTCCCACGTCTCAGTTCATGACCTCTGTGGTAGGCAATGCACCACAGTAAAAGACATGCTTAAGTTACAAGGTAAACACAAACTTACATCACAAAATAGGGGCTATAGTCTTTCGAAATACTCAACACCATTTAAAGGGCAATACATTTTAAAAGTTGTAGCACAAGTACTTAAGTAGTGAATTGAAGGTCACATAATCTTGCTATCAAACTTCAGCGCCTCGAGAGGCTTAATTCAAGATGCAAAAATTAGCTTTGCACCAAAAGAACAAAGGACATGACAGAACATACAAATATAAATAGATTGCAGATGGACATATTTTAATTTATCCTTTAGAAAGAAATACCAGAATTGTCTACTTATAAGGTAATGACAATCCATACGCTTGCCATGACCTACCAATATCCAAGAAATTCTCTGTGTCACCCGAGCCAAAGAGTAAAGGGTTAAATAAATGACATACTTCAACACATAATGAACTGCAAACGTGCACATTAAGCTGGGGTAATGAAAACTAGATAAAATTCTAGCATTTCTTTCTTTCCAAAGGCACCGCATAAGAGATGAACTACATCCATATTGCACTAATATATACCAACACTTTTTCTACCAGCATGCCGTTTCCAACAAGCCAACAAATCCACCACCTATCTGGGTATAATGTAGATGTACAGAAAGAAATCCCTACTACTTCCTCATGTACAACAACCAAAAGAAACATGGCAGCACAACCTCAAATAAATCAACCCTACAAAATCCATTAGAGCTCCACAACTTTTTTGTTTTTGACAAGTAAGAAAATTCATTAAAAAAAGCGTAAGGCGCCTCTAAGTACACATAAAGTATAAACAGGAACTACCAGCTAGCCCACAAAAAAACCCAAGAAAACCAACAAGGATCTTCTTTTTTTTTATAAGTAAAAAGCAATTTTATTAAAAAAGCGTAAGGCGCTCCAATACACAGGCAGTATACGAGGAGCACTAACAAACCCAAAACTCAAGAACACGCCCAAAAACAGCAGAACACCCCAACAACACCCACAAAACCCAAAACGCCCAAAAAAAAAAAAACACACCCACTACAACCAAAACCTAGAGGCACCCAAAGACCAAGCCTACTGAAGCTGACCGAAACCACAAGAGACACCCAAAATCCAAGCTGACCAAGGCCGAACTACAAAGTAAACCCAAAACACAACGGAAAAACAACCCACAACCCGCCAAGGCCTACGTCACGTGAGCCTTGCCTTTCTTATGCCTAAAAGGAACAAAATCGTTGCCATAATTGATGAAGCTATGCAGATTCAAGAGCTCTCTCTTTCCTTTGGACTTCTAGCGCGCAATTATCTTATCCGGCTGAAATTCTTCTTCCATGGCATCCCGAATTGCCATAACCTTCTCCCCAAAGTCCTCATCCAACGCCCAATCCAAGGGCAAACCATCCCAAAAATCATCTTCCTCCTCCCAAACCACAATCTCCCCGTTATGATCAAAACCGACAGGCCAAATCTTGGATTGGGAGAATTCAATTCCCTCCACAGAGAAAGGAATGATGCAACCACTCGGAGGGGAGGAAGGTCCTACCACCTCAACATCGATGACCTCCGGAGGCGAAGCGAAAGGGGCTGAAACAATCGGGCGAGGGTTGAGAAACCCCTTCTTAAGAATGCCCTGCTTCACTGGAGGCTTTACAACCTTAACCGCAGGAGGCTCTGCCATCAACACCTTATTGACAACAAGGCTAGCAGACAACTTCGATGCTTCCAGAGAGTCCGATAATAACTCATCATTCCATTTCACTGAGTGACCTACCCTAAACTCCCTAGCCCTCCTGATATAATGCTGAAAAGGTTGAATTTGCAGCAAGGGGGAGAAAGAACAAATCTTCACCCCCAACTTAGAAGCCCCTGAGAGAGGAGGAGCAGCAGCAACAGAGACGGAAGGCCCTGAACCACACGAGCTACTAGAAAATTCCGAACTCATTAACAGCCTAGCCGGAGCCGAAGGAGCAGCCAACGACAAGGGAAGAGCCCCGCCAAACTCTGCAAGGTTTGAGCCCTTCAAAGAACCCGGGGACTGAAAGACCTCCTCCGACGGAGCAAAAGAGGAACCTTGCGCAGGAAACACCGGAGAAACAAGCACAGAAAACACCGGGGAAAAAGAGGCCCACCCAGAAGACGCAGAAAAAGAGACCGGAGCAGAGAGTGACTGGACGGGACCTGCAGGAACTGCCGCGGAAGGCCGCTCAACAGAAGGCGCCGGAGACAAAGCCTCCGGGATGAGAGAGCACTAAACAACTGGACCTAGAACCGCCGCCAAAGGCCGCTCAACGGAGATGGCAGCCGAAGACGACGCCTCCAGGCTGGGTCTGAAGCCCATACGATCAGCTATCGTCAATCATGGCCTAGTTCTTTGGGCTGGGTCTGAAGTCCATACGATCCTTAGGTGTAAAGTGTGCTCGGGTTGGGTTTAAGCCCATTTTGATGAAGGCTAGAGGATCGCATACGGTGGGTTCTACAGCATTGGAGTCTAGTTCGGGTTCAATTCCGGGTACATATTCAAATTCAGGTACATATGCGGTTTCAGGCCCGGGCTCGGAATCGGGCAGCGATTCTCTTTCTTTCCACTTTCTGGCTAATTTTGTGGCATCATCGGTGCCCCCTCCCGTTGCTCAAGAGGATGTTGCGATGGAGTCAGAACCCATAGTAGAACAAGTACCCAGAACCAGCTTCAACGTTCTAGGTGCTGGTTCGCTTAAGGTGAGCTCGTCGGTACGAAGCCGTATTGATGAAGAATCCACGCCCAAGCCTCTGATTCAGTATAAGCGCAAATTGAGGAAGTCGAAGCTGGCTATGGGGAAAGGAGAACACGATGATGTGGGTTTTCTCAGGCGGGGGTTTTTCAAGTCAAGTTCACACTCTCTTTTCCAGGCAGATCATGGTGATTCTTCGATGGTTGAGCCTACGAGTGGCGTCAAGTCTTTCTCTCCTTTGGAGTGGTCTCTGTTTTGCTCCATGGTAGAATTTGGGACCAAGGGGCAAGAGGATAAGATTATGGCCTTCATCTCTGCCCTTGATGAGGAGCATATGCTGGAAGATAAGATTGAGAGTTGTGAGCTTTAGGGGCTTAGGGGTTGGGTTGTTGTTTGGGTCAGGTCGGTGGTGAGGCTTTTGTTCCTTGTATACTCCATGTGTACTAGGAGGTGCTTTACGCTGTTATTTATAAAATATGCACTTACTTATAAAAATAAAAAAAAATAAAAAAAACAATGTCTAGATGGTTTATACAGAATGTGCTCAACCAGTAAAATATTATCATAATTTCATTTGCATTATTCTACTAGTGCATCAGTTTGTACTAAAAAAAACTTTTAACTGTAATTTAAAAGCATAATTACCGACACCAAGGAGGTCAAACCTTAGACCTGATGCTTCATGAGACACCAAAACATAGTGACTTACCACTCGAGCCAAGCCCTTGGGGTTAAATATCACAAAGCTAGAGAACTTTAACCCAAAAGCTTTGTGACGTTTATATGTTATTATTGAGGGCATTTTTTTTTTTTGATAAGTAAAAGGACTTTATTAGTGAAAGCGTAAGGCGCCCCTAGGTACACAGGACAAACCAAAGCTCACCCACAAAAACCCAATAGAACCAACAAGAACAAAACAACCCACCACCCACCAAAGAAAAATACAACCCACCACCCACCAAGGCGCACAACCTACAACAAATCTGCCTTGTCTTTCCTACTCCTAGAGGGATCTTTCGCATCACCATAATTGATGGAGCTATGCAGGTTTAGAAGCTCCCTTTTTTCCTTTAGACTTTTGGCGCGCAATCATTTTCTCCCGCTGAAACTCATCTTCCATGGCATCCCTAATTGCCAGGGCCTCCTCCCCAAAGGCCCCTTCCAACGCCCAATCCAAGGGCAAACCATCCCAATAATCATCTTCCTCCTCCCAAACTACGATCTCCCCATTATGATCAAAACCGACAGGCCAACTCTGAGATTGGGAGAATCCATTTCCCTCCACGGAACAAGGAAAGATGCAGCCACTCGAAGGAGAGGAAGGACCAACCACCCCAACGTCCTTGACCTCCGGCGGCAAAACGGGAGGAACAGAAACAATCGGGGGAAGATTGAGAAAACCTTTCCTAAATAGCCCCTGTTTAGCTGGAGTCTGAGTCTTCTTTTTCGCATGAAACTCTCCACCCGTTTCCATAAAAAGACCAGGTTCTGCGGAAAGCTTTGAGGCTACCAAAGAATCAGATAACAACCCATCATTCCATACCACGATCTGCCCTGCCCTGATCTCCCTAGCCCTCCTGTAGTATTGCTTAAATGAGTGGCTTTGCAGCAAGGGGGAAGGGGAAGAACAAAGCTTCTTCCCCAACTCAAAGGCCCCTGAGAGAGAAGGAAAAGAAGAGATGGAGATCTCTTCACCACACAAAAGACCAGACAACGCCGGAGGAGCAGCCAAAGTCGCCGGTGACGGCATTTCTGCAGTCGGCAGAGCTGGGAAACGGAGGAGCTGACTCAACCAAAGACGACCACCCCCAGATCTGTCTCCGCACAAAGGACCCCCACAGGGAAACACCATCTCTGACAGAATGTGATCGCACAGCTCAGAAGAAGCTTCCGACGTCGTCTCCGGCAACGACGACCAGGAGAAACTATGTTTTGGCATGAAGCAACCCAAGCGCGAGCCCTTTCGTCTCAGTCCATTCCTTGCAAGCCGGCCCAGAAGCTTCTTAGCAGCCCGACCCAAAGCCAAATTGAAACCTATGACCCGCTTACTCCATGTGCGCAACTTTGAAATTCAAATTTCAAACTCGCACGTGGAGGATAAGACTTACCCAGCGGAAGGCGAGGCTAGTCCTTACCCAACGGATCGTACGACTCCAAAGTAGAACAGTCCAACGCCAACCTCAGATCTGCATCTAACACCCTCACTGCCGGAAGAAAGTCAAGCTCACAATGTTCCACTAGCCCGACCTTGCTCCCGGAAAAACGACCCCCCACGACAGGCACCTTCTTCACGACAGTGACCGAGCCTGCCTTCAACACCTCCACAAAGGAAGGCCCCTTCAAGAAAGGAACCAAACCCGGCCAATCCTCAACTGCCTACCCCTTATTCTCCACCGACCCAGACCCCCCCGCCCGCTGAAGCAGAGAAGGAATCAGTGGCCTTTCTCAGCTCGACAGAGAATTTGATCCATCCCCTCCACGTCCCTTAGGAATCAGTATAAACCCTTTCCGGCCACCCATCCTGAAAGAAGCTGCCTCTAAGAAACAGCCTGCTTGGTTACACCCTCTCCGAGCAATCAAAACTCTCGATCCTTCCCTGAAAGATTTAATGAAGGCTTGATCTTCCAGATAACCCACAAGTATCTCCAACGTTAAAGCCAACCACTCAGAGCACAAAGGACTGATGAGAATTTCACCGGAGAAGCTTTTTCTCTACTCTCCCACCATCAGCGTCGACGCCCCATCCAGAACCGAGAAGACAAAAGTCTTCGACTCCACGATAAAACTAAACTCCATCCCAAAGAACACCCGGAACCCAAGCGGCCGTCCCAGAGAACGATCACATTTTCGACAGAAAGGAGCCACACAGTCACAAAATCCACCGGCTGACGCCCCTACGCGAGCTACAAGCGCAACCCACAAACACCTGACGCTCAAGAAACTATCCCCGCACAACAACCGGATGTCTGATAGGCAAAACAAGGCAAACCCCTAACGTAACGCGCTCTCACGCGCGTTCCTAAGGCAGAGAGAGAGAGAGAGAGAGAGAGAGAGAGAGAGATCTTACCATAATTGCATTATTTCAAGTCTTCTAATTCTTTAAGAGGGATTTTTTCATGATATTAATTGACAGATCTTTTTACTAAAGCAACCAACTCTCTCTCTCTCATCTCCCTCCCTAAACTCTTGGTATCTTCTCTGTTATCGACTTCTGAGGAGGGAGGAGAGGCTCTCTCCTCCATCCTCTTCTGTTTCTTTTCCAGGTTTAGATCTAGGGGTTTCTCTTCTTCTTTTGGTCTTTTTGTTTTGGGCTTCTCTCTTTTTGGGAGTAGATCTGTAGTGTCTAGGTATTCTTCAGTGCTCTCGCGCCCCGCCAGAGGTATCTCCGGCCTGTTCCGGTCTTTATTGTCGACGCCGCTTCTGTGGATGGTCGTCGCGCCGGTGTTCGTGGTTGTTTGGGTCTTTTTCTTGGGTTGTAGTAGATCTACGGCGATTCGTACCTCCTCTCTGTGCACATGCCTCACCGAGGGACTCTCCATTGTGGCCCAGCTCTTCCCCACTGTTGGCGCAGCTATGGGTGGCCGCCATGCGCCCTTCCAGCGCGCGTTGCCGAGAGAGTTTCTGAAACTTGGGAATTAGATCTACAAAGTTTGGGGCATTTTCTCCGCGCACGCGCCTCACTGATGGCTTCTCCATCAGATTTCGAGTCGCTCCGGCGGATTCCGCTCCTCGCCGGCACTGCTGCAGTTTTTTTTTTTTTCTGATGTTCAAGTTTTTCTTTGTTTTGGGTATACTTAGTTCGGCTTCGGTCAACTCGGGTTTTGGTTTTGTGGGTTTTTTTGGGGAAGGTTGTTTGGGTTTTGTTTGGTTTTCGGGGGCTTGTTGGGTTGGGGCACTATCAAGCCAGGTTTGAGTATTTGTTGGGGGCTTCTACTGTACATTGGGTTTTGAGTTTCCTGTAGGTCATGGGTATTATGGGTGTGTAGGTCCTTGGAGTTTTATTGGGTCTTTTTTGTGAGCTAGTTGGGTTGTTCCTGTGTATACTTCTGGTGTATTTAGGGACACCTTACGCTTTTTTAATAAAATTTTCTTACTTATTAAAAAAAATTATTTAAGAGGTTTATCTAAACAAATTTTGGTAAGTGCAGATTTTATAAATAATACCGTAAGGCGTCCCTAATACACAAGGAGTATACAAGAAACAAAAGCCTCAACACCGACACACCCCAAACAAAACCCACATGAAACCCAAAACCCAAGAAACAGTTGAAGCCCCCATCGAGCACCCAAACCAGCCCCGAAAACACCCCCACTCAACAAACCCCCCAAAACCCACCAGAAACCCCGAACAACCCTCCCAAAAAAAAAAAAGCACCAAACAAACCCAAAACCCATGAGAGACACCCAAAACCCAAGACTACAGAAGCAGAAAAAGAACAAACCCAAAATATAAAGGAAATGACAGAAATACAGGGAAACTACCAGAGGTACAAAAATAAAATAAAATAAAAAATATAAAATCTAAAATATTTGCGATATAACTAGGAAGACATTTCCAATACCACACGCCCCCATCTTGAAATCTAAGCTCTTGTTTTTTTGTTCCTTCCTTTTCCTGCTTCCCTTATAAGATAAATAATACAGTGGCAGAGTAAGAATCCAAATTTTCTGGGCCCTACCTCCCTCCCTCCCTCCCTTCCTTCCTGCTTCCCTTATAAAATAAATAATACAGGGGCAGAGTAAGAATCCTAATTTTCTGGGCCCTACCTCCCTCCCTCCCTAAGATAAATGATACAGTGGCAGTGTAAGAATCCTAATTTTCTGGGCCCTCCCTCCCTAAGATAAATAATACAGTGGCAGAGTAGTCCCTCCCTCCCTCCCTCCCTCCCTCATATTCTTCAGCTATAAGTTCCTCAAGATTAGAGCCAAGAAGAAAACAAATTACCAAGTAAAAAGTAACAAATTTGTCTTCCTATGATAGGAATGTGCCTTGAGTTGACACTCTTATATTTGCACTGAATTTCCTCATATAAAGTAAATACATGCTTGCATTCTTGTATAAAAATAGTTTGTCCTTTATCAACATATTATGTTAGATTTCAACTTCATTCACTAAGAATGTTCATTTTATGTTTTTTTTCTCTTGATAGGAAGGACTAAAATGCATGCTGCAAATTTATGGAAGATTCGCAGACAAGGTCTAGTCTGAGGAACAGATATTGAATCAAATTCAATTTTTTTTATTATGAGTTTAATCATCATATGAAATTCAAAAATAATTTCATCTTCGGGGTGGAGAGCGACCCCTTCTAGCTAACTCAGCAGGACTGTGACAATCGTTCCGGAAACGCAACAAAATAACATTAAAAGGAGAAAGAGAGAGAGAGAGAGAGAGAGAGAGAGAGAGAGAAACAATCAGAAAACATGTTTTTCCTACAATTAAAATAAGCAAAAGTTCGTATAAAGGTGTAAAAGCGGACTGACCTCTTCCTCAAATGAGGGGTGCTTGAGGACCGAGATCTGGAAGGCGAAAGGGATCGAGAGACGTAGTCCAAACCAGACTCCGACGGCGGCGACCGACGGCCTCCACATGGATTCGCCATGGCTACGGCGCAGTGAGGGAGAGATCGAAACCTAGAGAACAAAGTGGATTGGGAAATGAGTTCGTCTATCCGGCTCACTACTATCTCACTTTCATCCGACTTTTGTGCCACGTGGCACATGTTTAAAAAAATAAAATAAAAAATAAACAAGCTGACCAACATTAGTATAAACACACGATTTCCCCAAAATTTTCAAAAAACATTTTCTTCACCAAAACTTTCGCCCAATTTTTTCCCTCCTGCTCCCTCACCACCCCGACAGCCATCCCCCCGCCACCCATCGGAGCACCTCCCACCGCAGGTCGCCTTCCCACTGCCGACTAGGAGCGACGACCACTGTATTCTCTCTCTCTTTCTCTCCACGGTTGGCCACTGTGGATTTTTGTTGTGTTTTTTTCTCTCTCTACGACCGGTCACTGTTGATGGCCCAAGGGGGGTGGTGTTTGATTGTGTGATTTTGGGGCCGATCTCTCTCTCTCCGCCTTTTTTTTTTTTTTCAATTTCTCCGTCCACTGCCGACCAGTCGCGCCACCGTGAGTAAATGCCTTCTATCTGGCAGGTAATGTTTCATGATTAGTTGCTTGATATTAATATATTTCACCAGTCTATGAATTACTTGAGGTTTCAAATATGACAGTTAACAGTATCATGCTTACTTATTGATGCAGCAAGGATGCAAGGAAGAGGAGCAGATTTGTGCTGTGTTTATGGGTGTGTTCAGATCAAGGATGGGTTTGGCAATGGCAAGGACCTGGTTGTGACTGTGATGTCTGCAATGGGAGAGGAGCAGATTTGTGCTATGAAGGACATTGGTTTATTTATATAAATTATTGAATGACTCTTGTTGCTAAAGATTTTGTGAGCCTTTATAGCTTGCTTTTCTTAAGACTCTGGGTATACTGGGTTGTTAATGTGGATCTGGAACAAAGTTCTATTACCTTTTTCTCTTATGGTATGTTTGATTTTGAAGGACTTGTGTTCATTATCTACATTGCTTTGATTATTTCTGGATGGATGGGGGAAAATGTGAAAGAAAAAAGTTATGGGAAGTGCTTACCAGCCGAAAAATGTACACTGTAAGAGGTCTCATGAAATGTGTTGATATGCTCAATTTGAGGGATTTGAGAAAGTGGATTATATCTCTTTACCTTTCTTTTCCACTTCTCTCCTCTCAAATGCAGCCATGAAAGTGAATTGTTTTGTCTTGAATGAGGCACCTGTGCTTAAAGTGTTCCCTTCACTGGGGCGTTTGAAAGATTTTAATCCATAATTTATAAAGATTTAGCTGTTATGTCACAGGATAATCTGAAAGAAAATGTTTGGCATAAGTTTTGGAGGACCATTTAACTTGGACCATAATTGAATCAATTTTGTGGTTTAAACTTTACAGCCCAAAAGCAGCTCTTTTCAATTTCACAATTTTGCCTCAATGGCAAAAGTCATCTCATCCGTCCAGCAAAAGAACAGGACATAAAAGCTCCAGTCTTGATTGGCAACACATTTTAGTAAAGCATTAACAAACAATTTCAAACATAAAATACTTACAAATTACTTTAACCTTTATGTCATAACACAATAAAAAGGGTAAGGTAAACTCGAAAAAGTTTTACCAAAAAAAATCATCTATTTCTTTTACAAATTAGTGCACAGAGGTAAGAGACATTTCACTACATATTTTCTTTACACTTCTACACAAAGGTAAAACACTAAAAATCCAATTCCGTTATGCATAAACTCCCATTACACAACAAATTAACTCCATTACTTGAGTATCAACTTTCAAGTATTACATAACTTCCAAAACACAATACATTAACACAAAAAATATTAAAACAGAAAATAAACTTCAATGAAGGTACATATTTTGTTCTTTTGTCATCATCCTCAAAGAGGTACAAACAACCAAAAACCACAACAAACTTCAAATGTTTCTCCTTTTCTTTATATAATTTTAATTCTCCAACTTATTCATTCTTCTCATAATCACTGATCATAACTCTAATCCAGATGCCATGGCTATCCGATTGAAGCACCCCCACTAGCATCCTGCAAGCAACAGACATGCAATGAGACAAAAACTTATTGATGCCCGTGTCTTACGAGAGCTCCTTCGATGTTGATAAGATTTCTAGTTGTATCAATGACATTTTTGAACCAAAATAATTAAAAAGGATATAGCCTTACATATCCTCTTTATTTTTCAATAGTAAGAACAAAGTTCTGCAAATAACTGTGAACCTTATGCATCATTTAACCATTTCTCCAGCATGACATCTGACATCAATTACCATCATATAAAATTTTCAGCATTTTAGAAGCAGAAGCATGGCCCCACAAATGTGCCGCACCACACAACATAGGCCAACATGGTGGAGATGGTAGTGTAAATAAGGTGGAGCTAGGGGTGGGTATCGGGTAAATCGGTGTCGAAAATGGCATTTCCGATTTTCGACCCGTCATTGTCGGTAAAGTCGGGTAATTACCCGACTTCATTCCGGCAAGGAATAATTTCGAAAAAATCGGATAATTCGAAAAAAAACGGAAAATCGGTAATGATCGGTCGGCTAAATCGGAAATTCAACCATAAATTTCAACAAAAATCGCAAGATTACAGCCTAAAAATTCAAGAACAAAGCTGAATAAACTTTACAAACTAGTGATTAAGTGAAACCACAAATACAATAACCCAAAACTCTCAAACTCAACAAGACAACAATAACCAAATCCAGGTACCAAATCAATAGGATTGGCTATTTGGCTCGTGGTTCTCGTGAGTCGTGAATCACGATCTTCTTGCTCATAAATCATGATCTTCTTAGTTCTTGGTTTCTTGCTGCATAGACGGGACAATGGTCCAGTGGAGGCTTGTGACGTGCGAGCAACAAGTATTGGGGAGGGAGGGAGATCAACGATCATGATTTGCAAGAGACTGAGAGAATCAGAGAATGTGTTTTTTCAGGGAGGCGGCAGAAGGAGAAGCTGAAGGGTTGAGAGAATATGAGATGATTAGGGTTTTCCAAAATATGAATATATAGTCTTTGAAAAACGATGTCGTGTTGGGTTAGGGTAATGGATATGGACTGGGGTTTGGGTAGTGCATGGGTAAAAGTGTAAAACTATTACTTTTATATATATATATGGTCAAATGGTCTGGGTAGTGGGAATAAAATAATAAATTCAGAATATGTGGACTGTGGCAAACTTTCAGAAATCAGAACTCCTTGGAAAAGGATCATTTCTTGCGCAGCCACACGATATTGTACCTAACGTTTACCGCATATTCAGAATATAGGAAAAAAAATTTTTACTTAAATGTATGTAGTCGGTCGGTCGGTAACCGACGGTAAAAAAAAATTTACCGATTACCGACCGACATTTTAATCGAAAATAATTTTTATTCCGATTTTCGAATTTTTTTTTTTTCGGTAGGCGGTAGGCGGTTAAAAACGGTTCGGTAGCGGTCGGCAAATTTTCGATAGTCGGTAATCGGATAATTTGCCCACCCCTAGGTGGAGTAGGGGACAACTGGTAAGAAATAACAATTATGGTCATAATTGTAGTGTGGGTTGATGCTGGTGATTTACTGATTCTAATGACAATACAAACAGGACAATACCTACGGTATTAATTCCAAAATGCAGCGAAAATGGTAGCCAGGTGATAGAGGTAGAAGCAAAACTACCAAGAATTTTTCTAAAATCTGGTGGAAGGATTGAGTGCTACTCCTCATAACTCACATTTAATATCTCGAACAAAAGCTTCCATTTTTAACTGTATAAAAAAACTCCCAGAAGTACAAAACTTTGTTTCTCAAAAAAAAAAAAGGCTCAGAATTGCAGAAAATGAAGCCAAATCAATTGAAATATGTTATAATTTCATCGTGTAAATTACAATTAGATAAGTAATCACAAAATTCGAACTATCAAGAGCCATCGAGAGTCAAATGCAATATTCATGAAAGAAAACTATTCTAAGAAAATTCATGAAAGAAAAATTTCCTGTTAAAATCATATCTGAGAAAAGAGACTTCCGGCAAGAGAAAGCTTACCTCCGGCGAGATAGATCTGGCAAGCGAGTTTCAGCGAGATCCGTAGGTTCCCGGCGAGAGCAAGCGAGATCCTGCGGGAGAATGAGAGTTTACGGCAAGACCCGGTGAGAAGAAAGAGATTTCCAGCGAGATTCAGCGAGATCCGAGGGTTCTCGGCGAGAGCAAGCGAGATATGGTGGGAGAACGCGAGATCCATCGAGAGAGAGAGAGAGAGAGAGAGAGAGAGAGAGAGAGAGAGAGAGAGAGAGAGAGAGAGTTTACGGCAACACCCGGCGAGAATAGAGGATTATGAAGTTGGGTACAAAGAAGCAAAAGCATGGAGCTTAACAAAAAGAAAACAACGAAGTCTCGAAGGCACTCTGTACCGAGGCCGGTTGGGTCGTTAAAGACGATGGCACCACCTATCGCAAGGTTCGGCTTTCGCAGTTTCTCTTGTGTTATTCACCACTCCAAGCTTTGCATTTTGTTTCTTGATATCAGTCACAATTGTTTGTTGTGTTTATTCGTTTTGTAAAATTGGTTTTGCAATTTATGGGGAATAAACATTGAGGTATTTTTATCTGGGTATCTTCATTTGTGTTCAAAGATAAACATGCATCCGCTGGTTGGATCGTTAGTTCGATTTGCATAGAAGAAATGGATCTTATTGATGCCCGAATATGTTTTGATTTTCGTTCTTTATTTTTTTTAGATCTGGAGCTTTGGAATTTGAAGTTTTGGGACATATACTGGAATCAAAGAGCTAAAAATGGAAATTCACATTTGTATGCTTTACAAGCATTAGCAGATCCGAAGCATTTAACCTTTTGCTGGAGCTGCATATAGACACATATTAGGAACAATTGATATTGGGAATCATTAGATAAATAGATAACATCTGAAATTCTGTCCATCGTAAAATCAAATGTTGTGTGTGTTTGAATAATGAGAACGACCTTGTTCATACAAAAACAAGCAGTTCAAAAGGATATAGTGTTTCGCAATAAAGTCATTGGCAACGAAATGCTAAAAGTTAATATATAATTGTTGGGGCATGGTGGCTATCTCGATTTTCAACTTGAGTTTTGTTTGAACCAGAAAATAGTTCATATTACATATTGTATATTTATTTTTTGATTTTACCTCAAAGTTCGTTCTACATGATTGTGAAGTTTGTTTTATAAGAATGAAGATATCTTGAAATATGAGACATGCATCAATTCGCCCCATTAGGAAAGTCGCATGTGAAGTTTTTTTTGGGGAGATCCTTGTAATTTTGTGGGCAGAAGTTTGTTTATGTAATGAACAAAAAAGACTGCAGTAAAATATGTACACTAAACACTGGAATTGATAGATTTGGATTGGACTAACATGCATGTGGCTCATTGCTTCTTAATGTTGTAATTGCATGAAAATTTCATACACTGTCCTTTTAATGCAATATATCCATCATTTTCCCTGTTCGGTGTTACTTTTATAGCATGCATATTTTTAGTTTTCATTCTTGGACTTGAATCTTCTTGTTGACGCAGCTTATTTGACAGCCTTATTTAAGCACATTGGGAGTGTTGATGAACCGAGTACAGATGAAATTATTCTTAAAAAAGTTTTAAGCTTTATAAGAGATAAGGTAAGAAGACTGGCTTGTGTTGTGCACATTACAAGTTTTACTCTGCATCTTGGAGACTTAGTAATTGCCTTTGCAGATCTTTCCCATCAAAGGCGAACTCTTGAAACCTCAGGAAGAAATGGAAAGACATATAACTGATTTGTTTTACTACTTTGGTCAATGCATTTTCTTTTCCCCATTGAAAGCTTTCGGAATTAGTAAACCTCAGTTTAATTTTGTTGTTCTTTACTCATCCAAAAAAAAAAAAATGTTGTTGTTCTACTAGAAGAAGCATGCCTAATATGATTTCAACTCTGTTGCAGAGTTTAGAAGATGTAACTGGAGCTGAATTGAGTTTCCAGGCGCATGAAGAATTGAGTTTAGATGCTGCTCGGAGCTTCATAAGCTCATCAAAAAGCTCTGAAGAATAGTTTGATGCATGTGTTTGGACTTAATTATTTTGTAACAATGTAACATTGAATTATGAAATTAATTTTGACAATTCAAACTATAAATGGTATTGTAAATGATTTTGGATGTGAGCTTCACAGTAATATTATTGCTGACACCGAATGCCTAAGTTGAATCTGCAAAATTGTCCAAGTGGCACGTTCTTATTTCTTCATGGTTTTTTTTTTTAATTTTTTTATTATTATTAAAAGCCGCTATAATGCATGTGGAAGTTGATTTTATCTTGTCTATTTGGGAATGATTCCAGTGATCGATGGGCTAAAAATAAACTTTGATGAAAAAGCTATATTCTGGATCAGTACTGGTTTGAATATAGATCATGGTGTTACGATTATTTTGGATTTAAAATAAGAAAAAATAAAACCCGGCTCACACGCACCCTTTAATTTGTTTTGACATCTTTTTAATTTGGAGTAAATGAATTAATCGCCTAAGAATGGTATCTTATTCTCATATCTGAGTGATCTTAAAAATTTATTCATCTTACAAGTGCGTAGGTTGTTCCAAATAGTTTGTCTAGAGAGACTAATAGAACATTTGTACAACCATAGCATATACACATTTTTGGTCATTCAAACCCCCCTTTCTCCCTCTCCAAACAAAATATCCAAACCTCATATTATACAGCCACTACATCATAAGGTCAATTGCATTGATTCTTATGGTCAAAGGCAAAAAGAAAAAGAACGAAGTATAATACTGTGGTTATACCAGTAATGACAGCATCCGACCAAAAGTGGGGAAAACAAATATATGACAATATTTGAAAAATTGAAAAGAATAGTAGGCTGGTAATTGAAGCCTATCAATTGGCTTTCACTTCCCAAGCAAACGGCGTGCACGTTGATTGGCACCTTTTCACTCGAGAGTTCAGCTCATCCACATCGTCACCAAGATGATCAAGTGCTTTATTTTGCCTGCTGCCTGCAGTCACCACATTGAACATTAAGGGAAATGCTACCTTGTAGACCGAAATCCCACCCCCATCCCACTCCTCCTACGTGGCCAGCTTTTTTAATCTTATTTAATTACTTTAATAAAAAAACAAACAAAAAAAGTAAAAAAGGGAAATGGAAGGATCCCCTTATGAAAAATGTTAAATTTACAACACCAATACAACAACTGTACAACAATCCCTCACATGAGGGTGGGTCCCACATACTGGGGCCCACTCTCATGTGAGGGGTTGTTGTACAATTGTTGTATTGGTGTTGTACAAGAATCAAATCCCTAAACTGAAAGAAAAAGAAAACAAAATTCAAAAAATTTACTCCTCTCTCTCTCAAAATTTACTCTGACTCTCTCTCTCTCTCTCTCTCTCTCTCTCTCTCTCTCTCTCTCCTTCCGGCACTCCCTCTTCCCGGCCGGTCGGCCGTCCTTCACCGGATTCCGTCTCCACCGGCCGGCATCTTTCTCTCTCTCGTCCGTACTTCACCAGCGAGAAACTCTCTCTCTCTCTCTCTCTCCTTCCGGCACTCCCTCTTCCCGGCCAGTTGGCCGTCCTTCTTCACCGGATTCCCCCAACTCAGCCGGCCACCTCTCTCTGAATGAAGGTTAGATTTGAAAGTTTTTTTTTTCCTTTTTTTTTTTTGTTTAACGTAAGGATCTTCTTCTTCTTTGAAAATAGGTTCTTTTTTTTTTTTAACATTTTCTAACATTTTCTTTGTTATGGGTTTGATTTAGTTCATGGGTGGAAGATGAAAGAGGTTGGCGTCTGGGCATCAAGAAGGTTTTTTTTTTCCTGCAAGAGCAAACACTAAAATGAGAAAAAGAGAAATTTTTTGTTCTATTGCTTCTGGGTTTTCACTTTTTCTATCCTATTTTGTTTGAATTTCAGTTCTTGTTTAGGAGTTGGGTGATACATTTTGACTCTTTGGGCATCAAGAAGGTATTTTTTTTTTCCCCTGCAGCAAACACTAAAATGAGAATGTGAAAAAAGAGAAATCTTTTTGTTCTACTGCTTTGGTGGTTTGTTCTACTGCTTTTGGGTTTTCACAAGTTTTCACTTTTTCTATCTTATTTTGTTCGAATTTCAATTCTTGTTTATGAGTTTGTCGAAATTTACATATATAGCTAATTCTATCATTTATTACAAATTTTGATTGAAGCGATGACTGAAATACAGTTTAAATTTGTTGTTTTGATGTGCTAAGATCTTATCTGTTATTCATGTCAATTTCATAGATGTTATCCCTCCTATTGCTTAGCCCAGTTATTTCTTTTTCTGGACATAGTTGTTATGTGCTTGGTCTATATATCTTTTACAACTTTGATAAATTAGGAAATGTCATTTTAAGGTTAAACTGTTGCTTTAATGGACCATTAGAGTGATTTAGCCAGGAGACTCCATATATAGAGAATGGAGTCTCTTAGCTAAATGATTTCTTTTTCAAATATAGTCTTAAAAATTGCTAACAGATACGTATGTTTCTGTGTTTGTTGGAGTTGAAAGTAAAATGAGAATATAAAGGGAAAGTCTGTTGTGTGTTTTGTCTTTATAAATATCAAGCCAAAATTCAAACTATTCAATTACTGTGCTGAAATTGAATAATGCAAAATAGAATTATAGGCATTATATTATCTTATTATTATTGCATTTGTAATTCTAGGCCACTTTCTGTTCTCTTAAATGGAATTTTCAAGCTTACGCCTGGAGAATGAGGGCGAAATTGAATATCTGAGTACACATATTCCAAATGACGACGATTCAACTGACGAAGATGGACCTGAATTTGGTTAGGCTTTTAACTTTTGTATAATTTATCTAAACTCTGTATTATTAATTTGATTTTTTTTTTTTTTTTTTTTTTTTTGGTATGTGATGATTTAGAGTTGGATGATAAGGAGGACAATGAGCCACAATACAAGATGATAGATGTGAATGATAAAGTTGAAGAACCTAAGGAATTAATGATGTTTAATTCGTTGGAAGAAGTTGAAGGGTATTCTAAGTAGTTCTAAAGTTATTATATTTGTACTTCTTCATGGTCAGGTTATGTAATTTTGTAATAGTGAAATATTCTTACTATCATGGTCATGGTTTGTTTTTTGATTGTAATGCTGCCTTCTTATTTTTTGATTTAGTTAGAAATTGTTGAGTTGCCTCTGTATTTGAACAATGTGCAATGACAACAAAGGGAAAAGTGGCATCAACGTATGTTTAGAGAATTAATATCTATTTTTATTTTGGTTGGACGCTTGCATGGGCATGGGCATGGTGGGGTTATAATCAGGTGCATAAAACCTTAAGTTTGATGATAAGTCTTCCATATATGTAAATTTTTGATAATTAATAAGCAACAGATCTGTGCTAATAGTAAACATGTATTGATCAATACACATCAACTTCTTGTGCAAAATCCAAAGTCAAGTCGCATTCTACATTCTCTTACTCCTATTACATATAAGGTGAAGCCATTTACAAGTACAAATGGTTACAAAAAGTTAACTAACTTACATGTTGTCTATCTTATGTGTAAAAAGCATCATATCAATAAAGATCGTCATATCTCATCTAGACGAAGCCATCATATTAATCAATTTGTTATAACCATTTAGGTGTTAGCATGACCTTGGTGGTAGTTGAAGTCCACTGCAAACTAAATTCTCAACAAGCCTTGAAGCTTGAAGCCATTCATGAATATGTCACACTTGACCTTCTAAAATCAAATTTTAATAAGTCGTGTACTCATTTATATATTGCCTACCGCCTTTAAACTGTAAGAATTTGAATAAAATTTGAAAATAGGAATTTGTCCTAGTATGTCGATCATAATTTCTATTAATAATCAACAATGTACAATTGAAATGTATCTGTTAAGTTAAAAGATTACAATAGATAAGTTATAACTCAAAGTATAGTTACAAAAGTCAATTACAAAAAATACAAGCTATATTATATTTTTTGAATGTTGTGACTCTTGCAACCCATCCCTTTGCTTCCAAGAATTCATAAAGTGACTCTTGCAACTCATCATACAATTCCCTGTAAAAAGCCAATTACAAAAACCATGTCAAACCAAAGTTTCATAACCCAACCTTTGAATGTAGTGAAAGCAAAGAACAAGAATATGTTATTTATTCTATATATATAAGGAAAATGATTAAAAAGATCATAAGAAATTACATTTGATTAAAAAATAGAAAACCCAGAAGCAATAGAACAACAAAGGGAAAAGAAGAAGAAGAAGAAGATCGTGCCTTGCGTTAAACAAAAAAAAAAAAGGGAAAAAAAAATCAGAAAATCTAACCTTCATTCAGAGAGAGGTGGCCGGCTGAGTTGGGGGAATCCGGTGAAGAAGGACGGTCGACCGGCCGGGAAGAGGGAGTGCCGGAGAGAGAGAGAGAGAGAGAGAGAGTTTCTCGCCGGTGAAGTATGGACGAGAGAGAGAAAGATGCCGGCCGGTGGAGACAGAATCCGGTGAAGGACGGCCGACCGGCCGGGAAGAGGAAGTGCCGGAAGGAGAGAGAGAGAGAGAGAGAGAGAGAGAGAGAGAGAGAGAGAGAGAGAGAGAGAGAGAGAGGAGAGAGAGAGAGAGTCAGAGTAAATTTTGAGAGAGAGAGAGAGAGAGGAGTAAATTTTGAATTTTGTTTTCTTTTTCTTTCATTTTATCCGTCCATTTCCCTTTTACAACTTTTTTGGTTTTTTTTTTTTAAGCAATAAAATAAGATTAAAAAAGTTGGCCACGTAGGAGGAGTGGGATGGGGGTGGGATTTCGGTGTACAAGGTAGCATTTCCCGAACATTAAAGAGCTTCAGGTTGATTCATAAAGTGATATTCTCGTTGGAGCCCTGCTACACACCCCATTAATAATAAAAAATTAATTTTTTTATTAAAAAGTTGCCTTTGACCTCTAATGTCACATCATATGTAACTTTTTAATACAAAATCAATTTTTTATTATTAATGGGGTGCTGGGGGACGGTCAGCAATCATTTCCCTTCTCGATGACTTCTCATTGGAAGACTGTTATTGAGAAAATGATGGTTCGACCTTGATTGGACTGAAACAAGTTTCTTGCAGGCCTGAATGTGACTGGGCCATGGCTATATAGATAGGTTTGGGCCCATAAATTTTATTTTTATTTTTATTTTTATTTTTATTTTTTTAAAAAAAAAAAAAAAAAACCCGAACCCGCATGAATCCGTCTCAATCCTTGCTACCTAAGGCCCATTGAGTTAACAATTCACTATGCGGGTTGTGGATCCTGATTTTCAAACCCGTTCACTGAGGGACAGGTTGCAGAAAATATGTAAATTCGGCCCAATCTGACCCGCGTACACCCCTAGTTGCGTTGGTGGAAGAAGTTTGATTAGCGGGGCTTTGTTCCATTTATTTGGATCATGTAATTAGTTATAGGCCAAATCCTCGTGCGGCCAAGCCTACGCATATCCTACTTCCTAAGTTCCTAGTTCTTATTTTGGTTGGGTAATTTTAGACTGTTAACACGTGAGTGGTTAAAATCTATCCAAAACTACAACTCACCCCCCTTCAATTCTGTGTGGCCACATCTGTAAAATTAAATCAATACAAATAATTTATGCCAAAATTAATATCATAATCTACATTCCACCAGAAATTACAACAAAAAAAAAAAAAAAAGCCAATAATAAAATTGGGTTGGCCTTCCAAAAAATTAATACGCAAGTGCGAGGTCGATCTCACAAGAAATTATATTTTTAAAAACAAAATTTACGTCTAAATTAATCAAATCCTAATCTAGTTTCAGAAATTGAGAGATTGTTTTTGTAAAAAAAAAAAAAAAAAAAAATCAAAAGCATAAACAAAATTAACTAGAGTGAACGTAATCAAATATAAAAAAATAAAATATATATATTAAGGTATCGAAATCCGCACTCACAATTCATAGCAACATATTCTCATAATCAATAATATTTTTCAAAGTTCTTACAATAAAATCTTAAGTATGTTTTATTTTGCTTCAAATAATTAATCAAAACCATCACATGTATTTATTATTTACACAAGTCACAAAAGAAATCCAATTTAAATTAAATCATCCAGTATATTCGTAAATCATAACAAGATATTCAATTTAAATCAAAACATCAATTGTATCCGTAGAATAAATCACAAAGGATATTCAATTTTTTTAAACAAAGAATATCAAATACAATCAATTCTATGAAATTATCTTAAATCATCAAATGTATCATTAAATCACAAAAAATATCCAATAATCATTTCACAAAATTCAGTTGAAGTAAAATAATTGAAAAATCAAATCATTAAATTGAAAAATATTACATCAAATGAGAATAATTAATATAATAACAATACAATGTAAAATCAATAATTAATGTAAAATCAATCAAAGTTCACCTATAAGCTTGTCTTTTTAACAGGCATATGACATCCAAAGATTCCCTATTCATTAGGGTGTAAATTAAAAAAAAAAAAAAAAAAAAAGAAAAAGAAAAAGCCCTTTTTCACTTTTTTAAGTGTGGAAAGCTATTGATTAATCTTTAGACTAATCATAATAATAATAAATAAACAAAAAATAATTCCTGTTTTTCTTTTACTTATATATATAGCTTGGTCCCATGCATAAAACCATAACTATATACTATTTAATGTAAAACCATTGCATAATTGGTGAGAGAGATATTACAAGAACTCTCTAGATATATCTTAAAGGGTAATATTCTTCTATTACAAGGTACACATCTAGTATATCGTGCAACAGCATGATCATTTCATCCTCCTATGCATTGAAGTAATCATAGCTTGGAATAGGATAGGATTATCCATATTTCCGTCTAAATTTTGTTTTATTATATTTAAATAATATGGCAATATATTTACGATATGTCAATCTATATATTATTAGATTTGCAAAATTTAATTTAGAGCATAAAATGAATGTTACGTGAATGATTTTATAAACACGGAACGGGATAATTTAATAGGTTTTGAATAAACCAGACCTTAAAGTTTAAGGGAACTTAAGCTTTTTCAAACACAAAGTTTAGAATTAATTCTGTTTTTCTTCTTTATTAATCGATCACCTTGGGACTACATAACTACACAACTCAAACTGAATCAAATTAAAAGACTTAGAGATAAACTCCTACAAGAAATAATATAAACCTACTACTAAATGACTTATTAAGCATAATATAACAGTTGTAACGGTAAATAACTTGATTGACTCTAGTGCCAAAAGATAAAATTCTAGTAAATTAAAGTCCATTACTAGCTGGAAATACGTCAACCAAGTAGAAAATAAAACCTTTTTCTGTTCAGGACCAATGCATGCCAACTTCAGACTTGAGTAGTTCAGTTGCTTTGCCCTTTATCACAAAATCCATACATGAAACTGCAGATCAATTTAGAATTGCCCAAGCTAAGGTTTACATTCATTTAAAAGACGTCTTCACCACTTTAAGACCTAATTATATTTTATCTGGCTAATGTCACAAAATCTTAGCTACAAGTGACATAAAAGAAAAGAAAATGAGAGCTAAGTCAACGGGAAGTTAGCCACGTACTCTCTAAGTTATTTAGCAAGAGAAATGCTATGATTTTCAAAAATTCTCTCCCAAATAACGTGTTACAATTCTATATAATTTATCATTTTAAAAAATATATCACCAACTCATAAGATTATGACATGTTATTTAGAGAGCAAATTTTAATTTTAATTTTTTAAAAAAAAAAAAAAAAAGAAAAAAGAAAAAAGTGTAGCATTTCTCAATTAGCAAAGGTCTTTTGAATAGTTTTTGGTTGTTTTCAAGGCAGGCGACAAACCCGCCATATTAAATCTCCAAACGATTTCCAATCTTTTTCTTTGATTTCATAATTTCATTTGAGGAACTTTTCATAATTTCATATATATATATTGAGATTTACAAATGTTTGGAGATATATTAAATAATATCTAAATGTTTAAAATAAATAAAATCATAAACTACTGTAACAGTCAATGGGGGAACCCTATATTGATTGAGACCTAAAAAGGATAAATTTAGACACACTACCTCAACCAAAAACTTGTTTATCTGTTGTTTAACTAATAACATAATTACTTAACAAAAAAAAAAAAAAACATTTACAATTTATTGTTTTTTTTTTTTATTTGATGAAAAAAGAATAAAATATTGAGGTTTATTTAACTTTGGGGATTGACTGCTTAAATCGCATAAAGAACAAATAAATATTATAAAAAGATAATGCCTAAGTAATTAAAGAATAATCTACCATTGGTAAGTAAAAATGTTCTTTTTATTTCCTTTTCTTTTTTTTCCTCTTTCTTTCCCTGTAGTAACAAAATGACAAGAAATGGTACAAAGTCTCCAAATGGCAGGTTTTGTTTGCCATAAGAGGTGGGATATAAATGGTCCCACGGCTTTTCTTTCTTCTTTGTTTTTCTATTTTTCTTTTTTTTTTTTGAAAGGCCTTTTTTTTTCTTTTTTTTTTTCTTTTATTTTATATATATATAGAGAGAGAGAGAGAAAGAAATGCTATTTTTTTCATCTCATGTCAATTTTCTATTTATTCTCATATATATATATATATATATATATATATTTCCAAATCCACTTGTGTGTCACATAGATCTAATGGTAAATTTAAAAAAGAAATAAATGAGAGATGAAGGAGTAGTAATGGTGCGTTTGAGATTGCAATTTCGTAGAAAAAAAATGTGATTTTAAACCAAATTGCAGAAAATGAACCGTTTGAAAATTGAGTTTTTAAAAAATTACAATTTGAAAACGCAAAAAAGTGCTTATTCAAATCGCAGGCAATTTAGTGCTTTTTTGAAAACGTAGTATTTTAAAAGGCTAACTTGCGATTTTAAAGGCCAAACTGCGATTTTGCCAAACCCTTAACTGCTTTTTTAAAAATCACTTTTTCAAATCGCACATTTTAAAATCGCTATTTTAAAATCACACTTTTTGAAATCGCAAACCCAAATAGACCCTAAGTCTCATCTTCATATTACACCGTAAAATATGATTAGCTTTGTATTTTTGGAAATTATGTTTACATAGTATAATAGGTTATGGTATTAATAGTTTTTTTTTTTTTTGGAAGAAGTATTAATAGTCTTGTAGACATTGTACTTTGAGACAATGATCTTTTTCATTTCAAATGAAATGAAAACTATTAATTGTTTTTTGAAAAAAGTATACATATTTCCTTTAAACTGCTATTCGATTGTCAATGTACTCCCCAAACTATCAATTGTGTTAATATGTTCCCTTAAACTCCAAAGAAATGTTAATGTCACCCCTTAAGGCCAACAAAAAGACAAAAATGACTCTAAATTTTTTTGAATAAGACAAAATTGTTCTTATAAATTCAAAAAAAAAAAAAAACTAAAACTAAAACTAAAAAATTAAAAATTAAAAACAAAAAAAAAATTAAAAAAAAAAAAAAAAAAAATTAAAAAAAAAAAAAACGAAAAAAGAACAATTATTATTATTATTTTAAGAAAAAAAAAAAAAGCAAATGAAAAAATAACTTAAAAATAAAACAAACGAAAAAAAAGAAGAAGAAAAACCAGTTTTTATTGATTAGAAAAACGAAAAAAAGAACAATTTTTTTAAAGGAAAAAAAAAAACAAAAACAACTGAAAATTATTATTTTTTTGGAATAAAATTTTGTTATTTTATATTTTTTTTAGTTTTTATTTTATTTTAATAATTTTATGAAGGGCATTTTTGTCATTAGGAGGATATTGACATTTTTTTGTAGTTTAGGAAGTGTTGGGACAAATATAGATCTTCTCGAATGTTGGGCCCAATCCGGGATATGGGCCCTCTCTGATCCACCCGACCAGGCCCAAATGTCGGAAGAAGCATAATCTACCCGGGCCCATTGAGGCCACTTGGGCCCAAGTCTGTTGCAAATGGACTGAGTTGGCGATCCAAATGATAGTTGGTATCCGCATCTGCAGGCGTCTCGGCAGTACCCGGAATCTAAGGGACACGACGCACGTCATGGAAGTCATGCGTCTCGGCAGTACCCGGAATCTAAGGACACGACGCACGTCATGGAAGTCATGCGTCTCGGCAATACCCGGAATCTAAGGGACACGACGCATGTCATGGGACCCCATGATACCACCGAGATCTACGGAATCTGGAAGAGTTGTTTACATGGAGCCACGTCTCCTCCAACCGCCTCGTGCACGAATTGTGAAGCTAATAGAACTGCTCCATAACCTCTATAAATACAAGAACTGCTTCAGATGCTAAGGTACATGCTAATCAGTCTCTTTGGCATTATTCTGCGCATTTATTCTCAGAACCATACACTTACTTAAGCATCGGAGCGGGGTTGTCGGAACCCCCCGACGCAGCTTTACTTTTCAGGTGAACCAGATACAACCGGGAGCAACTTTATCCAACATCTGATCGACACGTCACCTACCGGAAACTGTCTCAACAGGAAGGAACATTGACACAATTAGTAGTTTGTGGAGTACATTAATAATGAGGTTGTAGTTTAAGGGAGTTATGCGTACTTTTTTCTTTTTTTTAAAAAAAAAAAAAAACAAATGTGTCAATATTAATTTTATATATCTCGCTAGATGTACCAACTTTAAACCTTGACCATAAAATAAAACTATCCATTTTATTTTAAATTGAGAATATCTTATACTTCTAATGTGATAGTAGTTTATGCTATTAATAAATATAAATTGGAAAAGAAAAAAATTAGCAAACATATGAAACTTCGATGCATGGGTAAGCAACTAATACATCGGATGTGAGTGTTTTATTTGGCAAGTTGATGCGAGGGTCACTGGTTGGATGTGAGCATTTTATTTAGCAAGTTGATTTTAAATGAATGACCTAATTTGTTATAGAGATATGGTGTTTTGATACTTAAATATATAATTTTTAACCACCTTGCCTATAGCAAGGTGGTTCCCTAATTAGTTTTAAGATTTTTTTTTTCTAAAAAAAATAAAAAATAAAAGTAAAAACTATTACGTAAACAAAAATAATCAAAAATTATGACTTAAAGTAACCACTTTGCTTGATCAGTGGCCGGATCCGTCCAAATCTGGCCGAATCCGTCCAGATCTGGCCAGATCCCGGCCGTTTTGGTCAGATCCAGCAAGAGCCGGCCAGAATTTGGTGGCCGGCATCCGGCGCCGGTAGGATATCGGCGACCGGATGTTGTCGGACTCCGGCGCCGGTTGGATTTCGACGATCGACAATTGCTAAATTATGATAATCGGATATCAAACGTGCGTATAAAAACGTATGGTTTAATTTCAGAAAACGATTTATGGTTTTAAAAATCGTAAATCGTTTTTTGAAAATTAAATAAGTTTTTACGGTCAAACTGAAAACGATTTTCGTTGACCATTATTTTCGCTCTTACCAAACACCGTAAAATGCCGAAATCATTTTTCAGAAAATCTTTTTACGCGGAAACAAACGGAGCATTAAAGTAATAATGTATCATATCTCTTTATCATATTACATCGGATAGAAAATAAAAATGCCTTGTAATATGTGCAAGTAACAAAAGTAGTTGTTGGGATGATCGACCCACTAGGATGCGTTCAAAACTTATCCCAAAAGCAAATGTTTTTCTGTTTTGCCTCTTTTAGAAGAAGAAGAAGAAGAAAAAAAATAAATAAATAAATAAAAACCTGTTTTTCTTCTTTGGAAAAGGATTGTCAAATAGAGCTACTTTAGATTTCTTGGCAGTTGGCACACAGCGTTTTGGTTAAGTTGCGTAACTCTTTTTTTTTTTTTTTTTTTGCTGGAAAGTTGCGTAATTCAAGCAGCGTTTTGGTTACTTTTATTTAAACGGAGCGTTTTGATGTTATTTTAAACGATGCGTTTTGGACCATTGTGTTCCTTATTCTGTTCTTCATATAACTTAGATTTCTGAAACAGAGAAGAAAATCAAATACAGATCAGGCGTCGCCGTGAGTCTTGAGGGCGTCTAGTCTCCGGTTGTCCTAAAAAAACTTTGCGCCTTTTGAGTAGCTGAAGGTTGTTTAGGTTCAAGAAAACACACATAATAATGATAATAACAATAATAAATTATAAAAAATAAAATAAAATAAATAAAAAAAGGTGGTTGGAAGTCTGTCAGACAGTCGTGCAACCATCCCAGCCACGATCATGGCTAAGAACGATCCTCTACTGCATTAATGGCCCAAAGGCCACGATGCTGTCACTCACGCTCTGATCACAATGCCATGATTCGTCAACCAGACTTAGGTTCCTATCTCCTTAGAACTCAAGGATACAGAGGTACGAGCCTATAGAACATATCCTGTTCAAGTAAGGTCGTATCGTATTGTATAACAACCGGGGTATATAAACAGCTTTCCTATTTCATGGTTTTCCGATGCGTCCATAACAACCGGGGTATATAAACAGCTTTCCTATTTCATGGTTTTCCGATGCGGGACGCATCGAGCTCTTTCCTGATGTTACTTCTTCTCCTCCTTTATTATCGATGTGGGACGGAGCGCGAGTCTATTTCTGTGGGCTGCAATGGATACCTCATGTCCTCATCTAACCGTTGTTTTCATGGGTTTATGTTCTCAAAGCAATAATCATGCGAGGTGCTTACTGTTTACTGAGGCTCGACTTGCTTCTTGAACTCTCCCTTATTTGCTAGATTATGTTAATTCTAACAATTTGCAATAAATTATTTTTTCTCAATTGTAATATCCACAACCAGCATACATTTTGTCCAATTCATTTACCTAATGATTTTATTTTCTAAAAACATAAGTTAACAAATGAAAGATAAAAGTAAAACATTTGAAATAAATATTTAAATAATAAGAAAAAATTACATATTTAAAGTGAAATGAAAATTTAACATAAATAAGTTTCCGTCTAGTTTAACGGTTTTAAAAAAATAGAAAATGATTTTAAAAAATAATAATAATAGAAATTATATTTTTATGTTATAACTATCTCACAATATTGATGTGGCAATTCTCACCAACTCTTTAGATCAATCGTTGTTTAAAAAAAAAAAAAAATCAAATTTAGTCCTTAAACTTTTATCTTAATTGAATTTACTTATTGAGTTTCTAATTTCAATAATATGATCCATAGGTTTTGTTCAAATTTTAAATAAGTTCATTTGTCACTTTTTCGACAAAATTAATGGTTTGTCATATGTCACGTGTGTCTCAATTGTCACGTCAATGTCTATATTAACATCTAATATCAATGACATATCATTGAGTGCTAAGTCATCTATAAAAAAAAAAAAAGAAAAAAAAAAAAAAGACAACTCCGGAAACAAAAATCATTTTCTTCATCATTCTACTCTTCAAAATTTGTAATATTAGAAGGAAAACTATTAACTTTGATGTTAACATGGATGTTGACATTGATATTGATTGCTAACATGGACCTTAACGTACCAAATGAAACACATGTGAGAAACGAAAAAACTATTAACTTTGATTGTAAAGTAATAGATGAACCAATTTGAAACTAGGGCAAAATCTAAGTACCTTATTTTTTAAATTGAAAACATAATGACTAAATCCAAATTAGGTTAAAACTTATGGGCTAAATATGATTTTTCCCAAAAATAAAATTCAAATGTTGGAAGTTCAATTTAATAAATAATAAAAAATGTGATGGAAGTTCAGAAGATTAATGCTCTATTTGTTTCTACGTAAAATGTTTTTCGTTGTAAAATATTTTCTCGTATGATTTTCCTGAAAATATTTTCCGGTGTTTGGCTCTTACATAAAAATCACCAATGACAAAAAACATTGGTGACGGGATTCTGTCACTAGCCGGCAGGATTCTGGTTACTGTTGTTGAATTCCGGCAACGGAGGCCGGAATCTGGCGGCAAGTTTTGTCGGAATTTGGCCTAGTCCGGCCGTACTTTCAAAATTTCGGCCAATTTTATCAGAATCTGGGTTAGACAAAATTCAGCACAAATTACTAGATTCCAGCCAAACATAACAGAATTTATTTCGCCAGAATCTGGTGACGGTGGCCGGACGTCGCCGAATTCAAAAATTATAAATCGTTTTCAAAATCGTAAATCATTTTTCAAAAATTAAAGAGGCTTTTATGGTCAAACTGAAAACGATTTTTGTTGACCATCATTTTCGATTGCATCAAACACTAAAAAATACAAAAAATAATTTTTAAAAAATATTTTACCCTCAAACGAACATAGCATAAATGAAGTTTCTCTTATATTTTAATATTTTTGGATATATTTTGTTACATGATGTCGGCCCAATCATTGACCCATAGAATGAATGATCCAGTGGCCCAACCATTGACGACTTGAGGCTTGAACGAATGATCCAGTTACCAAATCCTTCAATCGGGTCGATATGCGGTCCGGGTTCGCTATCCATAGCATATCCTCTCTCTCTCTCTCTCTGCTTCCCCAAGGGCCCCAATGGCTATCTCGTTCTGTGCCAGTCTTCACACAAAGGGCTCCATTCCTCTTCCAGGTTCTTACGCTCCCTATACACATTTCATTTCAGCAACCCCGCATTTTCACTCATATTTGATGATCAAAATTTTTGCAAATACACGGGCCAATCAGTGGTGCACTATCTCCACTCTATAAATTAACTTCCTTTTTATGATATTACAGCATAAGTTTGGAGTATGAATTGACAAAATTTCACCAATAATTTTGGGCAGAGAGCTCTTCCTATACGGATATTAACGGTTGGGAAAAGGCGTTCCCGTGGGGTGCAACTCCTAGTCGATGAGTACATCGGAAAACTCAAGAACTATTGCATTGTTGATGATGTTCAAATACGTTCCAATCCTTGAAATGCACGGTATGGCCGCTTTCTTTTATATATATATATCTATATATTAGAATTTTAATTAAATTATGAAATTCATCATTTCTATTTAATTTAATTTTTTAAGACAATTAGTAATTTATTATGGGATTACGGGGCAGTGATCTTGACTCTTGAGTTCAAACTTCGTTTTCATAATTTACTACTCATTTTTGTGTGTTAGGCGTCACTTATTATTAGGAGAGTTTGAGCCTACACGATTGAGGAACGGTAAAATAATTAAATCTATCTTTTCTTATCAACCTAAACTTTTGGGATAATTGTTGATTTAACATTGTAATTTTGAGCTGAAGTGAATTTTAAACTTATTCAATTGCTACACTATAAGTACATTTGATTAAGCGGTTTTAAAATGTACGGTTTGAAAAAATAACGATTTTAAAATATAGCTAATGAAAACATAATTGAGTGTTTGGTAAAATCACTGTTTAATCTTTAAAATAGTGGATTTTTAAAAATACTCATTTGTATGCGATTTGAAAACGTAATTCCAAACGGGACACTTTCCACGATTTTGTTTTAAAACACACTTTTGACCTCGCAAAATCGCAAGGCCGAACGATATCTATAACTTGTATTTAGGTTTCTTATAGGCAAAGTGGAAAATGACAAATCAATGCCTTGTGTTGTAGTGATGTGAAGGCTCAGGTCGATGACAAGGACGCGGCTGTCATGAACCTTATCAGGTCTGACGACTGGGTACAGTCTCAAGCAAAATTGAACAATATAAATTGCATGGAGTGACTTCAACCTGCCTGTTATGTATGCACTTATGCATATAATTGGACCAAGATTTTGTTTGGTATTTTAAATGCTTATATTTTGTTGCATGTACTACATCAGTTATTTGGAATTTCTAGAGATGGCAAGAAGGATTATAACTTGTGCTTATATCTCCATTTTATAATCATGCACTTTTAGGTTGTGATGTTGGATGAGAATGGACAAGAACATTGGGTCTGAGCAGATGGCTGAGTTAGTGGGGGATGCCGGGAATACAGTATGAGCTAACTTAACTTTGATGTCTTTTTTTAAAAAAATGTTATTTTGTTTGCTTGAAATCCCTCTTTATTTCGCTATATATATATATATATATTGATTATTGACGTTGCATGCTGGCAAGATGGTGTAAAAGCAGAATATGTTGTTTATCAACAAATCATGTACTTGCTTTTGATGGACTGCCTATCTCATTTGCTTTTGATGATCCAATATCTTTCTTTCTAAGGCGGCATGTAAATTAAGGGCACTTAAAGCATGGTGCTCCATCCATGAATCCAGTATCTTTTGGTGTACTTGGAACCAACTTCAAAGAAGAGTGACTTAGTGTCACTAAAATGTCCTTTATTGGCCAATGATCTGTCTGGGTAATATACTCATCAGAATTTCATTTTTTTGGGCATTCTTTAGGGTAATCATCCATCAATTGATTCATTTCACATTAGTATTAAATTGCCTACCCTTTTGAATGAAGTACAATGGACTTTTTGTCCACCACAGTGACCACACGATTTGTGATTTGTAGAATGTATACATGACAAAGTAGACCATGTACTGGTTCTTTATTCAGCAAAGCTATTCTCTCATTGCTGAATTCTTGGGGGCAAAAAAAAGGAGGTGCTTCTACAAGTGCTATTCTCTATAATTATTTTCAAAAATATGACTCACTTCTTCTCCCATTGATGCTTCAATATTATTTATGGGCATTGATGCATCCAAAAACTAAAGTGATGTAATTCTTATAATCCTATATCAATTGGATCTCTCTTTCCTTGCACATTAATGGTACCTACTTTGTCTTTTCAATAACTTGCTTTTATGCAACAATGCGACTTCTAAATTGTTCATTTTATCAACACTGTAAAATGTTCCTCTCTCACTGATTTTTTTCTGTCGTTGGATTTATACTTGGATCCCTTTAACTTGATTCTGCTATTCAATTGCTTGGCGCCTTGTGATGTTTACAATTATTATCTTTTAGGCTACAATATCTTTGTATTCTAGTGCATGTGCTTCTACTTAAATCTAATGAAGTTAGATATATATACCATGAGTGCTTTTTTTTAGCTACTCCTGTTTTAATGGGGAAGAACATAGAAGGTTCGCATTATTTATTGCTATGCAAGATTAATTTGAATTTTTCTCGGTGGTTCATAGCTTATGATGACTCAAAATCTAGCTCCTAAACAACATTCCTGATTTCAGCTTGTTGTATGCGCAACTTGAACTTGGCATTTATGTGATTTTCTGATTGATAATACATGGTTTCACTCCTGTTTTTTTGGTAGGGAGCTTCTAGATTATCACTCTGCATAGGAGTACCCTATGGTCATGGACGACAATTGCGTGAGCGAGCTAACTTATCAATCAGGTTGTCTACTTTGGTCTTGAATCATCAGATTGCATTGCTTGTGCTGATGGAACAGCTATACAGGTAATAATATTTTGTTCTCCTATTGCATTTGGAATCCTATGTTATGTTGTTCCCGATTACTGATGTATAGCCTTTTTCTTTTTTAAATAATTGTATGTAGATATTTTAGGCATCCATTTTAAAGGATTATCTCCATGTTTTTATGCTGAATGTTTTGTTCCTTGGCAAGTTAATAAGGGCAGGTAAATGGCAGAGTGCTTGCTTTAAAATAGATGATTGTCTATCACATGAATAAGTAATTGTCTTTATCTAAGATTAAGCATTCTTTGCGAGTGCAATATTTAGCAATTTGGAAGCCTCTACAATGGTGAGTACTGAATTTCCCATCCATTATTGGCTATCACTACTATTTCCATCACCACTCAAAACCAAAAGTGATTTCCATAATCACCATGAAAACTACTCCATATATCATGCTCTTGAGAATATGTTCTTCTATTAAATCAGTAGAATAACACATGCTTTATTTTCTGATTTGTAGGTCATGGACTATTCTGAAAGGACAAAAGTACCATCATTGACATTCGTTCTTATGATCTGAATCATGTCTAATAGGTATTACTGAGATGGACAGTGTCTTTTCCACTGTTCTTTTCTTTTTTTCTTCTTTTTTATGATATGCTACAGCATGATGATTTAAATCCTTTGTCCCCTTTTATTTGTTTATATTTGCATCTTTAATTTGTGTTTGGACTAGCTAGCTTATGTGATTGAACCTGTGGATTTTAGTAGTTGCTTAATGCATAATACTTGAAAAGTGTGCATTTTTTAAAAAAAAAAATAAATAATTGGCATACACAGTATTGAAAAATTCATCCTCTTCTTGGTTAGAAAGGAATAAACCTATGTTTGGTTTTCACTGGTTTGTCTCGTTTAAAGAGCGTTTAACTGGATGTCTATCTCGCTTTGCTTCTCAATTTTCTTCTTCCTTTCTTGAAATTTTGGATGCCTCCTCAAAATTTTGCTTCCTGTGTTTAACTTTTGTGGCCCTTTGTGCTTTCTAATGAACATCGCATGCATCCCAAAGTCATGCATTATAAAGAAAAAAAGAAACTATGTAATACAGTATAAAGAAAATAAATATCTCAAAGTCAATGTTTTATTAGGATTGGGATTTGCAGCAATTTGCTTCCTAAACTGCTAACAATTGTGCTGCCCAAATTGTTAGCTGAAAATCCCAATCCGTTCTATTAACAGGAATTGTTCAATATTTCTGACCTGGTCATTAACTGGTGCGATGAGGCTCTGTAAGGGTGATGGTTCTAATGATGGTTGCGAACTTGGATGCAGTCAATTTTTTCTTGAGGAGATTTTACCTTACCATGCTGCTATTTTCTCTTTTGATTTTGTTTTGAAGGTTCCATAAATTGATTTTCTATGTAAAATGTTGGACCCTGTCTTGATGGATTATTATAGTAGTTGCTGAAGAGCTCTTATATTTGCATAGTAAGTTGCATCAGAGAGAGACTGATACATCCTAGCGTGTACTCTAATGGACTTCTGAAAGATTGAGCTCATCATCAAGATTCAATGTTACGTGCTGCATCTGATAAATATTTTCAGTCCCTAGTCTTTTTGAATTTTTTTTTTTTTTTGATAAGTAAGAAAATTTCATTAAAAAAGCGTAAGGCGCCCCTAAGTACACAGGAAGTATACATAGGAGCAAGTCAGCTAGCTCACATGAAAAACCCATAAGAAACTACATACCCACAACACCCAAAACTCACATGAAACCCAAGATACAATAGAAACCCTCCAACAAACACCCTAGATACAAAGTAACCCCCATAATAAAATAAAACCCAATAGAACCCCCCATCAAACACCCAAGATACAAAAGAACCCCCCATGGTACAATAAAACCCAAGATACAAAGTAACCCCCTCTCGTACAAAAAAAAAAACCCAAAGAAGAAAACACCCCAAACCCAAGAAAACCCCCAAACAATACCCCAAAAACCCCCACAACAACACCTCAAATATAAGAAAGCAAACCCAAAATACAAAGAAAAGCCAGAGCCACAGAGGCAAAAAAAATAAAAAAATAGTGGCGCGTGGAGCCACACGCACCGGTGTGCCACCGGCACGTGTAGACACACGCAACCAGAGCGGCGCGAAACCAGCCGAAAGGACCACCGGAAGAAGCAGAAATTGCTGGAGAAGCCATCAGAGAGGCGCGTGTGTGCAGGAGAGGTCCCATACGCCGCAGATCTAGCACCCAAAAAACAGAAACACCCACGGCCACTCGCTCCAGAACGGTGCGTGGCGGCCACCCGCAGCAGTGCCGACGGCGGAGAAGAGTCGGACCACGACGGAGAGTCCTCCGGAGAGGCACGTTGACGGCGAGGAGGCCCCAAAACCTGTAGATCTACAACCCAAGAAGCGCATGAACAAAAACAGCCACCCTACGGCGCGGCGGCAACCATAGAGACCGAGACATCAGCAAGGACCGGAACAAGCCGGCGAGGTCACGAGCGGGGCGCGAGCGCGCTGGAAAACCCAATCACTGAGAACTACCCCCAACAAAAGAAAACCCCAAAACTAAAAGACCCAAGCGAAAAAGAAAAGCTAAGAGAACCTAGACCGGAGAGGAACCAGAATAGGAGGGAGGGAGGATGGGATCCATCTTCCCTCCCTCACAAGCGAAGCAGAGTAGGCTAAGGGTTTTTTGAAAAGAGCGGGATGAGGGAGTCTGGAGAGAGACAATTCTTTTAAAGGCGATCAAAATACATGAAAACTTGTGCCATTCCTTGTGACAATTAGTTTGATTCATGAATTGCCAACAACTTCATTAATTTTGTTAGAATGAGGTCAAAAGGAATTACTTATCAAAAAAAAAAAAAAATGAGGTCAAAAGGAATTAAAATCAGAAGGGATGGAAAGCATTCATTTTATGGTTCAAACTAGATTTCATAAATTTAATGAAATGCCGTGAGATTATGTTTGCTCTTTAATGTAATAAAATACAATTTTGACTATAAAATGTTCTCTCCATTTCGCTCAAATTGGAGAGGTCCCTATTTCTTGAATAGGGCACATAATGAGAGTAGCTCATGTTTGGGTACTGTTATATTTTTTTAATTATTTTTTAAAAACATGTTTGGTTCGGTTTTTTAAATTTAAATTCTACTTGGGTTTTGTCTAACCCAAATCAAAAAAATTCAACCCAACTCAAAAAAATAAAATTAAAAACAATTAAAAATAACCCGGGAATGGTCGAAGTGTCCGAGGGTGGTGGCTGGACCACCTGATGTGTTTGGCCACCCACACCTGATTCGAGCTGGCTCAAAGTAAAAGCTGGATGTGGCAAAATCACCCCAAATTGTATTTTATTTTTCAGTTATATATATATATATATATATATATATATATATATATATATATATATATATATATATATATATATATATATATAATTTAAATATTATTTTTTATAATTTTATAATTTTATAATTTACTTATCTCAAATATTTTCAATTTAATTCATCTCTCCAAACATCTTTTTTCAAATTCGTTTTATATTCTCTCTAAACATAATTTTAAAAACAATTTTTTTATCAGTATTTACAATTTTAAATATTATAAAAAATTGTAAAATATAGTTAAAAAAAGAATTATATAACCAAACGAAACCATTGACTTTAAACTGTTAGGAAAATATTTGAGCTATAACATTATAAGTAATGCTACATATTACTTCTGTGTCCCCTCAAAACATTATAGCTTCTCCAAAGAGGGCATAATATAATCGACGTTATCCTATTTAACTGTCGTATAATTGGCATAATACGACAAGTCGTTCATACACAGATCATCATAGGGTATCATGGAGCCACGTTATACAAAAGTTCCATGCCCTCGTGTCAGTTTCTCAGCTGATTGAAATCTCTCTCTCTCTCTCTCTCTACAAAATCCAAGCTAGGAGTACATGCAAACATGGCAATTCACTGTTCCTCTGTGCCATCTCTTTCCCTGAAAAAGCTCACAATCCCGCCAAAACCAATTGCTTCACTATTCAAGACCATGAATCAAAGCTCAAACTCTAAGTTGAGACCGTCGGCTTCTTCTACTGCCACGATCCACCAGGTCCCGGGCCTAGACCCCGACGAAGTGGACCACATTTCCGACCAAACCTTTCAAAGGTACTCCTCGTCGTCTTCGAGGACCGGCCGAGGAGGATTAGGGACCGCCGTAGTTTGGTTCAGGAACGATCTGAGAGTGTTGGACAATGAGGCTTTGTACAAGGCGTGGGTTTCGCCCGAGATGGTATTGCCGGTTTATTGTGTCGATCCTCGGCTTTTCGGCACCACCTATTACTTCGGATTCCCTAAAACTGGAGGTACTGTATTACTAGTTTCTTTGCTTAGTTGTAGGCTTGAATGTTATGGGTTTTTTTGCTGTGATGAAATGATTCCATTATGCATTGCACATTGCATTGTATACGCCTTAAAAAAATCAATTTACTTTGGATATATGCCATTCTTTAAATCTCATAGTTTATAGGTATGTATGCCTGGTCAATTTTGTTAGAATATTAATTACAGGATTAAATCAATAATTGTTTATTAGCTTAAGCTTTTCAGGTCGTGAGTTCAAACCTTGTGTCCATCAACTAACCCTCCATTTCGGTTAAATATGAGTATTAAGGATAAAGAGTGTTAGAATATTAGTTTAGTAAATTAATCATTTTTTATCGGTTTAAGCTTTTAGAATCAGTGATGATTTAACAATTTTTTTGACTTGTTCTGAATTAATAATGTTATATAAGTTTTGTGGGGGTGACTTGGAGTGGTTGTAATTGCTTGCCAGCATTGAGAGCGCAATTTCTTGTTGAATGTTTGGCTGACATGAAAAAGAATTTGATAAAGCGCGGCCTGAATTTGCTTATTCGACATGGAAAACCTGAGGAAATTCTCCCTTCTCTCGCAGAAGCTTTTGGAGCACACACAGTTGAGTGATTCCCACATATCTATTTGATTAGAAAAATGAATATGGATTAGTTATGACTAATATGAGTTTATATTGAAGCAATGGGATGTGGGTGTCTAATATAATCTAGTCAGGTATATGCCCACAAAGAAACCTGCAGTGAGGAGCTGAAGGTCGAAAGATTGGTCGGCAAAGCTCTTTGGCGAGTTGTGCTACAACCATCTTTGCGGTCGAGTAATACTCAAAACCCTAAGCTACAGCTTATTTGGGGTACCACCATGTACCACATTGATGACCTCCCATTTGATACCAGCTGTTTACCGGATGTGTATACTCAGTTTCGTAAGGCATGATGATTCTCATAATAGTTTTGAGTTCATTAATTATATCCTGTCAGGGATAAGTAGGAAAGGTATTTTATGTGGGTAGATGTGTTTGTTCACAACATAAAACTTTTTGCAGTTTGTTGAAGCCAAATGCACTATCCGGGGCTGCATTAAAACTCCAACATTTCTTGGGCCACCACCAAGTGTCGGCGATTGGGGATGTGCTCCTTCAGTGGACCAGCTTGGAGTCCACTTACATAATGTAGCTTTATTCATACATGCATATATAATTAAGAGTTACATCAAGCCTCACTCTAATAAGAACTTTGAGATATACACCCCTTCATCATAACCTAAAACTTTATGACATCTCGTTTTTTTCCCTCTTAATTCAGGTTAGCAAAGGAATGAAGTTTGTGGGGGGTGAAAGTGCTGCACTGGGCAGGGTAAACGAATACTTATGGAAGAAGGCAAGTGAAAATGTCTCAAAATTATGGCCTAGTTTTTCAAAAATATTTCTCTTTTCAAAACCCAACACACTTTTCTCAAAACATTAACAAATTGTTCACTTTTCAATACGCAAAACACTTTTCAAAAACCAAAACACATATTACTTACAAAAAATGAAAAAACACAACACACTTTTCAGAAAACTTTTCACACCTTATATGAATATTTTGAAAAAACAAGTGCATAGTTTTCATTCTAGGGGTAACTTATTTGTTTATAGTAATATTAAAAAAGAAAAGAGAGAGAGAGAGAGAGAGAGAGAGGTGGCTGCACAACCAACCTCAACGGAGTAGCGATGGCCGCACGGCCACCTTTGTTGGCAGGGGTGGTTGCCAGGCCACCCCAACCTACTAGGGGTGGCCACACAATTTACAAAAAGTTTGTCAAACAATTTTCGTAAGTAGTCCCCACAGAAAATAGTTTCTCAAATGTGGACCCCACCAAAAACACTTCTCAACTTTATATCATATAAAAAAACCTTTTCAAATCATAAGTCAAAAAAACTCTTTTCAAAACCATTAACAAACATACCCTATATTTTCATTGATACTTGTTTTTTACAGCAACATTACATTGCCATCTATACATTGCAACAAGAATGGAAATTTAAAATCTTAAATACATTGTGACTAAAATAAAAAATAAAATCTTAATTTGTGGTGGCGTTAGAGTTGTTTGTTTCAGATTCCAATAGTCTTTGTGAATGTGGAAATTCAAGAGCAATAACTATCATAATTAAAATGTAAATATAAAAAAGATTGGTAAGTGTAGTTCATGAACTTCAAAAGTAGACCTCGCCTCATCTGTCATGTTGCTGACTCTAAATTTCATTTTTATAACCATTGTCATGATGATGGATTTGTGCATTAGATACTAAACAAATTACAAAGGGCATCCGTGGGGTGTAAGATAGGCCAAGATGATCAATTTCAAATTCAACTGTAATCTAGTTACAAAGATTTGATTTTTGATAGAGTTGCTTAAAGTTAGACTTCAATTAGAAATGTTATGAGGTTTCTAATTATATGGCACACTAATAACACCAATTATGTGGTTTCTAATTATCCTTATTGCCATGTATATGAAGGACTTTCTAAGGATATACAAAGATACCAGAAATGGGATGTTAGGACCTGATTATTCAACAAAATTCTCTCCATGGCTTGCTTTAGGAAGCCTCTCTCCTCGCTTCATATATGAAGAGGTTGAAAATTTTGTTCATTTTTGCTTTTGTACTGCACAGTCGCATAGATATACAACATTTGAAGGATGCGACTAATTTTTTATTTCCATAGGTGAAGAGATATGAACAGGAAAGGCAAGCAAATAATTCCACATACTGGTACTGTTTTTTTCTTTCAAGATATGATTATCAATAGATTTTCGATTTTTTCCCAATTTTCTATGTTTATTTTGGTACCCTGGGTTATGAAGTCAAGTTTCACACTGAATGGCTGGATTAGGAGGCGTGTTTTTGTCAAGTCCCACATTAGTCATGTACTAGATCAGATTGAGCTGTATAAATAACTTTAAGGAATTCCAATTATAACTTTGACCAGTCTTTCTAGGGTATAAGTGCATATGTGGCTAATGCTTCCCTAGGTTGTGACACAATTGAATTCATGTTTTCCAAAGTTGCAAGAGAATTGAGGCAAATTTAGGTGAAGAATATCCATATACTTCTTTTCTGTGGGGACTGATATATATATATATATATATATATATGTGTGTGTGTGTGTGTGTGTGTGTGTGTGTGTGTGTGTGACTTCTTTTCAACAATATTCAGATTACATCGTCATAACTTCTTTTCTTAACCAACTTCACCCACTTACTTTTTTCCCCATACTTTGCTGCGCACCCCCCCCCCCCCCCCCCCCCCCCATATATATTAAGTCAGGAGAGACTGAAAAATAATAATTTCTTGGGTTAACCGTGGAAGTTGGAAGTTCAGTATTGGACAGATGGCAATGCAAGTTTACTGGAAATTCACAACTTACATGCCAATCTTTGAGCTGGGTTGAACTTTTTTTTCGGGGGAATTTTTTATTCTCTTCCTGAATCTATGTTCAATGTGACAGGGTTTTGTTCGAATTGATATGGAGAGATTACTTCAGGTTTCTATCAGTCAAATATGGGAATTCCCTTTTCCATATAGGTAAAGATTAGAAATATTTGATTCATGCAGTATTTGGTCAGTTTAGATAATGAAAATTTGGATCTGTGGTTTAATGAAACGCTGTGTTCTTGGATAATGCACAATATTAATGATGTGCATGTGAGTTAGTGTTTTTAATACATCGATGTAAGTATCATTATTTAAATGTTTTCAGGTTACATTTTTCTTAAATGTAGTCATGTGAAGTTCTATTTTTAAGGTGGTCCAAGAAAAGTGGAGCATGAATGGAGCCATGAAAAGAATTTGTTTGAATCCTGGAGAGACGGCCGTACGGGGTATATTGTTGTTTCCACATATGTCTGAGTTGCTGCTTTCTTTTCATTTCAGTAACTTTTATAGGTGCACGGCCACATGGAAATGAAATAATTCTTTTTTTGATATCTGCTGCATTAGAAATGATCCCACTTCACTTTTGTTTATTGACTGAAAGTAACATTTTATGATGCTCCCTTATCTATGTACGAAAATCTTTAGTGATTACTCTTTCTTTGTTTTCATGATTCTATTCCATCTACCATGGAAGTTATCTTCTTCCATTTTCAATGTTTTTTAACCGATATACAAGTATTATTTCAGTGATTTGTCATCTGAACAGGACCATCTATTTGGTCACTTTTTTTTTTTTCTCAACCTTTTCTTTTTCTCTCTTCTGTTTCGCACTACATGAAACAAGGTGATCAACTGATCATATACCCTGGACAACCAAAATGTAGTCAAACATTAACATTAGGTTGCCAGATGTCCATTAAAATTGTCCTGCTCCATGATTGACATAATTAAGGTTGGTGAACTTCTAGGTACCCTCTCATAGATGCAAACATGAAAGAACTATCAACCACTGGGTTCATGTCAAACCGAGGACGTCAAGTAAATCTCAAGAATTCCTTAAGACTGCTTGTTTGAATCTCAACATTATTTAATGTAGTTGACTATGTTACGAATAATCGGTGTTATTTCTACAGATAGTATGTTCCTTTCTTGTTTGTGATATGGGTATTGATTGGCGTATGGGAGCTGAATGGTTTGAGACATGCCTTTTGGATTATGACCCACGTTCCAATTATGGAAATTGGACATATGGAGCAGGTGATTCTCTCATCGTTATGGATCTGCCCATTATCATATATATTTCTTGGATATTTGTATATGTAAGCATTTTTCAGTGTAGAGTGCATGACAAGCCAGTCTGTACTTTTGATGTTTTCTACATGTTAGTTCAAATTGGTTGCTTCATAAATTGGGACAGCAGTTTACATAGTATGATTTTTATTTATTTTTTACATTATCAGTGCCAATTCTAGTCTAAGTGTCAAACAGTATGACCATCTTAGTAGCACTCTAGGGCGTTATGGGCAGCAGGATGGCCATGACATGAGATTACAGAGGTGCATTTGGGTATCTTTTTTTTTTCTTTTTTCTTTTTTTTCATGACTAATGCGGTCCAGTCCACTCTGCCCAGGGTATGGGATATGCGTTGGGGTCAGAAAAGACCAAAAAAAAAAAAACAAAAATAAGTAGCAAAATATTGGGCTGAAGATGTATTTTCCTTTTATTTTTTTCAGAGAGTATTATAATGAAAGGACAATTTGTTTGACTTGAATGTGAACCCACGGCAACCTTTACATAATAGTACTATGAAACTAGGCAAAGAATGAGAAACCAAATTGCATGATATCGATGTTATTTATTTATTTTTTTTCTGAAGGAAGGATATACCTTTTACCTCATTTTTATAATTGCCCCATGAAATCCTGTTGTTTGTCAATAATGGGAGGATTAAAGCCAGAACTTTGGATGTCCTGGAAGTGAAAACTATTGGTAGATGGTGGATGCTAAAGGAAAAAACAGGATACTAAAGGGAAATAAAATTGGT
Organism: Alnus glutinosa; assembly: GCF_958979055.1. Lineage (NCBI taxonomy): Eukaryota > Viridiplantae > Streptophyta > Magnoliopsida > Fagales > Betulaceae > Alnus > Alnus glutinosa. The sequence goes on along the minus strand of NC_084891.1, from coordinate 7,211,696 downwards.
GTTTCAGAAGTTGATTGCTGTGACTGGACAATCATTTGCCTTGACCAGTAAAACCTAAGCATTATCCATGACAGAAAAGGTTATTATTAAACAGTATGCTTAAATTCTTGAATGCAACTGCTAAACATGTTACTCCTGTTCTTAACTTTGCAATTTGTGAGATCTGTGGATAATGCCATTTATTGTTCTTTTTGTTTAGGGGTTGGGAATGACCCTAGAGAAGATCGCTACTTCAGCATCCCAAAGCAAGTGAGTGCTTTCACACAAATTTTATTCTTTTCTTTTCTGGGAGGTGGGTAAGCATTTATAAAGGTTGTTTCAGATGCAATTCTTGTTTCATAATTCTGAAATTAGATTTGTTTGTGGATCAAGTTGGGGAAAAATAAATGGTTTTTATGGCCTCATATTTGCAAGCAGGAATAATATAAAAGAATATAAAAGTACATATAGCATTTGGTTTTCTGGATGTACTACAGCTTTTCTAGATCTTTTATTTTCTTCGTTATGTTAATGGTAAGTGAAAATATGCATACTACCAGACCTGAGTTGCAATTATTCAACCCAAGCAGCACCATCCAACGCCCTTTTGATCTATTCAAAAGATATAATGCTGAACATGCTTTGGTTTTTTAGAAAACTAGGTGAAAATTTTGAATTGACAGATAAGTTTCCAAGAATTAGTGATCCTAGGACAGTTTCATTCTAGTTCATAGATTTTTTTATTTTTTATTTATTTTTTTTATGAATAAAAGAGTACAGGGGTGTTGCAAGACTAGTTCATAGATATATAAAAGCAAGTAAGTTTATTAGTACAGAGAAACATTGGAAAGGGTGTAGGAGCTTTCAACAAATATCCTGCTTCATACGGATGAATGTACTTTCACACAAAAATATTATATGTACCTAAGATACTTCTGGAAATGCAGGCACAGACATATGATCCTGAAGGCGAGTATGTGGTGTACTGGTTGCCACAGTTACGAGCACTTCCTAATGATAAAAGGAACTTTCCTGGAAAATCATATATTGAGCAAGTTGTACCACTCAAGTTCAATAGTGTTGGTAAGCACCATGGTCAGAGTATGGGCTTGGGTGCAAGAAAAACCGGTTTCGGAGGGAGACAAACAAGGGGGTGTGGGAGATAGAACTTCAAAAATAAGATAAAGCACGGCATTCTTCTAAATTATAAGTAGTGAGGAATGGTTTTTCAGTACTCTTGTTTCCCTGAATATGTTTGAATCTTTTAACCTCAACAATGTAGGAAAATTGTGAGCATCCAAACCCATGAGTGAAAAATGTAGACAAGTTGATTTGACAGGCAAACCTTGGAAGCTCATATAAAATGCAAATAAATGAGTCTATTGTGTTGAAGATAAAGGTTCTGGAGTTTCAGGTAAGACTTCATGATGACAATCCACTGGATTTTCTCTGCCGCTGTTGTTGGTAACATAGAAATCTTTTGATATGTGTGCTATTACGTACTTTGGATTGATATGCTTTTCTTATTCTTTGGTGGTTTATGATTTTGGGAGTCTTTCTGTAAAAAGACATCATCTACCTTATCAGCTAGAAAGGAGGTACCTGATATGGCTGTGCGCTGAAAATACGTGTCATACTGAACAAGTGAGATTTTGTTTCTTGTGAGCTCTTATTTATTTCTGTTCATGCTGAATTGTTTTCTTTGTTCTTAGGTATAGAGCAAAATTACCTATTCTTTCTTTGATAATTGCTCTCACTTATTTGGAGGATGGACTTGGTGCTCTTCTTCTTTCTCCATCTGATATGTTCTTTTTGGCTGAGCAGTACCTGTCACCACCAACAGAGCTTGTTTGTTTCCTTCAGCTTAATTATATTACTAGCACTTGTAAACAACCTAACCTTTGCGTCAATATCTATTTTATATAGCTTAGAAAAAATAAATACCCATTTTTATATTTGATATGTTTGTTTTTTTAAGGGATAGTTTATAATTTAAACAACCTGCCCAAGGTAAACAAGTTTAGGCAAGGGTTGTCGACCCTAGTTGTCTTGGTAGTCACCACAGAAAACAGTTTCTCAAATGTGGACTCCACCAAATATGGGAATTCCCTTTTCCATATGGGTAAAGATTAGAAATATTTGATTCATGCAGTGTTTGGTTATTTTCCTTTTATTTATTCTTTTCAGAGAAAGTATTACAAAGAAAAAATCTTATAGATTTTCAATATATATATATATATTTCAAAAATTCAAATCAAATGGGAAAACAATAAACTTTTACACCATAACACAATATGCTATTACATCGGGTAATCCAACGTTTACTCTTGGTTCGAGCGCATATTTGTGTTCCCACGCAACGGCTATGCCTAAAGTCTTCCCGTCGGGCATACGAGAAACATCAGCTATAACGCAGTGGAGGGAATCATCAAGGGTACATTGCAAGAGGCAAAACCTCTGCTTCTCGAGATGGAGGAAGGCGGGAAGACAGGCACAGCCCTGACGTCTATAAGATTCGAAATCATAATTTGTGAGACCTTTTAGACGCCCTTCTAGCCACTGATCCAGATCCAAATCGTACGCAATCAAAAGGATTATGTCATCTACGCGTTGGATCCAGTATAAGGTATTGCCCACCGTAACAGCTCTTCCTACCCACTCATCATCCCACATAGGGTGGAGCTTGCGCTTGCTAGGCGCAAGCATTTGCCATGATCTGTGCTGCAAGTTATACGCGTAGAAGATGGCAGCAGAGGCATCATCGGGTGCACGGTAAGCCACAAGAATCCTGTCTGGATTCTCGAGAGCTTCAGAAAGGACTATAGACGACGACCCTGGATAAATTGGAGGACTAGGGAAAGGTTTCCACTTGTCATTTACGGGATCAAAAGCCTCACACCAAAGATCACCGGAATGATCAAAAGGTTGATAATTACGGACATAAATCTTGCCCCCTAAAACCGAAGCGGACGGTTCAAATCTCCGAGAAACCATGGGAGAGACAGGGACCCATGCCTTAGAAGCAGCGTCGAGGTCCAATTTGTAGACGTCGCGAATGAACCCAGAACCACACGTCACCCCCCCAAAAAAGTAGATACGGGAGTGTAGGGCTGCTATGCCACCGAACAAGGGAAGCTTTCCTTTCCAAAAAGGAAGGAGCTGTTTTTGGTTGCCCTCGCCGGGACCGTCCGGATGAATACTAACGTTATACCACCTCCAATACGCCCACGCAGTTTCATGATTCTCCTTCTTGTGAAGCTTAAGCTCTTCCTCGTCCGCTCTGAAAGGCACGCAAAAATAAATGTCGTAAGAATGACGAGCATCGCTAAGAGATGATCGAGTCCGCCGTGGAGGCAATAGGGTCGCCTCCGGCGCCGCCTCCGCCGCGCATAGGTGTGAGTGTTTTTTCTTCACTTTTTTGGGGATGCCTTGGTATTTCCTTTTTCTTTCTCTGGAGATGAATTCGTCCATGGAGTTTTTTCTTGTCTCTTCTTTTGGAATGAATTCGTCCATGGAATTGGTGAGCAGCAGTGATGTAAGATTTGGGAAGAAGGTGAAGAGAAGAAAGAGCTTTTTGCAAAAAGCTAGGGTTTTGTTTCGCGGCGCGTTTTGTTTTGCTGGAATAAAAGGTGTGGGATGGTGAGAGGATGGGTTGCGTCTGGGGGTGATGGGATGTTTAAAAGAAGGATGGCTACACAGATGGGTTTAGGCCCATAAAGCTTTTTTTTTCTTTTTTTTCTTTTTTTTTTTCCTTTTTTTTTTTAAAAAAAAAAAAAAAGGAATACCCAAACTTACATGAACCCATTCCGATCCGTACTACCCGAAGCCTATCGGGTTGACCATTTACTATACGAGTTGCAGATTCCGATTTTCAAACCTGTTCACTGTGGGGCGAGTTGCAGAAAATATGTAAATCCAGCCCAATCTGACCCGCTCACACCCCTAGCTGCGTCGGTGGAAGAAGTTGGATTAGCGGGGCATTGGCCCATTTATTTGGATCATGTAATTAGTTATAGCCCAAATGCTCATGCGGCCATGCCTCTTTTTAGTCTGTACACATATCCTACTTCCTAAGTTCCTAGTTCCTATTTTGGTTGGGTAATTTTAGACTGTTAACACGTGGGCGGTTAAAATCTAGAGAAATGATCCCTACACTCATTTCTCACAACAGCTCCACAACAAGCTGATGTGGCTAGTAATATTTTATTATTTTTTTACAAAAAGAAAACAAAACAAAACAAAAAAAATAATAAAATATTAACAGCCACGTCAGCTTGTTGTGGAGCTGTTGTGAGAAATGAGTGTAGGGATCATTTCTCTAAAATCTATCCAAAACTACAACTCACCCCCCTTCAATTCTGTGTGGCCACATCTGTAAAATTAAATCAATACAAATAATTTATGTCAAAATTAATATCATAATCTACATTCCACCAAAAAAAAAAACAAAAAAACAAAAAAAAAAATCAATAATAAAATTGGGTTGGCCTTCAAAAAATTAATATGCAAGTGCGAGGTCGATCCCTCTAATTTAGTTCTAAAAATTGAGAGATTGTTTTTGTAAAAAAAAAAATCAAAAGCATAAACAAAATTAACTAGAGTGAATGTTATCAAATAAAAAAAAAAAAAAAAATTAAAGTATCGGAATCTGCGCTTACAAACTCATAGCAACATATTCCCATGATCAATAATATTTTTCAAAGTTTTCACAATAAATTCTTAAGTATGTTTTACTTTTGCTTTAAACAAAACCATCACATGCATCAATTCTTTACACAAATCACAAAAGAAATCTAATTTAAATTAAATCATCAAGTGTATCCGTAAATTATAACAAGATATCCAATTTAAATCAAAACATCAATTGTATCCGTAGAATAAATCACAAGGGATATCCAATTTTTTTAAACAAAGAAAACCAAGCACAATCAATTCTATGAAATTATCTTAAATCATCAAATGTATATTGAATCACAAAAGATATCCAAGAATCATTCCACAAAATTGAGTTGAAGTAAAACAATTGAAAAATCAAATCATTAAATTGAAAAATATTACATCACATGAGAATAATTAATATAAAAACAATACAATGTAAAATCAATAATTTTTTTTTTTTAAGGGATCTTGTAATATCATTAAAATGCTCACGAAAAAAGCTCAGAACTTACAAGTCTCGACAAACATGTCGGGTAAGAATTAAACCACACTTTGGGTTGCTCAGATGAAACAGCAAACTTTGCAAGTGTGTGTGCCACCATATTACCTTCACGTCTAATATGACTTAAACCCCAAAACCCAAACCCCTGAAGGAAGGATATTTCTAGCATCCATAATAAGACTTCCATAATTACCATCGTCTACCTCTATTCTACCCAAGGCCAAAATGATCGCAAGAGCATCACCCTCCAAAAGGACTGAATTTAAGCCAAGAAATCGACCAAACTCAGCCGCCTGACGAGCACCATAGGCCTCCGCTACTGCTGGATCAGAGATGTACCGTTAAACAGAGCACATACAAGCCAAGACTCTACCTTCCGGAGTTCGTACCACAACACCCACACCCATCATCAATTTCCTACGATCCAGAGCTAAATCCCAATTAAGCTTGATAGTATCTACCGGTGGACGAGACCACTGAATAAGGGAAGGAATGGGAATTTGTTGTACAGTTGGGGGATGTTGGATAAGAGTTGCCCTGAATTCGTCTAAAGCTTCTACTGCACATTTTACCGAAAAGTTGGGGGGTACGATTTCTCCTTCAAAAACTTGTCTATTCCGCCGAAACCAAATACACTGAGCTACCATACCCACCAATTCAAGCTTCTCCTTCTCCAACCGAGAACTCATACTCCCAAATAAAGCCATAAAACCTCCCTCCATTACAGAGCATTTATGAATCCGAGTAGGACATCCATTCCAAACTGTTTGGGTTGCTGCACAACTCCAGATAACATGAATGGTTGATTCCGCCTCCTTCCTGCACATAGGACACAAAGGATCTTCGACTATACGACGTCGACATAGATTTTCTTTAGTAGGCAGTATTTCATTACATGCCCTCCACATGAAAAGAAGGACATTTCGTGGTATTTGAAGCTTCCACAGTAAACTCCAAAGAGTTGTATTAGAATCCTGAGCTGAACTGTTACCATAGCTACTAGCTTGGCGATCCACCTCAAGAGGGTATGCACTCCGTACCATGAACTGCCCAGTTGAAGTACCCGCCCAAACCAATCTGTCCTGCATAGCCCTAGGACTGATAGCAATGTTGCAAATAAGCTCCACTAGATTAGCTGGAAATAGTTGAGCTATAAGAGGTACGTTCCACCAATTAATATCATAGTTGATCAACTCACTTACTGTTACTGTTGGTTGTATACCCTGAATTAGAATTTGAATCTTATGTGAGTACGTACTTGGAATCCATTTGTCTCCCTGAATTTGAATTTTAGAACCATCACCAACCCCTCATAGAAAGACCCTCTTGGAGAAGAGGTTTAGCACCCCATATGTTTCTCCAAGCATAAGATGGTTGAGAGCCTAAAGAAGATCCCAAAAAATCTCCCTCTGGAAAAATACTTTGCTCGAAAGACCTTGGCTGCCAATGTTTCAGGAAATTTAGTTAATCTCCAACCCTGCTTAGCAAGAAGAGCAGTATTGAAACTAACTAGATCTCGGTACCCCAAACCTCTAGCTAATTTCTTTCTCCCTAACCCCCTCCAAGACATTTTAAGGGATTTTTGAATGGTTTTCCTTAAAACCCCACCAAAATTTCTCCATCATTGAATTAATATCATGGCACAAAGTTTTTGGAAGCTGAAAAACACTCATAGTGTATGTAGGTATTGCCTGAATAACCAGTTTTAAGAGAATTTCCTTCCCTGCATGAGAAAGGAATTTCTCCTTCCAACTATTAATCATATTCCATATTCGGCCATTTATGTCATTGAAAGTAGAGACTCGGGATCTCCCAATTAGAGCTGGAAGACCAAGATACTTTTCATAATGAGAAGTAGAAAGAACACCCGTACCTTGTACAATATTAGACCGATCTGCTGTTAGGGTATTTCGGCTGAAAAATAAAGTTGTCTTCTCACGGTTAAGCTGCTGCCCCGATGCTTCCTCATAGGTACCAAGCAACCTTTGAATATGCTCCCATTCCCTTAAATTTGCTCGGCAAAAAAGAAGACTATCATCGGCAAAAAGAAGGTGATAATTCGCAACCCCCCTCTAGAAATAGGAACTCCTGTAATAGCTCATTCCCGAGCTGAATTCTGCAACATAGAGCTCATTGCCTCCGCACATAAGATAAAAAAAAATAAGGTGAAAGAGGATCACCTTGACGGATACCACGGGTGGGGACAATGTGTCCATGGGGCTGTCCATTGATAAGAATAGAATATGGACTATTCTGACACAAGACATCAATAGTGTTACCCATCGGTTAGCAAACCCAAGTTTTCTCAACATTGCCTCCAAAAAATCTCATTCAAGCCTATCGTAGGCCTTACTCATATCTAATTTCATAGCCATAAAACCCTCCCTTCCCTTCAACCGAATATCCATAGTATGAAGAGTTTCAAAAACTACCAATTACCGTAATGAGTCTTCCCGGAATAAAAGCACTCTGTTATTGAGAAATAATATTAGGCAAAACAGTTTTCAGTCTATTAGCAATTGCCTTAGAGATGATTTTATAGAGCACGTTACGAAGGCTAATAGGCTGAAATTCCATCACCCTGGTAGGGGCAGCCACATTCGGAATTAAACAAATGTTCGTGGTATTTAAACCAACATCAAAAGACCCCCCATTTAAAACATATAAAGCTGCCCTTGTCACCTCCACACCCACCACCCCCCAAGACTTTTGATAAAAACCCGCAGAATAACCATCCGGTCCCGGAGATTTAAAGGATGCATTTGAAAAATTGCGAACCGTACCTCTTCCTCAGTAAAAGGTCGGGTTAACCTTTGATTCATGGCTTTAGATACCCGACAATCCACAGAATTCAAACATCCAGCAATTCCTGTAGTATTTATGGATGTAAAAAGTGTTCTATAATAATCAACAAAACACTTACTAATCTCCTCTTTTTTCCTCCACACCCGGCCATTCAAATCTGCAATACTACGGATAGTATTAATCTTCTGTCGATGATTTGCCCAAGAATGAAAAAACTGAGTGTTTCGGTCCCCATGAAGGTACCAATTCTGTTTAGCTCGTTGCTTCCATCTCATATCCTCCCCTGGTAGAATATCATCAATCTTCGCTTGAAAAATTTTAATAGCCGGATCAAAACCTGCCTGTTCTTTACTTTGTAATTGAAGAAGCTGTTTTTTCTTTTTCTTTAGAGTTTCCTCTGCTTGGCCAAACTTTTTCTTACTCCACCTAGTAAGATGATTTTGACAAGATGATAAACGTTGCTGAACAGTCCTTACTGGAGTCTCTCCACCAATTTCAGCCTCCCACACAGATTGAACTATCCCATTATATTCCCCATCCTTAGTCCAAGCCGATTCAAATTTAAAACCCCTTCGGTAGGTCTGCTGGTCTTCCTGAACTTCACTGAAATGAACTAAAAGAGAATTATGGACTGAGGAAGAAGCAACTAAAACATTTCCTGTCACATAAGGGAAAAGAGTACACCACTCTCGAGTTGTCGTTGCCCTATCCAACCGCTCTTGTGTGAAAGAAGCATCAAATCTTCTATTACTCCACGTATAACACGGTCCAACATAACCCAAATCCCCTAAACCACAGATTTCCAAGGCTTGTCGAAAGCCTTCCATTTGAGGTTCTCATCGAATAGCCGCCCCAAATTTCTCCATTTGTTCCACTATCTCGTTAATTAATGTAAAATCAATAATTAATGTAAAATCAATCAAAGTTCACTTATAAGCTTGTCTTTAATTAATGTAAAAACAATTTAAAGGCATATGACATCCAAAGATTCCCTATTCTTTAGGGTGTAAATTAAAAAAAAAAAGAAAAAAGAAAAAAAAAAAAGGCCCTTTTTCACCTTTTTAAGTGTGGAAAGCTATTGATTAATCTTTAGACTAATCATTGTATGAACAAAAAAAAAGGGAAAAAAAAAAGGGAATTATTCTTTTTTTTCTTTTACTTATAATTATTATAGTAAAATATTAAAATATATATATATAGTTTGGTCCCATACATAAAACAAGAACTATATACTATTTAATGTAAAACCATTGCATAATTGGTGAGAGAGATATTACAAAAGAACTCTCTAGATATATCTCAAAAAAAAAAAAAAAAAAAAAAAGAACTCTCTAGATATATATTAAAGGGTAATATTCTTCTATTACAAGGTACACCTCGTATATCGTGCAACAACATATGATCATTTCATCCTTCGACGCATCCATCCTATTCTAAGCTATGATTACTTCAATCTGACGTTTTTGAATTGTATTTTCTGCTAGTTGTGTTTGTGTATTCTCTTGTTTCTAGGTACAGTTGCTTATGTGTGGCTCAAGTTTTACAAGAATTTTCTTTGTTTAGGGGCTGATTGCAATTTTAGTGAAATTTGAGATTCTACACATGTAATTGTTTTTTAAGTCAGATCCTTCTGACTTAAGAGTTTGTGGGGGGATTTGTCCCTCATTGTTCATGATGTAGCCTTCGGGCATTCAGATCCTAAATAGCACATGCTATTTGTTCAAAAAAATAAATAAATAAAATAGGATGATCCATATTTCCGTTTTATTGTATTTAAATAATATGACAAGATATTTACAATATATCAATTTATATATTATTAGATTTGTGAAATTTAATTTAGAGCATAAAATGAATGTTATATGAATGATTTTACAAATACGTAACGGGATAATTTGATAGATTCTGAGGGAACTCAGAATTTAGATTAGAAGGGAACCTAAACATTTTCAAACACAAAGTTTGGAATTAATTTTGCTTTTCTTCTTTATTAATTGATCACCATGTGACTACATAACTATACAATTCAAACTGAATTAAATTAAAGGACTTAGAGATAAACTCCTACACAAAATAATAAAAACTTACTACTAAATGAATAAATGACTTATGCACCATAATACATATTTAAGAAATCATAGAACAACAAACTCCCTTTGGGGCTAGCCACTCAGGCATAACCCGTGATTTAAGGCTCAATGCCTGAAGTGGTGTCGGACATTGGGCAGGGGATTAGTCTGCGGATCCTAACTGAGCCTCTACGCTCAGTAATTGTCCAATCTAGTGGGATATCTCGAGGTACTGTTCGGCCTATTGATAAACTAGGATACCCTAATAAATAAATAAATAACCAAACAGGTCTTTGCTCTTAAAAATTTGATAAAATTTGTTAATATACGCAATACCAACGTCAATCATATTGTCAAACAAATAAATAAATATAAAATATATCAAAATGAAAAACTAAAAACAAAGAAAGTGGTCAAGCTATCCACTTTAGCAAAATGGAGGGTGAGTGTTTTTTTTTTATTTTTTAGCCGTTTGGAGGTGTGATAGAATCACCTCATGCCATCTTGAGTAATTTTGCATGTACATTAAGTGTTCATCAAGTGTCAATTAAAAAAAATAATTCAAAAAAAAGTGTCCATTAAAAAATGAGATAGTTTTTAAAATTATCATTGAGCATGTAATTGATCAAATGATGATTTTGATCAAATAGTGATTTTAAAAGCCATATCATTTTAACATTTTTAAATAAACACTTGATGAATACTTAATGTACTGTTAGAATTACTATGTCATCTCTCATTTGGCCAAAGAGGGTGGCCACAGCCCGACCAACCCTCCATATAAAATAGTTGTAACGGTAAATAACTGGATTGACTCTGGTGTTGAAAGAGAAAATTCTAGTAAAAGACCATTACTAGCTGGAAATACGTCAACCAATTAAGTAGAAAATAAACCTTTTTCTGTTCAGGACCAGACTTGAGTAGTTGAGTTGCTTTGCCCTTAATGTATGGTATCGCAAAATCCATGCGTGGAACTGCAGATCAATTTAGAATTGCCCGAGGATTTACAAAACGATATTCAGTCTTTTTCTTTGATTTCAGTTAAGGAACTTTTTATAATTTCATATATATATATATATATTGAGATTTACAAATGTTAGGAGATATATTAAATAATATCTAAATGTTTAAAATAAATAAAATCATAAACTACTGTAACAGTCAATAGGGGAACCCTATATTGATTAAGACCTAAAAGGGATAAATTTAGACACACTACCTCAACCAAAAACTTGTTTATCTGTTGTTTAACTAATAACATAATTACTTAACAAAAAAACATTTACAATTTATTGTGTATTTTTTTTTTTATTATTTGATGAAAAAAGAATAAAATATTGAGGTTTATTTAACTTTGGGGATTGACTCGATTGAGCTTAAATCGCATAAAGAACAAATAAATATTATAAAAAGATAATGCCTAAGTAATTAAAGAATAATCTACCATTGGTAAGTAAAAATGTTCCTTTTCTTTTTTTTCCTCATTCTTTCCCTGTAGTAACAAAAAGGCAAGAAATGGTACAAAGTCTCCATATGGCAGGTTTTGTTTGCCATAAGAGGTGGGATATAAATGGTCATTATGGTCCCACGGCTTTTCTTTCTTCTTTGTTTTTTTTTTTTTTTTTTTTTTTTTTTTTTTTTTTTTTTTTAAGAGAAATGCTATCTTTTTCATTTCATGTCTGTTTTCTATTTATTCTCATTAATATATATATTTTTTTCAAATCCATATGTGTGTCATTTGGAGACTTTGTACCATTCCTTGTAAATTCAAAAAAAAAAAAAAAAAAACTAATACTAAAAAATTAAATAATTTTTTTAAAAAAAAAGCAAACGAAAAAATAACTGAAAATTACTTATTTTAAAAAAAATAAAATAAAATAAAACAAACGAAAAAAAAACCAGTTTTTTATTAAATTAAAAAAAAACGAAAAAGAACAATTTTTTTAAAGAAAAAAAAAACGAAAAAATTACTGAAAATTATTAAAAAAAAAAATTTGGAATAAATTTTTGTTATTTTATGTTATTTTAATAATTTTTTTTTAGTTTTTATTTTATTTTAATAATTTTATGGAGGGCGTCATTAGGGAGACATTGACATTTTTTGGTAGTTTAAGGGGAGACATTGACACAATTAGTAATTTGGGGAGTACATTAATAATGAGGTAGTAGTTTGAGGGGGTTATGTGTACTTTTCCCTCTTTTTTTTTTTAAAAAAAAAAAAAAAACAAATATGTCAATATTGATTTTATATATCCCGCTAGATGTACCAACTTTAAATCTTGAACATAAAATAATACTATCCATTTTATTTAAAATTGAGACGATCTTATTCTTATAATGTGATAACAGTTTATGCTATTAATAAATATAATTTGGAAAAGAAAACAATTAGCAAACATATGAAACTCCTATGCATGGGTGAGCAACTAATACATCGGATGTGAGTGTTTTATTTAGCAAGTTGATGCGAGTGTTACTGGTTGGATGCGAGCGTTTTATTTAGCAAGTTTATTTTAAATGAATGACTTAATTTGTTACTGGGATATGATCGTTTGTTACTTAAAAATATAATTTTTGACCAACTTATCCATAGTAATGTAGTTCTCCAACTAGCTTTAAGATTTATTTTTTTCAAAAAATTAAAAATAAAAACTATCACGTAAATAAAAATAGTCAAAAATTATGTTTAGATAATGTAAAAATAGTCAAAGATTTATTTGTTTACCGTATTACACATCGTACAGAGCCACGTTAGATTGGCTGGCAGTTGGCACGCAGCGTTTTGGTTAAGTTGCGTAACTCTTTTCTTTTTTAGGCTGGAAAGTTGCGGAACTCAAGTAGCGTTTTGGTCATTTTTATTTAAACGGAGCGTTTTGATGTTATTTTAAACGATGCGTTTTGGACCATTGCCTTCCTTCTTTTGTTCTTCATCTAACCTAGATTTCTGAAACAGAGAAGAAAATCAAATACAGATCAGGCGTCGGCGTGAGTCTTGAGGGTGTCTACTCTCCGGTCGTCCTAAAAAAAGCTTTGCCCCTTTTGAGTAGCTGAAGGTGGTTTAGGTTCAAGAAAACACACATAATAATAATAATAATAATTAAAAAATAAAAAATAAAAAATAAAAATAAAAATGGTATTTGGAAGTCTGTCGGACAGACGTGCGACCATCCCAGCCACGATCATGGCTGAGAACGATCCTCTACTGCATTAATGGCCCAAGGGCCACGACGCTGTCACTCACGCTCTGATCGCACGGCCATAATTCGTCAACCAGACTTAGGTTCCTGACTCCTTAGAACTCAAGGATACAGAGGTACGAGCCTATAGAACAGATCCTGTTCAAGTAAGGTCGTATCCTTTGGTATAACAACCGACGTATATAAACAGCTTTCGTTTTTCACCATTTTCCGATGCGGGACGCATCGAACTCTTTCCTGATGTTACTTCTTCTCCTCCTTTATTATCGATGTGGGACGAAGCGCCAGTCTATTTCTGTGGGCTGCAGTGGATAGATACCTCATGCCTCATCTAACCGTTGTTTTCATGGGTTTATGTTCTCAAAGCAATAATCATGCGAGGTGTTTACTGCTTACTGAGGCTCGACTTGCTTCTTGAACTCTCCCTTATTTGCTAGATTATGTTAATTCTAACAATTTGCAATAAATTATTTTTTCTCAATTGTAATATCCACAACCTGCATACATTTTGTCCAACTCATTTACCTAATGATTTTATTTTCTAAACAGATAAGTTAACAAATGAAAGATAAAAATAAAACATTTGAAACAAATATTTAAATATTAAGAAAAAATTAAATATTTCAAGGGAAATGAAAAATTAACATAAATAAATTTCCGTCTGGTTTAACGGTTTCAAAAAATAGAAAGTGATTTTAAAAAAATAATAATAATAGAAATTATATTTTTATTCTTATAACTATATCACAATGTTGATGTGGCCGCCCTCACTAACTCTTAGATCAATCGTTGTTAAAAAAATAAAATAAAATTAAATAAAATTTAGCCCTTAAATTTTTATCTTAATTGAATTAAGTCATTAAGTTTTTTTTTTTTTGTGAAAGGAACTTGTAATGATATTATATATAAGACAAATGACGCTAAGCACATACAATTCCCACGAGACAAGAATGATAGGAGTCAACCCATAGCTTGTTCAACTGCTTTGAACAAGCAAGTTTAGCAAGCTGATGGGCCGCTCCATTTCTTCCTCTCGGTACATAACCAATATCCCAAGATATAAAAGACTTCAAGATTTCCTTAGCATTGAAAATCAAACTTCCAAAAGGGTAGCTCCCTTCATCATCCCGTTGCACCGCCTGGACCACCTCCCGTGCATCTCCCTCCAACGAAATTGAAGTAAACCCCTAAAACCGAGCAAATTTAGCAACAAGCCGAACACCGAACGCTTCTGCCGCCTTCGGATCCAGTTGATATTTTGCAAATAGCACATGGCCACTATAACCCAACCCACGTGATCACGAGCAAGAAGACCCACGCCCATCAAATTGCGATGCCAATCCAATGCAGCATCCCAATTTATCTTTATCCAACCATATACAGGTGTCGACCATGGAGCTAACTGCTGATCCGACAGTTGGGTAGGTGTCCCATGTTCTTGGTTGTGAGCGAGCCGATAATCCTCCAAATTTCAGCCAAATTCGTCGAAATCTGGCCTAGGCAAGCCATACTTTCTAGATTTCGACCAGTTTCGTCGGAATCTAGGTTAGCTAGAATCCAGCATAAATGGCTAGATTCCAGCCAAACTGACTGGAATTTTGTTCGCCGGAATTTGGCGATGGTGGCCGGACGTTGCTGGATTCAAAAATCGTAAATCGTTTTCAAAATCGTAAATCATTTTTTTAAATCATAAATTGTTTTTAAAAAATTAAATAAGTTTTTATGATCAAACTGAAAACGATTTCGGTTTACCATCATTTTCAGTTACATCAAATATCAAAAAATATAAAAAATATTTTAGACCTAAACAAACAGAGGATAAGTGAAGTTTCTCTTATATTTTAATATTTGATATATTATGTTATACGAGGTCGGCTCAATCATTGACCCATAGAACGAATGATCCGGTGCCCAACCATTGACCCCCCCCCCCCCCCCTTTTTTTTTTTTAAGAAGAAACCATTGGCCCCTTGAGGCTTGAACGAATGATCCAGTTACCAAATCCTTCGATCGGGTCGATATTCGGCCCGGGTTCGCTATCCATAGCATTTCCTCTCTCTCTCTCTCTCTCTGTGTGCCCCCCAATGGCTATCTCGTCCTGTGCCAGTATTCAGACAAAGGGCTCCACTCCTCTTCCAGGTTCTTACGCTCTCTACATACATTTCATTTCAGCAACACCGCATTTTCACTCATATTTGATGAACAAAATTTCAGGAGCTGGAGCTGCAGCTGGACATTGCAAATACACGGGCCAATCAGTGGTGCACTATCTCCACTCCATAAATTAATTTCCTTTTTATGATATTTACAGCATAAGTTTGGAGTATGAATTGACAAAATTTCACCGATAATTTTGGGCAGAGAGCTCTTCCTATACGGATATTAACGGTTGGGAAAAAGCGTTCCCGTGGGCTGCAACTCCTAGTCGATGAGTACATCGGAAAACTCAAGAACTATTGCATTGTTGATGATGTTCAAATACGTTCCAATCCTAGAAATGCACGGTATGGCCCCTTTATTATATATATTTATATATTAGAATATTAATTAAATTATGAAATTATCATTTTCTATTAATTTAATTTTTTTTAGATAATTAGTGATTTATTATAGGATTACAGGGCAGTGATCTTGAGTTTAAACTCTGTTTTCATAATTTACTACTCATTTTATGTGTTAGGCTTCACTTATTATTAAGAGAGTTTGAGCTTACACGATTGAGGAACGATAAAATAATTAAATCTATCTTTTCTTATCAACCTAAAATTTTGGGATAATTGTTGATTTAACATTGTGATTTTGAGCTGAAGTGAATTTTAAACTTATTCAATTGCTACACTATGAGTCCATTTGATTAAGCGGTTTTAAAATGTGTGGTTTGAAAAAATAACGATTTTAAAATATAGCTAATGAAAACATAATTAAGTGTTTGGTAAAATCACTGTTTAATCTTTAAAATAGTAGATTTTAAAAAAAATTCTCATTTGTATGCGATTTGAAAACGTAATTCCAAACGGGACACTTTCCACAATTTTGTTTTAAAACACACTTTTGACTTCGCAAAATCGCAAGGCCAAACGGTATCTATAACTTGTATTTAGGTTTCTTATAGGCAAAGTGGAAAATGACAAATCAATGCCTTGTGCTGTAGTGATGTGAAGGCTCAGGTCGATGACGAGGACGCGGCTGTCATGAACCTTATCAGGTCTGACGACTGGGTACAGTCTCAAGCAAAATTGAACAATATAAATTGCATGGAGTGACTTCAACCTGCCTGTTATGTATGCACTTATGCATATAATTGGAGCAAGATTTTGTTTGGTATTTTAAATGCTTATATTTTGTTGCATATACTACATCAGTTATTTGGAATATCTAGAGATGGCCTTGTTTCAATTCTTTAACCAAATGATTCAAATAGCTGCATTTTCTGTAGTAAAAGATTTGTAACTCACAATACTTTGGAAAAGGAAGTAGCATGACTTTATTTCTGTGGGACTTGTAAAAGCTGCTTTGTACTATTGCAAGAAGGATTATACCTTGTGCTTATATCTCCATTTTATAATCATGCACTTTTAGGTTGTGATGTTGGATGAGAATGGACAAGACATTGGGTCTGCGCAGATGGCTGAGTTAGTGGGGGATGCCGGGAATACAGTATGAGCTACCTTAACTCTGATGTCTTTTTTTTTTTTTTTTTTAAAAAATGTTATTTTGTATGCTTGA
Source organism: Alnus glutinosa (assembly GCF_958979055.1). Lineage (NCBI taxonomy): Eukaryota > Viridiplantae > Streptophyta > Magnoliopsida > Fagales > Betulaceae > Alnus > Alnus glutinosa. The sequence continues at coordinate 7,194,759 of NC_084891.1, read as the reverse complement.
AATCCCTCTTTATTTCGCTACATATATATATATATATATATATTGATTATTGACGTTGCATGCTGGCAAGATGGTGTAAAAGCAGAATATGTTGTTTATCAACAAATCATGTACTTGCTTTTGATGGACTGCCTATCTCATTTGCTTTTGATGATCCAATATCTATCTAAGGCGGCATGTAAATTAAGGGCACTTAAAGCATGGTGCTCCATCCATGAATCCAGTATCTTTTGATGTACTTGGAACCAACTTCAAAGAAGAGTGACTTAGTGTCACTAAAATGTCCTTTATTGGCCAATGATCTGTCTGGGTAATATACTCATCAGAATTTCATTTTTTTGGGCATTCTTTAGGGTAATCATCCATCATTTGATTCATTTCACATTAGTATTAAATTGCCTACCCTTTTGAATGAAGTACAATGGACTTTTTGTCCACCACAGTGACCACACGATTTGTGATTTGTAGAATGTATACATGACAAAGTAGACCATGCACTGGTTCTTTATTCAGCAAAGCTATTCTCTCATTGCTGAATTCTTGGGGGCAACAAAAAGGAGGTGCTTCTACAAGTGCTATTCTCTATAATTATTTTAAAAAATATGACTCACTTCTTCTCCCATTGATGCTTCAATATTATTTATGGGCATTGATGCGTCCAAAAACTAAAGTGATGTAATTCGTATAATCCTATACCAATTGGATCTCTCTTTCCTTGCACATTAATGGTACCTACTTTGTCTTTTCAATAACTTGCTTTTATGCAACAATGTGACTTCTAAATTATTCATTTTATCAACACTGTAAAATGTTCCTCTCTCTCTGATTTTTTCTGTCATTGGATTTATACTTGGGTCCCTTTAACTTGATTCTGCTATTCAATTGCTTGGCGCCTTGTGATGTTTACAATTATTATCTTTTAGCCTACAATATCTTTGTATTCTAGTGCATGTGCTTCTACTTAAATCTAATCAAGTTAGATATATATACCATGAGTGCTTTTTTTTAGCTACTCCTGTTTTAATGGGGAATAAAAGGATATTCAGTCTGGTTGAGAGGTATCAAGTCCAGTTACTGTTGTGACCAAAAAGTCAAGAACATAGAAGGTTCGCATTATCTATTGCTATGCAAGATTCATTTGAATTTTTCTCGGTGGTTCATAGCTTATGATGACTCAAACTCTAGCTCCTAAACAACATTCCTGATTTCAACTTGTTGTATGCGTAACTTGAACTTGGCATTTATGTGATTTTCTGATTGATAATACACTGTTTCACTCCTGTTTTTTTGGTAGGGAGCTTCTAGATTATCACTCTGCATAGGAGGACCCTATGGTCATGGACGGCAATTGCGTGAGCGAGCTAACTTATCAATCAGGTTGTCTACTTTGGTCTTGAATCATCAGATTGCATTGCTTGTGCTGATGGAACAGCTATACAGGTAATAATATTTTGTTCTCCTATTGCATTTGGAATCCTATGTTATGTTGTTCCTGATTACTGATGTATAGCCTTTTTCTTTTTTAAATAATTGTATGTAGATATTTTAGGCATCCTTTTAAAGGATTATTTCCTTGTTTTTATGCTGAATGTTTTGTTCCTTGGCAAGTTAATAAGGTCAGGTAAATAGCAGAGTGCTTGCTTTAAAATAGATGATTGTCTATCACCTGAATAAGCAATTGTATTTATCTAAGATTAAGCATTCTTTGCAAGTGCAATATGTAGCAATTTGGAAGCCTCTACAATGGTGAGTACTGAATTTCCCATCCATTATTGGCTATCACTACTATTTCCATCACCACTCAAAACCAAAAATGATTTCCATAACCCCCATGAAAACTCCATATATCATGCTCTTGAGAATATGTTCTTCTATTAAATCAGTAGAATAACACATGCTTTATTTTCTGATTTGTAGGTCATGGACTATTCTGAAAGGACAAAAGTACCATCATTGACATTCTTTCTTATGATCGGAATCATGTCTAATAGGTATTACTGAGATGGACAGTGTCTTTTCCACTGTTTTCTTTTTTTTCTTCTTTTTTATGATATGCTACAGCATGGTGATTTAAATCCTTTTTTCCCTTTTATTTGTTAATATTTGCATCTTTAATTTGTGTTTGGACTAGCTAGCTTATTTGACTGAACTTGTGGATTTTAGTAGTTGATTAATGCATAATACTTGAAAAGTGTGCGTTTTTTTTTAAAAAAAAAAAATTTAGGCATGCACAGTATTGAAAAATTCATCTTCTTGGTTAGAAAGGAATAAACCTATGTTTTGTTTTCACTGGTTTGTCCTGTTTAAAGAGAGTTTAACTGGATGTCTATCTCGCTTTGCTTCTCAATTTTCTTCTTCCTTTCTTGAAATTTTGGATGCCTCAAATGTTAAGATGCCTCAAAATTTTACTTCCTGTGTTTAACTTTTGTGGCCCTTAGTGCTTTCTAATGAACATTGCATGCATCCCAAAGTCATGCATTATAAAGAAAAAAAGAAACTATTTAATACAGTATAAAGGAAATAAATATCCCAAAGTCAATGTTCTATTAGGATTGGGATCTGCAGCAATTTGCTTCCTAAACTGCTAACAATTGGGCAGCACATTGTGAGAGCCCATAAGGGACGCATTTGTCCAATTTTGGGCTGCCTGGCCACCTCTCTTACATGTGTTGCCCAAATTGTTAGCTGGAAATCCCAATCCGTTCTATTAACAGGAATTGTTCAATATTTCTGACCTGGTCATTAACTGGTGCGATGAGGCTCTCTAAGGGTGATGGTTCTAATGATGGTCACGAACTTGGATGCAGTCAATTTTTTCTCGAGGAGATGTTACCTTACCATGCTGCTATTTTCTCTCTCTTTTGATGTTGTTTTGAAGGTTCCATAAATTGATTTTCTATGTAAAATGTAGGACCCTGTCTTGATGATTATTATTGTAGTTACTGAAGAGCTCTTATATTTGCATAGTATGCTGCATCAGAGAGAGACTGATACATCCCAGCATACACTCTAATGGACTTCTGAAAGATGGAGCTCATCATCAAGATTCAATGTTACGTGCTGCATCTGATAAATATTTTCAGTCCCTAGTCTTTTTGAATTTTGAGCAAGGCATAATGGTTATTAATGCAATTCTTTTCTTTTTCCCAAATTAACCTGATAAAGGCGATCAAAATACATGAAAACGTGTGCCATTCCTTTTGACAATTAGTTTGATTCATGAATTGCCAACAACTTCATTAATTTTGTTAGAATGAGGTCAAAAGGAATTAAAATCAGAAGGGACGGAAAGCATTCATTTTATGGTCCAAACTAGATTTCATAAATTTAATGAAATATATGTTATTACGTCATTTAAAATTTTAAATAATGTGGCAACATGTTTAAATGGCGTGAGATTATGTATGTTCTTAAATGAAATAAAATACAATTTTGATTGTAAAATGATCTTTCCATTTCAATTGAATCGGAGAGATCCCTATTTCTTGAATAGGGCACATAATGAGAGTAGCCCATGTTTGGGTACCGTAATATTTTTTAATTATTTTTAAAAAACATGTGTTGGTTCGGTTTTTTTAAATTTAAATTCTACTTAGGTTTTATCTAACCCAAATAAAAAAAAAAAAAAAAATCAACCCAACTCAAAAAAATAAAATTAAAAATTAAAAACAATTAAAAATAACCCAAGAATGACTGAAGTGTCCGGGGGTGGTGGCTAGACCACCCGATGTGTCTGGAGCCACCCACACCTGATTCGAGGTGGCTCAAAATAAAAGCTGTGGGTGGCAAAACCACCCCAATTTATTTTTTTTTTTTTTTTCAGTTTTATTTATATATATATAATTTAAATATCATTTTTATAATTTTATAATTTACTTTTCTCAAATATATTCAATTTAATTCATCTCTCCAAACATCTTTTTTCAAATTTGTTTCACATTCTCTCCGAACATAATTTTAAAAACAATTTTTTATCTGTATTGAATATTATAAAAAATAGTAAATATAGTAAAAAAAAAAAATCATATACCTAAACGAAACCATTGACTTTAAATTGTTAGGAAAACATTTGAGCTGAAACATTATATTTGCTTCTCCAAATAGGGCATAATATAAACATCGTTATCCTATTTAACTGTCGTATAATTGGCATAATACGACAAGTCGTTTATACACAGATCATCATAGGGTATCATGGAGCCACGTCATACAAAAGTTCCATGCCCCCGTGTCAGTTTCTCAACTGTTTAAAATCTCTCTCCCTCTCTCTACAAAATCCAAGCTAGGAGTACATGCAGACATGAATGGCAATTCTGTTTTCCTCTGTGCCATCTCTTTCCCTGAAAAAACTCACAATCCCGCCAAAACCAATTGCTTCACTATTCAAGACCATGAATCCAATCTCAAATTCTGAGCCGAGACCGTCGGCTTCTTCTGCTGCAACGATCCACCAGGTCCCGGGCCTAGACTCCGACGAAGTGGACCGCATTGCCGACCAAACCTTTCAAAGGTACTCCTCGTCGTCTTCGAGGACCGGCCGAGGAGGATTAGGGACCGCCGTAGTTTGGTTCAGGAACGATCTGAGAGTGTTGGACAATGAGGCTTTGTACAAGGCGTGGGTTTCGTCCGAGATGGTATTGCCGGTTTATTGCGTCGATCCTCGGCTTTTCGGCACCACCTATTACTTCGGATTCCCTAAAACTGGAGGTACTGTATTATTAGTTTCTTTGCGTAGTTATGGGTTTTTTGCTGTGATGAAATGATTCCATTATGCATTGCACATTGCATTGTATACGCCTCAAAAAAATCAATTTGCTTTGGTTATATGCCACTCTTTAAATCTCATAGTTTATAGGTATGTATGTCTGGTCAATTTTTGTTAGAATATTAATTATAGGATTAAATCAATAATTGTTTATTAGCTTAAGCTTTTTAGGCCGTGAATTCAAACTTTGTGTCCATCAACTAACCCTCTATTTCGGTTAAATATGAGTATTAAGGATAGAGAGTGTTAGAATATTAATTTAGTAAATTAATCATTTTTTTTTATCGGTTTAAGCTTTTAGAATCAGTGATGATTTAACAATTTTTTTTGACTTGTTCTGAATTAATAATGTTTTATAAGTTTTGGGGGTGACTTGGAGTGGTTGTAATTGGTTGGCAGCGTTGAGAGCGCAATTTCTTGTTGAATGTTTGGCTGACCTGAAAAAGAATTTGATAAAGCGCGGCCTGAATTTGCTTATTCGACATGGAAAACCTGAGGAAATTCTCCCTTCTCTCGCAGAAGCTTTTGGCGCACACACAGTTGAGTGATTCCCACATACCTATTTGATTAGAAGAAAGAATATGGATTAGTTATGACTATTATGAGTTAATATTGAAGCAATGGGATGTGGGTGTCTAATGTAATCTAGTCAGGTATATGCCCACAAAGAAACCTGCAGTGAGGAGCTGAAGGTCGAAAGATTGGTCGGCAAAGCTCTGCGGCGAGTTGTGCTACAACCATCTTTGGGGTCGAGTAATACTCACAACCCTAAGTTACAGCTTATTTGGGGTACCACCATGTATCACATTGATGACCTCACATTTGATACCAGCTGTTTACCGGATGTGTATACTCAGTTTCGTAAGGCATGATGATTCTCATAATAGTTTTGAGTTCATTAATTATATCTTGTCAGGGATAAGTAGGAAAGGTATTTTATGTGGGTAGATGTGTTTGTTCACAACATAAAACTTTTTGCAGTCTGTTGAAGCCAAATGCACTATCCGGGACTGCATTAAAACTCCAACATTTCTTGGGCCGCCACCAAGTGTCGGCGATTGGGGATGTCCTCCTTCAGTGGATCAGCTTGGAGTCCACTCACATAATGTAGCTTTATTCATACATGCATATATATTTAAGAGTTACATCAAACTTCACTCTAATAAGAACTTTGAGATATACACCCCTTCATCATAACCTAAAAATTTGTGACATCTCGTATTTTTTCCTCTTAATTCAGGTTAGCAAAGGAATGAAGTTTGTGGGGGGTGAAAGTGCTGCACTGGGCAGGGTAAACGAATACTTCTGGAAGAAGGCAAGTGAAAATGTCTCAAAATTATGGCCTTGTTATTCGAAAATATTTTCTCTTTTTATCCTGTTTGCAGTACCTATCAAAAAAAATATATATTTTCTCTTTTCAAAACCCAACACACACTTATCTCAAAACATTAACAAATAGTTCACTTTTCAATATACAAAACACTTTTCATAAACCAAAACACATATAAAAAATGAAAAAACACAACACACTTTTCAGAAAACTTTTCACACCTTATATGAATATTTTGATAAAACAAGTGCATAGTTTTCATTCTAGGGGTAACTTGTTTGTTTAGAATAAGATTAAAAAAGAAAAGAGAGAGAGAGGTGGCTGCACAACCAACCTCAACGGAGTAGCGGTGGCCGCACGGCCACCTTTGTTAGCAGGGGTAGTCGCCTGGCCACCCCAACCTGCTAGGGGTGGCCATACAATTTACAAAAAGTTTGTCAAACAATTTTTGTAAGTAGTCCCCACAGAAAATAGTTTCTCAAATGTGGACCCCACCAAAAACACTTCTCAACTTCTATCACATAAAAAAACCTTTTCAAATCATAAGTCAAAAAAACTCTTTTCAAAACCATTAACAAACATACCCTTTATTTTCATTGATGCTTGTTTTTTACAGCAACATTACATCGCCATCTATACATTGCAACAAGAATGGAAATTTAAAATCTTAAATACATTGCAACTAAAATAAAAAAAAATAAAATCTTAATGTGTGGTGGCGTTAGAGTTGTTGGTTTCAGATTCCAATTGTCTTTGTGAATGTGGAAATTCAAGAGCAACAACTATCATAATTAAAATGTAAATATAAAAAAGATTGGTAAGTGTAGTTCATGAACTTCAAAAGTAGTCCTCGCCTCATCTGTCATGTTGCTGACTCTAAATTTCATTTTTATAACCATTGTCATGATGATGGATTTGTGCATTAGATACTAAACAAATTACAAAGGGCATCCGTGGGGTGTAAGATAGGCCAAGATGATCAATTTCAAATTCAACTGTAATCTAGTTACAAAGATTTGATTTTTGATAGAGTTGCCTAAAAGTTAGACTTCAATTAGAAATGTTATGAGGTTTATAGGTACACTAATAACACCAATTATGTGGTTTCTAATTATCCTTATTGCCATGTGTATGTAGGACTTTCTAAGGATATACAAAGATACCAGAAATGGGATGTTAGGACCTGATTATTCAACAAAATTCTCTCCATGGCTTGCTTTAGGAAGCCTCTCTCCTCGCTTCATATATGAAGAGGTTGAAAATTTTGTTCATTTTTGCTTTTGTACTGTACAGTCGCATAGATATACAACATTTGAATGATGCGACTAATTTTTTATTTCCATAGGTGAAGAGATATGAACAGGAAAGGCAAGCAAATAATTCCACATACTGGTACTTTTTTCTTTCTTTCAAGATATGATTATCAATAGATTTTTGATTTTTTCCCAATTTTCTATGTTTATTTTGGTACCCTGGGTTATGAAGTTAAGTTTCACACTGAATGGCTGATTAGGAGGCGTGTATTTGTCAAGTCCCACATTAGTTATGTACTATATGAGGTTGAGCTATATAAATAACTTTAAGGAGTTCCAATTATAACTTTGACTAGTCTTTCTAGGGTATAAGTGCATATGTGGCTAATGCTTCCCTAGGTTGTGACACAATTGAATTCATGTTTTCCAAAGTTGCAAGAGAATTGAGGCAAATTTAGGTGAAGAATATCCATATATTTCTTTTCTGTGGGGACTGATTTCAACCATATATATATATGCGTATGTGTGTGTGTTACTTCTTTTCAACAATATTCAGATTACATCGTCATAACTTCTTTTCTTAACCAACTTCGCCCACTTACTTTTTTCCCCGTACCTTGTTGCGCGCTCCCCCCACCCCCCCCCCCCCCCCCCCCGGCCCTGGCCCGGCCCCCCATATATATCAAGTAAAGTCCAGGAGAGATTGAAAAATAATAATTTCTTGAGTTAACCATGGAAGTTGGAAGTTCAGTATTGTACAGATGGCAATGCAAGTTTGCTGGAAATTCACAACTTACGTACCAATCTTTGAGCTGGGTTGAACTTTTTTTTGGGGGGGAATTTTTTATCTCTTCCTGAATCTATGTTCAATGTGACAGGGTTTTGTTCGAATTGATATGGAGAGATTACTTCAGGTTTCTATCAGTCAAATATGGGAATTCCCTTTTCCATATAGGTAAAGATTAGAAATATTTGATTCTTGCAGTATTTGGTCAGTTTAGATAATGAAAATTTGGATCTGTTGTTTAATGAAACGCTGTGTTCTTGGATAATGCACAATATTAATGATGTTCGTGTGAGTTAGTGTTTTTAATACATCAATGTAAGTATCATTATTTAAATGTTTTCAGGTTACATGTTTCTTAAATGTAGTCATGTGAAGTTTTATTTTTAAGGTGGTCCAAGAAAAGTGGAGCATGAATGGAGCCAGGAAAAGGATTTGTTTGAATCCTGGAGAGACGGCTGTACGGGGTATATTGTTGTTTCGACATATGTCTGAGTTGCTGCTTTCTTTTCATTTCAGTAACTTTTATAGGTGCATGGCCACATGGAAATGAAATAATTCTTTTTTTGATATCTGCTGCATTAGAAATGATCCTACTTCACTTTTGTTTATTGACTGAAACTAACATTTTATGATACTCCCTCATCTATGTACGAAAATCTTTAGTGATTACTCTTTCTTTGTTTTCATGATTCTATTCCATCTACCATGGAAATTATCTTCTTCCATTTTCAATGTTTTTTAACTGATACACAAGTATTATTTCAGTGATTTGTCATCTGAACAGGACCATCTATTTGGTCACTTTTTTTTTTCTCAACCTTTTCCTTCCTGTCTTCTGTTTCGCACTACATGAAACAACGTGATCAACTGATCATATACCCTGGACAACCAAAATGTAGTCAAACATTAACATTAGGTTGCCAGATGGCCGTTAAAATTGTCCTGCTCCATGATTGACATAATTAAGGTTGGTGAACTTCTAGGTACCCTCTCATAGATGCAAACATGAAAGAACTATCAACCACTGGGTTCATGTCAAACCGAGGACGTCAAGTAAATCTCAAGAATTCCTTAAGACTGCTTGTTTGAATCTCAACATTATTTAATGTAGTTGACTATGTTACGAATAATCGGTGTTATTTCTACAGATAGTATGTTCCTTTCTTGTTCGTGATATGGGTATTGATTGGCGTATGGGAGCTGAATGGTTTGAGACATGCCTTTTGGATTATGACCCATGTTCCAATTATGGAAATTGGACATATGGAGCAGGTGATTCTCTCATCGTTATGGATCTGCCCATGATCATAAATGCTTCTTGGATATTTGTATATGTAAGCATTTTTCCGTGTAGAGTGCAGGACAAGCCAGTCTGTACATGTTTTCATAAATTGGGACAGCAGTTTACATAGTATGATTTTTATTTTATTTTTACATTATCAGTGCCAATTCTAGTCTAAGTGTCAAACAGTATGACCATCTTAGTAGCACTCTAGGGCGTTATGGGCAGCAGGATGGCCATGACATGAGATTACATAGGTGCATTTGGGTATCTCTTTCTTTCTTTTGTTTCATTACTTATGGGGTCCAGTCCACTCTGCCCAGGGCATGGGATATGCGTTGGGGTCAGAAAAGACCAAAAAAAAAAAAAAAATAACAAAAATAAGTAGCAAAATGTTGGGCTGAAGATGTATTTTCCTTTTATTTTTTTTCAGAGAGTATTATAATGAAAGGACAATTTGTTCGACTTGCATGTGAACCCACGGCAACCCTTGCGTGGTAGTACTATGAAACTAGGCAAAGACACCTGTGGTTATTTCTTTCCTGTTCTTTTAAGGAGACAGAAAACAATGAGAAACCAAAGAGCATGATATCGATGTTATTTATTTATTTATTTTCTGAAGGAAGGATATACCTTTTACCTCATTTTTATAATTGCCCCATGAAATCCTGTTGTTTGTCAATAATGGGAGGATTAAAGCCAGGACTTTGGATGTCCTGGAAGTGAAAACTATTGGTAGATGGTGGATGCTAAAGGAAAAAACAGGATACTAAAGGGAAAAAAAAAAATTGGTGTTTCAGAAGTTGATTGCTGTGACTGGACAATCATTTGACTTGACCAGTAAAACCTAACCATTATCCATGACAGAAAAGGTTATTATTAAACAGCATGCTTAAATTCTTGAATGCAACTGCTAAACATGTTACTCCTGTTCTTAACTTTGCAATTTGTGAGATCTGTGGATAATGCCATTTATTGTTCTATTTTTTTAGGAGTTGGGAATGACCCTAGAGAAGATCGCTACTTCAGCATCCCAAAGCAAGTGAGTGCTTTCATACAAATTTTATTCTTTTCTTTTCTGGGAGGTGGGTAAGCATTTATAAAGGTTGTTTCAGATGCAATTCTTGTTTCATACTTCTGAAATTAGATTTGTTTGTGGATCAAGTTGGGGAAAAATAAATGGTTTTTATGGCCTCATATTTGCAAGCAGGAATAATATAAAAGAATATAGAAGTACATATAGCACTTGGTTTTCTGGATGTACTACTGCTTTTCTAGATCTTTTATTTTCTTCGTTATGTTAATGGTAAGTGAAAATATGCATACCACCAGACCTGAGTTGCAATTATTCAACCCAAGCAGGCAAGCAGCACCATCCAACGCCCTTTTTATCTCTATTCAAAAGATATAATGCTGAACATGCTTTGGTTTTTTAGAAAAATAGGTGAAAAATTGAATTGACAGATAAGTTTCCAAGAATTAGTGATCCTGGGACAGTTTCATACTAGTTCATAGATATATATATATTTTTAATGAATAAAAGAGTACAGGGGTGTTGCGAGACTAGTTCATAGATATATAAAAGCAAGTGAGTTTATTAGTGCAGAGAAACATTGGACATGGAAAGGGTGTAGGAGCTTTCAACAAATATCCTGCTTCATATGGATGAATGTACTTTCACACAAAAATATTATATGTACCTAAGATACTTCTGGAATTGCAGGCACAGACATATGATCCTGAAGGCGAGTATGTGGTGTATTGGTTGCCACAGTTAAGAGCACTTCCTAATGATAAAAGGAACTTTCCTGGAAAATCATATATTGAGCAAGTTGTACCACTCAAGTTCAATAGTGTTGGTAAGCACCATGGTCAGAGTATGGGCTTGGGTGCAAGAAAAACCGGTTTCGGAGGGAGACAAACAAGGGGGCGCGGGAGATAGAACTTCAAAAATAAGATAAAGCACGGCATTCTTCTAAATTATAAGTAGTGAGGAATGGTTTTTCAGTACTCTTGTTTCCCTTAATATGTTTGGTATCTTTTAACCTCAACAATGTAGGAAAAGTGTGAGCATCCAAATCCATGAGTGAAAAATGTAGACAAGTTGATTTGACAGGCAAACCTTGGAAGCTCATATAAAATGCAAATAAATGAGTCTATTGTGTTGAAGATAACGGTTCTGGAGTTTCAGGTAAGACTTCATGATGACAATCCACTGGATTTTCTCTGCCTCTGTTGTTGGTAACATAGAAATCTTTTGATATGTGTGCTATTAAGTACTTTGGATTGATATGCTTTTCTTATTCTTTGGTGGTTTATGATTTTGGGAGTCTTTCTGTAAAAAGACACCGTCTCCCTTATCAGCTAGAAAGGAGGTAGCTCATATGGCTGTGCTGAAAATACATGTCATACTGAACAAGTGAGATTTTGTTTCTTGTGAGCTCTCATTTATTTCTGTTCATGCTGAATTGTTGTCTTTGTTCTTAGGTATAGAGCAAAGTTACCTATTCTTTCTTTGTTAATTGCTTTCACTTATTTGGAGGATGGACTTGGTGCTCTTCTTCTTTCTCCATCTGATATGTTCTTTTTGAAAAAAATATTTTGATGTGATATAAATATGAAAACTGATTTTGCATTTTTAGAAGTATTTAGTATTTAGGTTGTTTCTTAATTTTGTGTTTTGAAAAGAGAATTAAAAACAAAAATTTAACAAACAAAGCCTATATATATATATATATATATATAAAGACGGCCTAGAATTTATAATTAGTGAGGCTTCTTGATCAATATCCCATTTTAGGCATTTTTTTTTCACTCTAATTATATTTTTTTTCTAAGCGAAAGGGTAGCGGGAAAGACTAAATGTAGCTATTCTCTTGGATGTGACCATAGTAACACTTACCCACCATGAGCCGCACAAGAGGGGCTTAGACGATAAAAACGGTAGGCGCTCCCTTAAATCCGACTGAATCATATCCTGACTCAGCTTATCAGAACTTCTATGAAAACCAAAGTGATTTACACTAATCAGGCGGATTCGAACCCATATCCTAATATCCTAATGCTCACATAACCACTTCTTTTTTAAAAATAAAAAATTGAGCCAATCATCCGATTCACCACCCTATATGGTCTTCACTCTCATTATTGTTTATTCATTTCTCCCCTCTCGCAACCAAGTTAAAAACACAAACACAAAACATGCTTTACTATTTTATGTTAAGAGTCTAACCAATGTACTATTTTACGTTTTTTTTATGAAATGGTATTACGTTTCTTTTAACAAAAACTTAAATTAATATCGGGCATATGAAAGGATACTAGTCCATTATTACCTTGTATATTTAGTTATTAATTAATAATCATTAATAAATTATGTCATTTCATCGACCATCTTATCATAGTCATAATTGGCGTACCCACTTTTTAGCGAATCTACTCATCGGTTTGTATGTAGAGGGGTGCTACACATGCACCCTTCATTCCCCTCTCATCCTCCATTTTCATTAAATAAATTGATTTTAATGACATCAGAGACTACTTTTTCATTAAAATCAATTTGTTTAATGAAAAGGGGGGAATGAAGGGGGATGAAGGAATGTTTTTTAGCATTTCTCTTGTATCATATATGTCATCATGATAACCTTCTCTCCACGGCCTTTTGGTTAAGGAATGATAAGATCAGATCTATTTAGATTCATTTATAGTTTTATTCGTAATTTTATTTGCTTTTGCTTTAATGGCTGGTTTTGAGGTTTTTGTGAGGTCTCCCATCCCCACCTTTTTTTCTTTTTATTTTATTTTATTTTTATTTCTTTTATTTCTTTTTAGAATGGCTAAAAAAATATAAAGAAAAAGAGCGATGGTAGAAACTACAATTTTTTTTTTTAAAAAAAAAAACTATATATATATATATATATATATATATATATATATATATATATATATATATATATATATATTGCCGTTTGTAGAAATTAGACTAACTTATTAGTTTGGTCTTTGAAATTATATGTATATGAGGTTGAATTTGTTTTTGCGATTTTTAAAGTATGATATTGTACTTTCATCTAACAATGTAAAAAAAATCGTGATTATAATTGTGGAGATGCAATTTTTATTGACATACCATATATAATATGCATAATCCTTCAATCTTTCCGGTTTGCAATTAATTAATTTTTTTTTTTTAAAAAAAAAATTAATTAAAAATAAGAGGAATAAACTTCTCTCTCTTTTCCACGCGTCATATATTCCGAGTTTTCAACTCTTTATTCTTCAACGGTCTGTGCTACATTGAAAAATAAAAAAATAAAAAAAAATACTAAAGTATATAAAATCATTTGGCCGTCCTACTCACTGAAGTAGGTCACAGACCAAAACACATAAGTTTTTCATGTCTATTTAATTATTTCGCTATTTTTCATTAACTTGAACAAAAAACTAAAAAGAATTAGTGGAGTCTATTTTTTATATGATTATTTAAATAATATGGTTTATTTAGTTTATATTTGAATAATATGATTATTCAAACAATATAATTTTTTTTTTTAGTTTTTATTTTTATGGAGTTTATATTTATTCATGAATTGGGATTTTCCATGATTTGAGGTAATTGAAAAATTATGTTCTTCTTGGCGTTTTGTATTTATGCTTGAAATTGTGAATTTTTACGAGGAGTATGTATATTTTTAAACATACATGGTTGATATTAGCTATATATGAGCACCTTGATCATGTTTGAAACACCCCAAGGTAAATGCCTGTGATGTGAGCCTGATTCGAAGGCAAATGCTTATATCAATAATTTTTATTATTATTCAAATAAAAAAAATTTACTACAATACAAATTATTTTAAATTTTTCATGTAAATTATTTTTATTTTATATCGCATTAAATTATTTTTATCAAGAACGAGGGGACATTGCTCTTTTCACGTGATCTATCTCTCTTTTCTTGATTTTTGAACGACTTTCTTCTGATGAATATTTGACATGAAAGGAGAGAAAGAGTACTGTACTCTACTAAACGATTTTTCTGGACGATTTAATGTTCACTTTTTCTCTGAAATTATTTTAATGTTTCTTACCAGCCATATTTGACCTCTACGCCTGTCATGAGTCATCCATCGCTTCTTCCTCTTTCCCTTGTACGAATCTGCTCCTTCATTTATGTTAATATTTAATGACATTGTAGGAGAGGGTAGGGTATGAGGTGAGATTTCTTTTTTAATTTAACCTGACGAGATCAGCTGCATTTATGAGATTGGCCTCGCCACTCGTATGACAGGAATGGAGGTAAGTTGAAAAACATTTTTTTTTTTTTTTAATACTATTAAAAAAATATATGTGTGATAAGTGTCTTTTAAACATATAAAAAATACATATTTTTTTATTTAAATTATTAAAATACATGTAAAAAGTATATGCTATTAAAATATCATATGTTTCTCACATATCAAGAGACATATATTACACTTTTGTCCAATGAAAAGTTAGTGAAAGAATTTTTTTTTTTTTTAACAGGAACTGAATTCTGTCATTGATATTGCAAAAAGTCCAGAGGCTTACAACTTGAAAATAAGGGACAAGACCCCCCATTCTCTAAACCAGAAAGATCTGGCTTAGTAAAACAGTTGCCTAAGCAGAAATATAAATTTTACAAAAATGACATTTGAACCTCTCTTACATTAACGATCACTCTCTAAAGAAAAGAGACATGATCTAACAATTAGCCAACAAATATTCTCATAAAATTTGAATCAAACACAAGCAGACTATGACCAGAGAAAAAAACGCAAGAACACTTAAGCAAAAAACCACCCAAAACAAGTTGCCGGCAGTGGAGGAAAGGGGCCAAGATGCCGGACGGCGAAGCGTGAAGGACACGTGCCTACGCCGATGCCACCCAGACGGAGGTCCGACGCCGTATAACCGGTTGCCACAGAGCACGGCCTGAAAAGGCGGAGCGTGGCCCACACGTGCACCAAACAGCAGAGAGCTCCCAGGCGCGTGGGCACCACGCGCCGATCTCCGGCGATCGACAGGACCGAATCTTGCGGCGGTAGGGACGGAAGACGACGGAGAATGTGGCTGGGGGGCACGTGTCAGTCAGAAGTCGACAAGCAAGTTCGGGGGAAACAAAAGCTCCACAATCGTAGAGGTTGGGAGAAAACTAACCCCACTGAACCAACTCAGGGGGAACAAAAAACACCCTGACTCACGAGGAGTCAGAGGAAAATCACCACCAGGAGGGGGAGGCGTGAAGGCACCCCCTCCGGGTGAAAACCATGCTCACAGGGGAAGGGCTCTAGAAGAGAGAGGAGAGAAAAGTAATGTCATTTCAAAAACGTTATTCAATTAGTGAAAGAATTAATAATGAAACAAGGCGTTGGAAAGGGAAATTAATGACGTGAGAACCATAACTCTTTTGAATGTAGGAAATTAAGGTGATGGAGAAATGACCTTGGTGGGTGAAAATATCCTTATCTTTTGTCTAAATTCTAATTAAGAATATTTTAGTGTGTTAGGTGGTCTTGGGCCTCTTTCAATCTTAAATCCTAGTTCATGAGATAAGGCTTTTCCTAACATTTATAAACTGACCACCCAGCCTCTTCTACAATTGATATAAGATAAATTCCAACAATCTCCCCAATCTGGCTTGGATCGGCTAACATCGACCCCTTTCACAGATTGGGTTGAGACCTGTTGTAACATGGGCTCAGATACCAATGTTGGGTTGTCTTGTGCCTCTCTCAACCCCAAAATTTAGCTCATGAGGTAAGACCTTTTCTCACACTTATAAACTGACTACTCAGCCATTTTCAAATCCAATATGGGATAAATTTAACATAGGACTCGTTTGAGTGTGCGATTTTTTTGTATTGTATTTTACTATTCTTTATTATATTGAAAATTTTGAATACCGAAAAAATTTATTTTTTAAAATTATGTTTCGATGATTTAGAGAACCTAAAATAAAATTGAAAAACAGTTGGATAAAACTTAAATGGAATTTGCATTTAAAAGATCCACTTCCACCCAAACAAAATTTTCAAAACCAATAAAATATAATAAAAAAAACATGGGTTAACAAACATGCCCTTAACATTACAACTGAAGTACCCTAGTCTAATTTTTAGCCTAACGAGTCTCCTACAATATAATCGAGAAAAAAAAAAAAAAAAATCGATTGAAAGGAGCTTTGATGTTTGACCGATCCATTTTTGAATCAAGAGTTCCTTTGGACGGCATGTTGGTAGGCTAGTAGCCACTGTCACATATCATCACATTTTGATTACTTCCTAAAAAATTAAGTTGTAGTTAAATTATAAATAAGATTAGTGCCGCTTATATAGGTTTAATAGTTAAGTTTAAATTTTAATTAATTTAGATTAAACTAATTCTATCAGTATTTTAACATCTGAAATGTTATCAATTTAAATTTTGTGATATTTTCCTATTCAAAATGGAAGGAGAATTTTTTTTTTTTACTATTTTCTCCTTCATTTTCCATCTCTCTCTCTCTCTCTCATTCTTTCAAACTTTTTTCCACACAAAATAATATTTAAAGAAAATAAATAATAAAATATAAAATCTGTTGGAGTATAGTAAAATGATAGCTAAAATAAAAATTATTACTTTTTCAGTAATATTTTTGTCTATTCTGCTTGAGATATTCTTAAGCTATTAAACAACAAACTCTCTAATTATTTCTCTACTTTAAATTAATATTATTTTTTAATCGTTCACAATAACTGCCACCAATATATAAAAAAACAACCAACTATTAATGCATTGCATTTCGGTGACCGACCACATGGCAATACATACCAACATTCATGAATGAACTTGTCGCTGCCCATTAATTGTGGTCGTATATTTTTATGTTTTATGTGTATTTAATATGGCAGTTGGGGGCCGATAGAGATTTACAGAAAAATTAAATATAAAAATTCATTGCGAGTGCCGTTAGAGAAACAACTGCCAGCCTTTAGGAAATTGAGAAAGGAGGCAAGATCTCTCTGCCAAGGGAAATCAGCTGCAAGTCTTCAACTCCCAACGGACCCCTCCAGCGCAAACCCAAAGCCCTAGACCCCTTTTATTCAAAGCCCTACCATTGCCACTCCTCCACCAATGGTATCCTTTTTCCCCTTTCGGCTTTCTCATTCTTTCTTCTTTCTCTTCTTTCTTTTCTTTCTTTTCTGTTTTTCTTTCTTCTCTCTTTTCTGAGAGACACCGAGAGACCCGAGAAGAGAGAGAGATCGTGAGAGGGAGAGACCGGATCTGAGAGTGAAACCGGGAGAAGACCACCGGAGGTCCGATTCCGGTGGTCGTTGCTCCAGAAACCGACGGAGGAGAGGACCCAGAACCGGAACCCGTCAGCAGAAACCCGACCCTCCAACGACCCAGACCCGATTTCCGGAGAGCAGAGGCGCGGCTTCCGGTGGATCGTAGGCCGGAGCTGATTTCCGGCGATTCTGGCCGGAAATCCGGCGACTTCCAGAGGCGATTTCAGGTGAGCAAGGAGTGCGATTTTCCGGTGATTTTTCCCTAGCTTTGAACAAAAATTCGCTAGGTAATTTCTGATGAATTCTTGTTCAAATTGTTATAGGTTTATTTTGATTTATGATTTGTTGGAATTATCTTTGATGTTGGTTGATTTTCCGGTTGAATGGCATTCGGTGGGTTATGGGTATTTGTTGAATTTTTCCCCTGCTTCGGTGATGATGGTTCTGATAAATGATTGGGTGTTTTTGGATGTGAAATTATTGGGTAAAATTCACTGATTGGCCGAACCCCCTTTGAAACTGATTTTCTGTTTGTTCTTCTTTCTTCCGATTGTGTATGTCTTACGGTATTGTGTTGATGATTGTAGAAACTTTGATGTTCTTGAGATACGTTAAAGTAGTTATTATCAAAACTGATAAAAAAAAAATATATAATTAAAATAGAGAAAAATTTAGAGGGTTTGATGTAAGAGTAACTTTAAAAGTGATGGATAAAATAAAAAAAGTACATTATTTGAGCTAAATTTGGAGAAAACTTTGAAGAGCTTGATAAAAAATGGTAGAGTGTTTTTTTTTTTTTATAGGGAAGTAAAAAATGGTTTTATTCCCTAAATATAAGGAAAATGGTTGGTAGACTGCTGCTAGTGCTCTAATTATAATTAGGACAACCTGGTTATCTGGTTATAGATATTTTTTGTTTTTCAATTTTTCAGTTATCGGCTGTTATTAGGCAAATTTTTACTGTCTACAAAAGTTTTATTTTGTTCAGTGTTACATTACTTAGACAGATTTTAACAGTCCAGAAAAAAAAAAATCTCCAAATCTAAAAAGCTTATTTAGCAAACCTTTATTATTTTTTTTTTTTCAAACAGAAATGAGCCAAAGAAAAATGCAAGTCAGACCAAAAATTGTATTAATTATTTGTTTCATTTGAAAGAAAATCTTTTAATTTTTATCTCATTGCGAATATAATATCATAATAAGTCATACATAGAGAATAATGAAATCATGAAGATGAAAATGCCAAGCACATCTAGTTACCAATTTATTTTTCCTAACTAATAAAATCTAATTTGAAATATGGTAATAGTTTAATACATTATATAATTAAAAAAAATGTATGGTTTTACTCTATTTCATTTTTTTTCCTACCTCGGTATTAAAGGTGTGCAAATAAATTAATGAATCTATAGAACCACATGTTGGATCCAAATATATATAAAAAAAAAAAAAAAATGAAGCATCAAATGTAATTAAATAAATTTTTTTTGAAATTTAAGAAATTTTTAATTTAAATTTATAACGCATAAAGAAGAGAAATATTCGACCTCTAACCATGAAGTTGCTGCGCCAAAGGGTTTTTGAGGAGAATGACACATTTAAACTACATGTACGTTTTTCTTTCTATTTTTTATTTATTTTATTTTTTCTTAGACAGTTCTTTAATTTTATTATGTTTAAGTATATAGTTTTAGATAGTGAACAGATAAATTCAAAAGCTTTAATTCTACATGAAAAGCTATATAAAATTTATGAAAGCATGATGATCAAAATATTATCACTTTCGGTGAGAACGGTAGGAGAATAATGAGGAACATTGCTTATCATCGCAAAAAAAATAGCACTTGGTATCATTGTTCAATGAGATACTTTTTTTTTTTTTTTTTGGTAAGTAAGAAAATTATATTAAAAAAGCGTAAAGCGCCCTTAAGTACAAAGGAAGTATACACAGGAACAACCTAACTAACCCAAGAAAACCCACCTAGCCCACATAAGATAACCCAATAAAACTCTCAAGAAAACCAAAATACAGTAGAACTCTATCAAAACCCAACTCCCAAAATCCACAAGAAACCCAAAATATAGCAGCACCCATCAAACACCCAAAATACAGTAGATACCCCCAATCAAGCACCCAAACCTGCCTCAAGAAACCCGCCAAAACTCGGAGAGCCCTTCCAAAACCCAAGAGAAGCACCCAAAATACATAGAAAAGCTCAAATACAAGCAAACCCAAAATACATAGGAAAACCTGAGCTACAGGAAGGAAAGAAAATAAAAAAAATAATAAAAAAAAAAATTGCGACATGTGGTGCCTCGCGTGTCGGAGCGTGAAACAACTCGCGCCGGAGAAACGTCGAAGTCGCCGAAAAAGATGCTGCTGGAGGGGAGCGTGTGTGGAGAAAAGGACCTAAACACCGTAAATCTAGCTCCCTATCTTCAGAAACACCCTCGGCCACGCTCGCCGGAACGGCGTGAGGCAACCACCCATCGCTGCTCCGACTGTGAGGGTAAGCCGGAACACGATGGAGATTCCCCCGGTGAGGCACGTGCACTAATAGGAGTACCCAAACACTATAGATCTACAACCTAAGAACGAAAAGAACCAAACAGCCATGCACAATAGTGTGGCGGCCATCCACTGAAACAACTACGACGGGAAGATGAACTTTGTGTCGATATCGAAAATAATACAGTTCAGTTTTGATCTGTAGTGTCGATTCTCCTTCAAAATGAGCCTTTAATGTTTGATAATAACAATCGGTTGAAGGTTCTATTGACTGATTTTAGTTTTTTGTTTTTGAAGTTTTTCTTCATAGTTTGTGCCATTTAAATCTTGAAACCGTGAAAGAACATAGCCTATTCCAGTGTTATTACTTTGGAACTTATGATCATTTAGATGGGACTACATATTAATATCTAATTATTGAATATTATAACAAAAGTGTTAAAAGGTTTCTAATTGATCTTGATTTGCATAACTGAGCTTATATGTTATCAGACTAACAAAGTTTGATTTGTTCCCAGCTCTAGTATGCATAATATTATGTTAAAATCTATTCCTAATTATTATCATGGTATGACTAATGCATATGGTTGTATCCATTCATTTATACGTAACGTGCATCATTATTTTGTTCATGAATTTTTTGACAAGATATTTAGTAAATATCTTGTCGCAAAGTTCCTGAGCAAAATGATGATGCGTTTTACGTATAATTGAAGGGATACAATCACATGCATTAGTCATACCATGATAATAATAAGGAATGGATTTCAACATAATATTATGCATACTAGAGTTGGGATCAAACCAAGCTTTGCCTGTCTGATAACATATAAGCTGAGTTATTCAAATCAAGATCAGTTAGAAACCTCTTAATACTTTTGTTATAATATTCAATAATTAGATATTAAAATATAATCTCATATAAATGATCATAAATTGCAGAGTGATAATACTGGAATAAACTATGCTCTTTCACGGTTTCAAGATTCGGATGGCACAAACCACGAAGAAAAACTTTAGAAAAAAGAAATTAAATTCAGTCGATAGAACCTTAAACTGATTGTTGTTATCAAACATTAGAGGCTCATTTTGAAGGAGAATCGACACCACATGTCAAAATTGAACTGTATCATTTTCGATACCGACACAAAGTTCATCTTCATTCTTTGGTTGTTTCGGAGCATCTGAAAAAGTTATAAAATAAATAACTTGTTTATGAGTTTCCCGTTGAACAATGAAACCAAGTGACATTTTTTGCGATGATAAGCAATGTTAAATCATTATTCTCCTACCATTCTTATCGAAAGCGATAATATTTTGATCAGCATACTCTCATAAATTTCATATAGCTTTTCACGCATCGTTAAAGCTTTTGAATTCATTTTGCTCACTACCTAAAGCTATGTACTTAAACATAATAAAATAAAAGAACTCTAAGAAACAAAAAAAAAAAAGAGAAAGAAAAAACGTACATGTAGTTTTGATGCGTCATCCTCAAATACCCTTTAACGCAGCGACTTCATGGTTAGAGGCTGAATATTTCTCTTCCTTATGCGTTCTAAATTTAAATTAGAAACTCCTTAAATTTTGAAAATTTTGATTTAGTTACATGTGATGTGTTATTTTTTTTTTTTTTTAATATTTGGAACTAATATGTGTCGTATAGATTCATTAATTGATTTACACATTTCTTAGACCGAAGTAGACAAAAAAAAAAATGTACAATAGAGTAAAACTAAACATGTTTTTTATTTAATTATATAATGTATTATAGACTATTATGATATTTCTAATTAGATTTTTTTGAAAAACAAGAAATAAGTGTAACTGAATAACCGGGTACCCCGTTTGCATCAGTTAATAACTCGGGAGTGGATAACTGGTTTATATATGTATATGTATATATAAAACTAAAGTTATGTATATCAGTAGGAATTCGTGATAACCAAGCTCTAGCAGATTAGTAGAGGATTGGGATCACTCACGTTAACTATCTGCCTCTTATTTTTGTGGAACCAAATGGGTTGTTTGGTTTGAATATTATTCAATTGGGTTTTATTAAAAAGTCCGGAAACCCACATCCAACCCGAATAAAAATCCGGATTTAAATATTCTAATTTTCAAATTCCCTTATTCAAATGCCATGATTATTTCAATCATTATACACAATTTTTCATATAATTCAATTATTTCATACCATTAAAAAACATTTTTTTTAATCTAAAAAATTTAACATTAATCATTATACACAACTTTTCATAAAATCCAATCATTTCCGATCCTTCTTACCATTAAAAAACGATTTTTTTCAATCTAAAAAATTCAACATTTAAACACAAATTCAAAAAGAATCCGAATTCTATTCAACATCCAAACATATTTTTTTTGCTTCGAAATTCTTAAACAAATTCAAAATATTTTCTTATTAAAAAAATCTAACACCCAAACGGATTGATATCTCACGACAGTTTACAGTTACAACTACATCTCACCTCTCTTTTTTAAAAACACAGAAACAGGTAATAGGTAGAAAAAAAAACATAAAACTAGAGCCCAATAAGGCAAGAGGGACCTTCTTTTACTCTAATCCATACACAAATATCCCCCATAACATAAATCACTAAGCCCCTACAGAATCAAGAGAATTGACCTTACTCTGTGATCTAGTTAGTGGACCTGTCGTACGAATTGTTGCAGACCTTCGTTGTTGATAATAGCTTTAAAGTACCTAGTTTTCTTATTAAATGAGCTTCAAGAATTTTATTCCAATGTTTTCTATTAAAAGCGCCTCTCTTTATTGCTCCACTTTTTAGTGGAAAACTCAATTTAATTTACTTTTCTACACAATAATTAGAATTTTACTTGATATTTATAATTCCTTGTGGATCGACCTCATACTTGCCGATAATTTATTACTTGCGAAAGCTTGCACTTGAATTTGCTCTCTTTTTCGACTCAACAAGTTTTTGGCGCCGTTGCCTGGGAATGTGTTTAAGATACTTAGCTTAATATATGTTATTTTTATTAATTTTATTTTAGTTTTGAAATGCAAGATTATTTCAACTTCAGTTGGAACAATGATCCATATGTTAATGAGCCTCACCATGTCAGAATACTTTGGAGAACACATTGAAAGCCTTCATGAAAAGGCAAGCCCAAATCAACCAAGATACCATGCAAGATCTTTAAGAGTTAAAAAACTCGCTCGATAGAATTGAGTCCCATTTGAAAAATGAGGGTGAGAATGAAAATTTTTATGATCCAATGACTCAATATGGGGATAATGAAATCAAAAATCCTTAAGTGGACGATGATGAGCCTAATGATGTTGAGGAAGATGGGGATCTACATGGACTAAATGTGGTTCAGACACTTAAGCATGATCACTTTAATATGTATTGTTTTGATAATCCTGTAAAATATCGCTTGACTAACTTTTGTGGTTTTAATTTTTGTGAGGATTCTACATCTAAATTGGAGGTGAATGAATGGAACCTTATATTCGACTTACTACCTCATGTGCCCAAAATATTGCCACTAAATGAGAATGTGCTAAAGGTGAAGTTAAAACAATTGGTAGTAGCACGCAGGTATGCACATTTAAGATCCAATGATTACTTTTTTTTTTTTTTTTTTTTTTTTTTTTTTTTTTGTGGTAAGTCCATTTAAACTTGATGCTTTGCAAAGATGTAACTCACTTAAACTTTTGAATGACTATAAAAGCATGATGGATTGGAACATTGTTGATAAGATAAAAATGAAGTAGAGAATCATGCTTGTTAAATTTATGTTAGTGTTTGTTTCATAGTTTAGGTTGTCTTTGTTTTCTAATTTTTTTTTTTTTTTTTTTGCTGATAATAAAGTGTTAGTTTGTTTTCACCACCTCAAGGTACTCTTTTTGTTTGCTTCATTTTGTTACATTAGGGACAATGTAAGTTTTTGGCTGGGAAGTCCCCAATGGTCACTAGTTTGAATCCCTCCTCCCCCCTGTGTGAACATGTCAAAAAAAAAAAAAAAGTTGTAGGTTGGGGGAGGAGTTTCGAGTTGCTTTGTTTATTTATGTTGGAAAAAAAAAATCGTATTTGCTTTTTTTAAAAAAAAAAATTTTAAAAATAAAATCAACGGAAATTGTTATGTGTTTTCTTTTTAGTCTCTATTTTGTTTATAAAAAAAAATAAAAAATCTTGTTTCCTTAGCATCAATTTTTGTTTTTAGTTCATGATGTTACTCATGTTAAAGAATTTTATTGCTTTCATGCTGAATTACTGCACATACACTTAGCCACATAAATATATCCCTTTGTTGATGGATAGAGACGAATTAGAAAATCTTGAGAATAACAATGTGGAGATTTTTAACCCTTGTGAGTTTTGAGCCAATCATTCTTTGTGGAGTGTAAATTTTTGTGGTATCATATTTCATTTGGAAACGTAGAAATTATTTCGTTGTGTTAGTCTCATTATTCTTTCTTTTTGGTCGAATGCTAAAAATCATAATTTTTTATGCCACACTTACTTTATGAAGTCATGAATTTTGAAGAGTTACCCTTTCATCTCTCTCTCTCTCTGTGTACTAAATCCCTTTTGTTTGTCCCAAGTGAACAAGTTCGGTGAACTTGGACGAGCGGGAGGTAAAAAGTTGGCAGAGATGAATGTTGTAAACATTAACTATGAAAAACCGTGGGGACAGCTTTTATCTCTTACAAAGCACAACAGTGAAAGTGTGTGAAGAGAAGGAAAAAAAAAATAGTTGTAGTTTGTGATCATAGCCAAATCACATTTTTACCCTCTGTCATAGCCAAATCACAATCCGGAACGATGGACCAGTACCCAGCATTGTTGGTCTCGATAGATAACCTCCAGCTGTTGCAGTAGATATCATCGTCTATCCAGATCTTGCGGTTGTCGGAGACCAACTTAGTCGCCGTAGGATGGTTGGAAGAAGCAGTGTTTTGAGTGTTTCAGAGGTTGATAGGGAGGATAGAGGGAGAGGAAAACTCAAAGGGTCCTAGTGTGTGAACTGTGAAGAGTCAAAGACCGAAGTGAAAGAAGAAAAAGAAAAGAAATGAAAAGGCTCAGTTAGTGTACCAAACACTGAAGCTGGATCCATTTGAAAATATATAGCACGTACAAAGTCATGGTGTTTATCTCAACCAACAATAAGTACATAAAATTGTAATTCCATCAAATGTTTCTTCATTGTAATGCATCATGATTGAAAAGTTATGCAATTCTGAGTAAACCATGTTGCTGTGAATAGGAAAACTTTTATAGCATGCATGTATGAATCATCACCCTAATGTCATATCTATTTTTATATTATCCTGTACATAGACACTACCAAGAGTATGCAACCATCCAAGCAAATAACTTGATCCAACCAAACTATTAGCAACTATAATTAGCACAAGTTTTCTATCAAGAATTTCAATTTTCAAGTATTATTATGACCCTTAACATTAAAAATTCAATGTCAAAACTATAAAAAATTCAAAGACAATTTTTAGGTATTATTATGATTCTTAACATTAAAAATTCAATGTCAAATTTTAGTCTGATCGAATATCAGAAGAAACAAAAATTTTAGTAACTAAAAAGCAAAACTAACCCAAATTAAGTCAACCCAGAAAAAAAAAAAAAAAAAAAAAAAAAAAAAACTTGAGGAAGTAAAAGGTGTAGCATTAACTTGTGAATCAAATTTAAATCAATTCAAATTATAAGCCAAACCACATAATTTGAAGCAACATGTTAGTCTCCATCTCTCAAAGTTTTTAAGGAATTAGCTTTTGTTTGCATACTTTCTATTTTGACATATTTACTAAATAAAAAGTTTAAAAGTAAAAAGTTCCTTTTAAAATTTCTTTTGAGTTTAAAACGTTTTAAGGAATTAATTTTCTTCTGAGTTGAAAATGTCACCGTTTAGGTTAATAAAATTTTAAAACAATCCTAACCCTTCATTGTGCTGTAATTTAAAAGTACAGCAGAAGCCGGATCCCCTTTTGATATTCCTATAATATTTTCCTTAGATTCGGAAGAATTTTTATTGATTAATTGTCAGAATATTTCTTGTTTATAGATTTTTATTTTGATCACCATAATTAAGAAAAATAGAACATATATTATAATAGAACAAAAATACATAAAACATAAAAACAATTGATAGAGAATTAGAATGAAAAATGTAAGTAATAATCAACTGAGAGTAAACATGCATCTTTTTATTCCTCACCAATGACGCAAATAGAAATAATCCTTAAACCGAAACAAAAGAGGAAAAATAAAATTGCAGAAACCAATAAATGAACATGGCACTAAACCAATTAACAAAAATCAAATAGAATCCATGAGAGAGAGAGAGAGAAATGAAATATGCTGGTCCAATAAAAAATTACACACCCAAACAAGCCCTAGAACATTTAGAATGACCTACATACCTCTTCATATTTAACTTTTCATTATATTTTTTACAAAAACCATAAAAATGCTCTTATAAGAAACTCTTTAGCAAATGTTAAACTTGACATTAATGATATTTTTATTTTCTTTACATTTTAAGAGCCGAAAAAATAATGTTATAATTTTTTTAATACTACTTTTTGTAAACCGTGTCAACATTTTTCCCTACAAATGTATTTAGAGAATTTGTTTTTAAAAAGTTTTAAAAAAGTTTTAAAAGTCACTAGCTCAATCAATAAATACAATTTTTTAGAATTAGAATTAAGAAATTATGAAAAGGTCATTGCTAGTTCATGATCTCAACAAGTTACCACCCACGTATTAGTTAGAAACTAGCTACATTTACTTTTAGGGTTAAATAGTGAATTCTCTATGTAATTTAACTTTTTTATTTTTTGTTCTTTATAGTTTATTTTGTATTCCATATGATTTTTTGGTTTTGGTTAAAGACGGAAATGGTAGGGGTAAAAACGTTTTTAACCCTTATTCTTATGAATAAAGTTTTAATTTTTTTTTTTTTCGTAGAAAAGTAAAAAATGTTTTGTTTTATAGAATGTTTTTATTTGTGAAATAGTAAAAAATTATAAATTAAAAAACAAAAAAAAAAGTGGGTTGATATGTTTGAGGATGTGTACGGTGGGGCTTGATATGATATGCATACTACGAACTAAAAAAAGAAAATTATTGAGGAGTGTATTTGATGAATAAAAAAAAAAAAAGTAAAAAATAATTTTATTTTCCAAAATTTAAGTAAATCATTTACAATGGATTATCATTTTTAATGAATTATTTTTTTACAAAACGGATAGCCGTTTTGACCTTTTCAATAGCCGTTTGATAACAAACATCCATTTTTTTAACCTTGCGCTATGAAGTCGGTCACAAACAATCTGTGCTAAAAAGGAGTAATGCTACACATCATCCCCTTGTCCTCTTTTTGTCCTCCCAAATTTGATGTGGCTCTTAAAATCACTATTGAATTTATGATAGATCATTATTGAATTTATCCAATGGTGATTTTAAGAGCCACATCAATTTTGGGAGGATAAAAAGAGGATAAGAGGATGATGTGTAGCATTACTCTGTTTGAGGATGTGTACGGTAGGGCCATGATATGATATGCATACTACGAGCTAAAAGAAAATTATTGTACTATCTAAAAAAAAAGAGTAAAAAATAATTTTTAAAAAATAATCACGACACACTTTCAAAAAAAAGGAGAGAGGCTGAGAGGAAATTCTTAGTTTAGACGTGTGTTTGAGTATTTTAAATTCTTAGTTAGTTTCCTACCGCATAAATGCTGTACTCTAAAACAGCATCGTTTTGATGCAAATGAAGAGCTCATTGATTTAATGCCGACAGCACAGTAAGCAAGAAAATAGCAATTAATGGAGAGAGATATGAAAGCTTCAAATCTTCTTTAAATAAGGAACTGTGAAAGTACGTGGAACCAAAAAAGTTTTATCTTTTATCCCTTTTTTTTTTTTTTTTTTCTTTTCTTTCTTTTTTAAATAAAAAAGTTTTATCTAACTATTAATGTTTCTTTGTTAAAAAAACAAGACTATTATATATTATTAATGTTTCCGGTCAAATTTGGCTAATTCTTCTTTACATCTCACTACAGTTTTATTAAACATTTAACCTTACAAATAGATTTATCAGAGCATTCTCTTTCGATTATCTAATTTCACCTTTAGGATAGAATAAATAACAAAGATCTTAAAAACTCACTCTATTGAATTATTTAAATAAAAGTTAGAATAAATTTCTCATCCCTTTGTGTGAAGTTGCACTATTATTGTTTTTCTTTTTCCTTTTGTCTCTTCTTATACAATTAAAAGAATATTTAATTGTAAAAATGTTTATTTTAATAAAATAGAAGAAAATTTAAATAATCGGACAGATAATGCCTTTTAAAAGTCATTAATTAAACTAAATAAAGTGAGTTTTGGTTAGATAAAATTTTTCACGATCTGCTGTAAGTATTATTTCCGTTTAAGAGTAATGATTGAATACCACTTAAAGATACAACTTATGTGGCAAGGTGGTCTCCCCCACTACTTTTTGAATTTTTTTATTTTTTAAAAATAAATTAAGGTAGGGGACCACCTTACCACATATGCAAGGTAGTAAAAAGTTGTATCTTTGGGTGGTATTCAATCATTACTCTCCCGTTTAATTGGTACAAAAGGGAAGTAGTTGAGCTAACATAAATATTACCTCATTTGAGACAAACTCGATCTCCTTTAATCAGTCCAACTTTCATTTATTTACAAATTTTATATAAAATTAACAAGTGAAAGTTAATAAATCTTGTTAATTTAATTAAATAAAACGAGTTAAAATTGGGCAAATATATATATATATAGTATTGTATTTATATCTACACATAATTCGAACTCAATATGTGATATTTAAGATTGTAAATTTTTTATACAAATTATAAACTCGACACAAATTTTACAAAAAATTAACAAGTGAAGATTGCGAGGTGATGTATTTAATTAAATTAATCGTGTATTCGTGTTAATTAAATTGCGGGGTGTCTTCGTTGCAATCAATGAAGCCGGTTTGCTGTGAGAGAGGGAAACTGTAAAGTTTCCAAGATGCTGGCCGAGTTTATGAGTAATGCTCGTCTTTTTTTTTGGTTAAAATTGATACGACTTTTAAAATTATTATTGAATTAAAATTTAATAATTATTTTTTATAAATTTAATAATAAATTGAAAATTATATCAATTTTTTTTTAAAAAGAAAATACACAAAAATAATGTGTAGCATTGCTACGTTGAAAATCGTTCAGAATTTATCTGCTACATACAATTTTTAATTAAAATTCGAGTACAAATTCAGTAGGGTATCAGGGTCATCAATCAATCAAGTATTTACGGCGTCGTTATTAATTTTTGGAGGGATTCATTTCAGAAAAGTTGAAATTCAAAAATTGTAATCAAGGACGTGACCGTACGCTAGTCTTCTCAGCTTTGTGGTGAAGGTCTTCTCATCATTGGTGCTGGGCAAATGCATATAAAATAGAGTAGGAAATTGTTAATTTTAAATTTAGTAAAATATTATAGTATGGTATGGATTAAATAGAATTTGTATGAAAATGTGAAAAAAAAAAATTATATTATTGTGAATTTTTTTATTTGAATAATAGTAAAAAATTATTGATGTAATATAAAAAGTAAAAAAAGTGAGAATGTTTTGATGATTATTATTGAAAAATGTAAAAGTAAAATTTAAAAAAACATGAACAGTAATATTCATTACTGTGTTCCATCCCTAGCTTTGCCGAATAACCATTGTCTTGTAACGACTCTTGTCAGTCTCTTCTCCGTTGGACCGTACGCTCAACAATTAAAACAATGAGTAAACTCGGGAGTAATGCTACATATAACTTTTGTGTGTTTTTTTTTTTTTTTTTTTATCTATTAAAATTAATGTGACTCTCAAAATCACCATTAAATTTATGATAGACTACTATTAAATTTTGATCCAATAATAATTTTAAGAGTCACATCAATTTTAGAATTTTTTTTTTTTTTTATAAAAAAAAAAAAAAACATGAGGCTAGGGTGATATGTAATAGTAAACAAAAAACAACAAAATAAATATACAAAATAAAATGAAAAATACTGGGTGTACACTCCTGTACATCCCTCCCCTCATCCCACTCATATAGTGAACCTCATTCATACGGATTCCAACCGCTCATGTGAGAGTGTGTTATATAATATTATGTAAATTTGTTGTATAATAGACAATTAAGTTGGAGAATGATGTGACAATGTGGCATTGCACATCTGAGATTACATTAGTTTATTTTATTATAGAGTAATTTTTTTTTTTTTTGCATAATTTTCATATAATTTTAATAATTTCTTTTACGATTAACTAATAAATATTTAAAGACCACAAATAAAAAATCAAATGTAATAGTTAATCTTAAAAAAAAAATTGTTAGAGCACTAGTAACAGATGCCCTATAAGTAATTCTATTCCCTAAAATAGAAAATATTTGAAAAACATTACAAAAAAGTACGTCACAGCAGATGCCCTATTATGCATCTTCATCCTTGGGTAGCATTGTTGCTACCAATACATTGGATAGCACTGTTGCTACTCAATCCAATATTTTAATAGAGAAAAACACCTCTCTCCCTGACTCTCCTGCTGTACCCTCACTCACCGGATCCTCTTCCCTCTTCTTCTTCACCAAATTCCCCCTTGTAGCCCACTGCAAGACTCGCGGCCAATGCCACTGCAACATTGTCCGTCAACAAGATGCGCCTGTCCACTCTCACGGCCACCGCCACTTCACCAATTCATGGTTCCTTTGCTCCATTGCCTGCCGATACAGCCCTTTCCAGCAGAGCCAAGAAAAAAACAAGGCGATAATCGCTAGCGAGTTGTCGTCCCTCTCCAAGTTTAATCTCTTCAGCGCGCTCTTGCTGAACTTCGGCCATCTGCGCTTCCTCTCCAACCTTTCGTCGCCGCCAACCAGCTCTCCGGGCCCATCCCCGTCCTCCACAACAAGCTGAGCGACGCCATCCGCTCGCTCTCAGGAACTCAACTCCGTCAAATCCCTGAGGAAGCCTCCAACACCGGCAACCTAAACGACGCCATTGAGGAAAACGGCCAGGCCGGGTTCGTTTTCGTTAAGCATTTCCGGGGATCGTCGAAGAAGACTGCTCGGCCATTCAAGACTCAGGAGGCCAACGGTGACGGAAATAAATGAGGGAGAGTGAGAATGAGATACAGTGAAAATAAAAAGTAAAAATAATAATAATAATTTAGTGGTAAAAGTAGGAAAGAGAAAAAGAGTAAAAAATAGTATTTAATTGATATAGAAAAAATTAAGGGAATATATTGTGGGTTTTTTTTATAGGAAAAAAAAAAGTGGTTTGATTCCCTAAATTTTCCTAAAGTAAGAACAATGGTTAAAAATCTGTTGTTAGTGCTCTTATACAAAAGCTGTACCACATTCCTCTATATTATAACAATATTTTTCATTTAGGTAGAGATTTGAGTATCATTTTATATATATATTTTTTATTCTATTTTCTCTATTGTTTTCGCTTTTTTTTTAATCATTTTAAAAAATTTTGGAGTCTCTTTTCTCTTTTGCCTTTGGCAATCACTTCCTGGCCTCCCAACTTTCCCTCCTGTTGGGGATAAATCCCACTCAACCCGATCCAAAGAGAAGATTCAAAAGTCAAATAGGTCCAAACAGATTAGAATAATGATCATATCAGAAGTCTAAGAAGATATCAAATTGGAAGTCTAAGAAGGTATCCAATTAGAAGTCTAGTAAATGATTGAAGTCCAATTAGAACTCGGACAGCTGTTCTAGATCAACAAGGAGCAGGAGTCCTAATCCAGGTTTGACTCCACTTCTATGCCTATAAATAGGCCCATACCCCAGGTATAAACTAAGACTCAATTTTTATGCACAGAGCATTATTTCTCTCACAGAAGCTAACTTAGGCATCGGAGTGGGACCCCCGGAAGGGTCCCTAGGTTTTGTTGTTTTGCAGAGTTATTGAGAAGCGTGAAGAACATCAAAGGAACGTGCAGATTCACACCATACCGGAAACTGTACCAACAGTTTGGCGCCGTCTGTGGGATACGATTATTCGTTCCTCATAAAAAAAAAAGATCCAGCATGGTGATGAACACACGTTCCGGAAGCCAGACCAATCGACAGCCCGTGGCCCCACAGGAACCGGCTATTCAGAATAATTTGCAGCCTCCACCGAACCCTCCCCCGGGGGGTGGAGATCAAGATCGCATAGCAGCGTTGGAAGCCCAGATTGAAGACTTAAATGCAGAATTGTTACGCATGAGGACGAGACAGCCCAATCCCGAGATGAACAGGGATGAGCGTGAGGAAGAAGATCACAATAGCAACATTAATCCTCGGAGGGAGGATGACCGTCAAGGAAATCTGAGCAGAATTATTGCCGAGCTGGAGAGAAGGTGCACGGACATGGAGATGGAAAGAAAGGACAAAGGCAGATCCGTAATGGTGGACAAGCTCCTAATGGGTACAGACTCACCCTTCACCAGACGGGTGGCAGACTATCAGCTTCCCGATAAGTTTAAGGTACCCCAAATTCTAAGTTATGCAGGAGACAGAGATCCCTTGGATCACCTAGAGAATTTCAAAGCTCATCTAGACCTTCACGGGACACCCGATGAAATAGCATGTCGGGCCTTCCCTCTTACTCTTTCGGGGAATGCCCGAGACTGGTTCAGGAAGCTGCCCCCGAATTCCGTTGATCAGTTCAAGGAATTGTCCAAGATATTCCTAACGGAGTTCTTGGCTTTCCGGACAAGGAAGAAGCCTTCGGGATATTTGCTATCATTGCATCAGCAAGGCAATGAGAGTCTTAAGGAGTTTATGGCTCGGTTCAACCGAGAGAAGGCTACGGTCGAAGATCCGACCGAGGATATGATTTTTGCTGCCATTTATCAGGGAATTTCACCCGAGGAGCCTTTGATGAAGAAGTTGATCCGGAAGCAACCGAGTACCTTGCAGGGCCTCATGGATAAGGTAGAAGAATTCATCAATCAGGAAGAGACGCTGAAGTCTATGGCCAGTTCTAGACTACCCCGAGAGACAGCCCCAGAAAAGAAAAGGAAAGAACTCAAGAAAGCTGATTGGGAAGAGCAGAGGCAGGTAAAGAAGTTCAAAGATTACAACTTTACACCTCTCAATGCCGAGATATCAGAAGTCCTCATGGAGATCAAGAGAGATCCGGCGTTTCGGGAACCACAAAAGATACCAGGTGATCCTCCTTATAAGAATGCAGGGAAGTATTGTGATTTCCATAAACAAGCAGGTCATTACACCGAGGGGTGCGTAACCCTAAGGTTGTTAATAGAAGAATTCATAAAGAATGGCAAGCTAGTTCGGTTCTTGGGAGAGCGACGGAACCATCCAGGAAATAACAGGCCTCGGAATCATCAGGACTATCAGCCCCGAGATCAACAGCCACGGGATTATTATCCCCGAGACCGTCCTCAGCTAGACGAAAGGCCTCAAGAGAATGCTCCCCGAGATGACATAGAAAGAAGAGAGGACCGAAGAAGCAGAAGCCCACAGCATAGAGAGCCGAGGCAACAGCAGTATCTGCCCGTGATCCCATAAAAAGGACTCTCGGGAATTTCAGGCTTGCTTTTATTTTTTAGTATTTATATTTGCAAAGAACTAGAATTTTATTTTTAATTCAGACTAGACAGAAAATTCCCCAGATTTTGGGAATAAGTATTTTCAGAATAAATGAATAAAGCTGACTTAAGCATCGGAGTGTTCCCGGTCTAGGGACCAGGAACCCGTTGATGTTGTTTCTTTTGCAGGCAAAAACTTCTCGGATCAGTCCTTGCCGAGAAGGAGCCTCTCGGATCAGTCCTAGCCGAGAGCAAGAACAACTTCTCGGATCAGTCCTTGCCGAGAAGGAGCCTCTCGGATCAGTCCTAGCCGAGAGCAAGAACAACTTCTCGGATCAGTCCTTGCCGAGAAGGAGCCTCTCGGATCAGTCCTAGCCGAGAGCAAGAACAACTTCTCGGATCAGTCCTTGCCGAGAAGGAGCCTCTCGGATCAGTCCTAGCCGAGAGCAAGAACAACTTCTCGGATCAGTCCTTGCCGAGAAGGAGCCTCTCGGATTAGTCCTAGCCGAGAGCAAGAAAAACTTCTCGGATCAGTCCTAGCCGAGACCAAGAAGAAAACTCTCGGATCAGTCCTAGCCGAGAGTCCCGGATCAGTCCTAGCCGAGAGCAAGAAGAAACTTCTCGGGGGGTCGGATTTAACCCTCGGGTTTTGCAGATTTTTCAAGAGACAGGGAGAAAACCCTAAGGAAAAACAAGAAGGTAATGGGGGGTAAGATTTAACCCTCGGGTTTTGCAGGTTAGCAGGTTTTCAGAAGGAGACAAAGATCGGGTTTCCTTAGACATGGAATTCCCATTATTCAAGCAAGCTTTGGATAAGGGAATTGGGGGGTAACTGTTGGGGATAAATCCCACTCAACCCGATCCAAAGAGAAGATTCAAAAGTCAAATAGGTCCAAACAGATAAGAATAATGATCATATCAGAAGTCTAAGAAGATATCAAATTGGAAGTCTAAGAAGGTATCCAATTAGAAGTCTAGTAAATGATTGAAGTCCAATTAGAACTCGGACAGCTGTTCTAGATCAACAAGGAGCAGGAGTCCTAATCCAGGTTTGACTCCACTTCTATGCCTATAAATAGGCCCATACCCCAGGTATAAACTAAGACTCAATTTTTATGCACAGAGCATTATTTCTCTCACAGAAGCTAACTTAGGCATCGGAGCGGGACCCCCGGAAGGGTCCCTAGGTTTTGTTGTTTTGCAGAGTTATTGAGAAGCGTGAAGAACATCAAAGGAACGTGCAGATTCACACCATACCGGAAACTGTACCAACACCTCCCTTTTTTTTTTTTCACTGTTCACACAGTACTTTGCAGACCCGTGGCCCCGAATGCAGCTGTATTTCATCCCTTATTACTGTTCTCTGAATTTCGACAGAATGAATTATGATAGCAAAAGTTTTTTAAAATGCTCTCCATCAAATTCTAGTAGGCGGTTCATGTTATAAATTTGAAAAGTGAAAAAAATTTATATAGTAATAAATTTGAATGATAATAAAAAATTATTAATGTGATATAAAAAATAAAAATATTTTAATGTTAACTGTTATTAAAAAATATGAAAAAGTAAAAATAAAAATAAAAATACATAAACAATAAAAAGCATTTTGTTTTTTCATTTTTTTTATACAAATTCTTTTTATTTTATATTACATTATCACTTTTTACTAATTTTAAAAATTAACACTTTTTACTAATTTTAAAAATTAACAACTCACCACTCTGTTATGTAATGTATAAAAATATTTTAATGTTATTTGTTATTGAAAAATATGAAAAAGTAAAAATAAAAATAAAAATACATAAACAATAAAAAGCACTATTATATTTCCTTTTTTCATTTTTTTTATACAAAATTTTTTTTATTTTATATTACATTACTTTTTACTAAAATTTTAAAAATTAACAACTCACTACTTTGTCCTGTAATGTCACTCGCCAAACAAGCCCAATAATACCACTTCCCTTTCTTTAGTATACTTTTTTTAAAAAAAAAAAGAAAAAAAGATTAAAACAAGAAAAAGATCACTAGGGAATTTTTTATGATGGACCGAGGGTGGTCACATAAACGCGTGGCCTGCACTGGAGCAGCTCAGATTTCGGAGCTTTTAGATGTGACGGAATAGGTGGTACTGGAACCGCTTAGCAGACCGGAGAGCATTGACCAGTCAACTTCGTCCTTATTTTTCATTACTTTTAAAAAAAAAATTACAATTAAATTTTAAAAAATATTAATTTATGATATCAAGTTTTTAATTTTTTTTCGATTTCAATTTTTAATTATAATTTTTTTGTTAAATTTTGTCAAATTTTAAAAATAATTCCTATTTTTTGAAAAAAATATATTATTAAAATTTAAATATTAATCACAATTTAATAAAATTTATAAAAATACTCATATTCGAATCTTTGAATTTGTTTATAATTTTTTTTTTATAAAAAATAAATACAAGGACATTTTAAGAATTTTTTTTTTAAGATTTAACTGAATATTTTATTAAAAAAAAATTAAAATATTAATCCACTAAATTGATTTTTTTTTTAAATTTAAGTACAATTTTACAAAAATGATAAAAATCAAAAATTATAAATAAAATTATTTCGAATAATTTCAAATTTTTAATAAAATATAGTGAAAATGTTGTAAAAAAAAATGCCATTAACTTGATATATAAGTTGGAAAAAAAAATATTAAAAAGCCATTGAAATGATTTCAAACTTCAGTCATACCCTGTTAAATACTTGAGAAAAAAAAAAAGTCCAAATTTTTATTTTAAAGATTTTTTTAACATTTTGATTAACTTTTTGTTGTATTTTTTTTCATTGGTTGCTTCAAAAAGGTGTGAATTACTTTTAGTAGTTACCTATATCAATAATTAAAATTTAATAAACATTTTATTGAGTTTGATTTTCATAAAAAATAGATTTTTAAAATTAAATTTAAAAATATTTTAAAAGGCTCGTTAAGATTGCAATTAGCAATAACTTTTTTTACAATACAATACAATAGACACAAAATAAAACCCTTATTGGCAGATTAAATCACTTCAAAAAAAAAAAAAAAAAAAACATAAAATACTTAACTTTTTCACTATCCTTATTTTCCTCACTTCCTTCGCAACATAAAAACTCCAACTTTAAACAAATCCTGCTTTGAAACCTATTTTACTCATTCACCCACAAAATTCAAAAACAAATAAACAAAAAAAGAAAAGTACAATCTAATCCAACAATCCCAACAATTCAGAAAAAAGTTAAGACCCACCAAACCCCAACAACGAAAAGAAAGATTATGAACCTTCTGGGCATCTCTGGGAACGCCATAACCACTGTAAATACATCTGACACAGTAAGATCTGCATGTTGATATCACCAGCCCTGGCTTCCATGAGCATGTACTTGAACCACCGCTTCACGCACTCCAACACCACCTCCGACAGCGGCACCCTATTACTGCTACTATCGCTGTTGCTGCTCTCCATGTCCTACTCCTTTACTTCGCAGGTGTCGTTTCAGTGTGCTTCTGGAGTTTTGCTATCTACGAGTCTTCACCTTCGGAACTTTCATCTTCGGGACCCGGAGTAAACTCGGAAGAAGGTTCGGAAACATGAGCATTCTCATCAGGTTTCATAGCGTTCTCACCCCATTCCGGGACGTCCGGAAAGATCTTCATCCCTACTGTGAGGAGCTCGCGAGCTGCTAAGTCCGGTAAATAGTCACGGGCATTGCTCGCAGAGTCGGGGTCAAACTTAAAATCCCTATTCTTAAAATCACTCTTCTTGACCATAAGTCTAAAAGTCTCAAACCCCCAATTGGCGCCTCGGCCCCAACTGATATTTCCCGAACCACGGCACCAAGGCGAGCTGCTTCCGTAAACTCTTCGCCTTGGACTTGAAGTGGTGGCACTTCTTCCGAATCTTCTTGTACCGCATCGCAGCCTCCTTCTGCTGCTCTACCCCCCGCGGTCGAGCTGCACCAAGTTCCGCCGGAAGAAGCACCTTGGCCTTGGTCAGCTCACCCAGCAGCCTAACAAATTTATCCTCGAATTCGGAAGGCTTGGCTTGTAGCTCTTCTACCTGCTTCTGGAGCTGCTTTTGACTAGCCTCGAGCTGTTCATCTCGAGTCACCCGAGCCTCAAGGCCACTCTTCAGATGCTCTACCTCAGCCTCCGAATCTTTGAGCCGAGAGATTTCAGTCTCAAGGTGCCTTATTCGGGCCTGCATCTCGGGCGAGGGAGTGGACCTTACCTCCGTTTCGGCGTAAAGAATGATCCACGGAACTATCTCGGGAGTCGTCATCCCAACACCAGGCATATGCTCTTCCAGGAAAGGGGCGACAGCCTCAACGGCAGCGACAACTTCGGGGCATCCCAGTAACCCTTCCCGCATAGAACTGATGAAGCGGCATAGCCGAGAAGTCCCCGCTTCGACAGCCCGGGCTGGCTGATGCTCCACGTTCAAGGCCGGTTGCTGCCCCTCGGTTTCGATCGGTCGCGTATCGGAGGAAGGTCTGGGCCTCCTCGAAGCTTCACCCACTTTCTCTTTACCCTTGCGTTTAGCGCACGTTCTCGTCGGGCGAGCCTCGCAGGGTACCAAATCCGCAATTGGAGTATAGAGTCTTATTTTTTGAGGCCTTCCCCGATGCAAAAGTCATGGCAAATATTTAAACATGAAAGGGTTAAATTAAATACTTGTGGCCCAAAAAAGGTGGTACCTGTCCAAGAGGAAGGTAGTAGGAAGTGGATTTCGAAGAAGCTGAGCAGTGTTCTCTGTAGGCTGGTTTTGAGCTCCAGTGTCTACAATGTATGGAGAGCTAGAAATGAGATTAAGCATAATGGAAGACCAAAAACTGTGGAGCAGATTCTTAGAAGCATTTTTTGGGAAAGTAAGGACTAGAATTTCTGGTAAAGGCAACTTCAAGAAGAATAATACCAGTTCTCTGCTCCTATCCCTTGTGGTGCTGTCTTTGTCTTTTTGTTTTGTTCCGTTTGTTGCTAATAAAATTGATCACTTATTCATCAAAAATAAAATAAAAAGAGACGTCTGCCTTGTCAAAAGTTGAATAACATCAGAATCAACTCTAATTTTTTTTTTTTTTTTTTTTTTAAAATCAATATTTAATATTTAAGAGTTATATATAAGAAAACAGATTTAATACTACTTTTTATTATTATAAATAATAATAATAAATAATAATAATAATTAATTCAATAATCTTTACCAATCACTCTACGTTGATCGATGTAACTCTTAACGCTACGCGATTTTATCTCTTTCACGTGATCTCTCTTTCTTTTCTTGATTTCGGAACGATTTTCTGATGAATATTTGACATGAAAGGAGAGAAAGAGTACTGTAACTCTACTAAACGATTTCTTGTTCACTTTTTCTCATAAATTATATTAATGTTTCTTACCAGCCATCTGACCTTTACGTCTGAATAGAGCGAATCTCATCTTCCAACATAGCTCACCACATTTCCCTACAGATCGACTACAGTCATCCATCGCTTCTTCCTCTTTCCCTTTGTCTGAATCTGCTCCTTCATTTATGTCAATATTTAAAGACATTGTAGGAGAGGTAAGGGTTTGAGGTGAGATTTCTTTTTTAATTTGACTTGACGAGATCAGCTGCATTTATGAGTTTAGCATCATCACACGTACAAGAGGAATGGATCGAGATAACACAATGCAGTAAATTCATGGACAGCAGCTGTTTTTTTTTTTTTTTTTTTTGGAAAAATTTCTTTTATCTCCACTCATCACTTTAAAAAAATGGTTAACTAAGTCAACCCAGAAAAAAATAATAATAATAATTACGAAATAAAAGGTGTGGCATTAACTTGTGAATCAAATTAAAATCACTTCAAATTATCAGCCAAACCACATAATTTGAAGCAACATGTCGGTCTCCAATATCCCTCAAAATTTTTAAGGAATTAGCTTTTGTTTGCATACTTTTTTTAGTTTCCTTTCTTTTTTGATATTCATATAATATTTTAGTTGGATTCAGGGAATTTTTCTTGATTAATTGTGAGAATCTTTCTTGTTTATAGATTTTTATTTTGACCACTATAATTAAAAAAAATAACTACTTGTTCTCCAATTGAGTAGAACATATATCATAACAGAACAAAAATATCTAGAGCCAATAATAACATAACACATAAAAACAATTGATAGAGAAATAGATTTAAAAATATAAGTAACAATCAACTGAGAGTTAAAAATTGCTGTACCACAATTTAAA
This sequence comes from Alnus glutinosa, assembly GCF_958979055.1. Lineage (NCBI taxonomy): Eukaryota > Viridiplantae > Streptophyta > Magnoliopsida > Fagales > Betulaceae > Alnus > Alnus glutinosa. The sequence goes on along the minus strand of NC_084891.1, from coordinate 7,154,664 downwards.
CCGTTAAAGAAATAAAATGTACAAACATTTCGAGCATTACATGCACATAAATGCACCTTGTATTTGAGGCGGCAGAGAGTAATTAGTAATGAGGAAACAACGTTAAATGATAAATACAAATTTAATTTCACCTCCTGCCCTTCTGGTGGCCGAATTACTGAGAAAAGTAAATATCTATGGCAGCATAAACCGGTCCATTGGTGCATATCACCAAAACACACGAATCACTCCTTCAATTAATGTTTCCACCAAATGTATCTTCACTTCTTGAGACATGACAAAAGCAAAGGTTTTTGAATAGGATGACACATAAAAACTCCGCGCACATTTTTTTTTTTAATTAAAATTCATATTTTATTTTATATAAGTACAGAGCTTTGGACGGTGAACAGACGAATTTAATAATTTTAACATGTCAAAAGCTATATAAAATTTATGAGAGCATGATGATCAAAATATTATTATATTTGGTGAGAATGGTAAGAGATTAACTTGAAATATTGCTGATCACCTCAATAAACTCCGCTTGATTTCATTGCTAAGTGGAAACCTCGTAGACAAAGCTTTTATCCAACTTCCAGAACTGTACGTAACTTTTCTATATTTTTCAAAACAACCAAACAATAAAGATAAACCACGCGTTGGAAATGATAGAGTTCAGTTTTCAAATGTAATTTTTCTAATTTATTTAGTTGTTTCTATAAAAAAGTTACGTGCAACTCTGGAAGTTTAATGAAAACGCTGTTTATAAGGTTCTCGCTGAACAATAAAAACCTAATGAAGTTTATTAACGTGTTCAACAATATTTCTCATTAATTTTTTACTATTCTCACCGAATCCAAAAATATTTTGTCCATTATACAACCTTAAATTCCCAATAGCTTTTAACGCATCATAAAAGTTATTAAATTCATCTATCCCATGCATAAAACTCTATACATAAATAAAATCAAATAAAAATTCAAATAAAAAGAGAAAAAAGAACCGTAGTTTCGACGTGTCATCCTCTTCAAAACTCTTTTGACGCAGCAACTTCTTCGTTGGAGGCCGAATAATTCTCTTCCTGAATTGATAACAACTTACAAACAGCAATGTTCGGTTCAAATCGCTGCAATCACGACACACTTTCAAAAAAGGGAGAGAGCTGAGAGGAAATTCTTAGTTTAGACGTGTGTTTGAGTATTTTAAAAGGTCGAGGTTGGCGGTGGGTCATTTACTACCGCATACTTCCTGTACTCTAAAACAGCATCGTTTTGATGCAAATGAAGAGCTCATTGATTTAATGCTGCGGTTGTGATGAGTAAAAAAGCTGACAGCACAGTAAACAAGAAAATAGCAATTAATGGAGAGAGATATGAAAGCTTCAAACCTTCTTTAAAGAAGGAACTGTGAAAGCACGTGGAACCAAAAAAGTTTTATCCCTTTTCTTGTTTTTTTATTTATTTATTATTTATTTAAATAAAGAGGTTTTATCTAACTATTAATGTTTCTTTGTTAATAAAACAAGACTATTATTATTAATGTTTCCGGTCAAATTTGCTAATTCTTATTTACATCTCACTCCAGTTTTGTTAAACATTTAGGTCTCGATTGATTTGCGGAATAGATCCCTGGAATAGAATGGTTATTCCTATGAAATAGTCATTCTTTTGTTTGGTAGGAGTCTATTCTTTTACGAAGAGAAATACCTACTCCTCTAAAAAATGAGAAGAATAGCTATTCATTGGAGTAAATGAAATAGTTTTCAGAAAAAACCATTATTTTATATTTTATTATTATTTAAAAAAAAAAACCAAAAAACCAAACCCTTAACTGGCTGGCCACCAGCCAGACAGTATATGGAGCCGGGGGTGGTCGTGCCACAATGGGTGGTCGGCCTCCTATGTGTTTTTTTCTTTTTTGTTTTTTTTTTTAATAATTTGATTTTTTTTTTAATATATATTTTTTTAAAATATGTGGAGTTTTTTTAGTAATTTTGATTGAATTCTAATTAAAATATATGTATTCTTACCAAATTACAGATTAGGAATAGCCATTCCATTCCGCCACCTTCTATTCCTAGGAATGACTATTCATTTTCCTAATGGAATAGTCATTCCGCAAACCAAACGATGTCTTAACCTTACAAATAGGCTTATTAGAGCATTCTCAATTAATCGTATATAGTTTAATCTAAAATAACTAATTAAAACTTATTTTATCTAGTTTAACTAATAAGTTTTAAAAGGCACAGTTCATTCAATTATTTAAATTTTCTTTTATTTTATTAAAATAAGCATTTTTACAATTAAATATTCTTTTAATTGTAAAAGAAGACAAAAAGTGAAAGAAAAACAATAAAACAATTTTAGATACGTGAATAGTGCAATTCCACCCAAATGAATGAGAAATTTATTCTAGCTTTTATGTAGATAATCCAATAGAGTGGGTTTTTGAGGTTTTTGTTATCTATTTTAGCCTAATGCTCCGTTTGTTTCGGCGTAAAATGATTTTGGTATTTTCCTGTGTTTGGTAAGGGCTAAAATAATGGTTAATCGGAGAATGATTTCCGTTTGACAAAAAATGCTTAATAAATTTCGAAAAATGATTTCATTTTCCGTAGATGGTAGATGCAGTCGACTCTTTTTTAAACAACGCAGTCGACCTTTACATTCAAGCAGTTGAATATTGTCAGATTTCGACAAGCCAGATTTCGACTCCAATCGGTGCCGGAATCCGACAAATTAGGCCGAAATCCGGCAGACATCGTCGGATTCCAGAGATATTGTGCCAAATTTCGGCCAGACTGGCCGGAATCTGGCCGGAGTGGTCGGGTCTCCGGCAATCTGGCCGGGATCCTGGACGGATCCGGCCGTTCTTGCTGAATCTCTAGTGCTAGGTCTGGAATAAAATTTTTTTTAAAAAAAGAATAAAATATAATTTTTTTAATAAAATAATAATAAATTAAAAAAATTAAATTTAATATAATATATATTTTTTAAAAATAAATATCGTAAAAAAATATATATTATATTTAATTTAATTTTTTTTAAAAAAATAAGTATTTTTATTTATTTTTTAATAAATTTATATTATTTTATTAAGATGGACATGTCAGCGCCACGTGTTGCCAATAAGATGGCGACACGTGGCGCTGACGTGGCATTTGACAGAATCTGTTAAAAATTTTAACGGAATTTGACTGTAGGGATCGATTTGTAATTATTGCATATCACAGGGACTTCTCATGCACTTTTTAAACCATAGAGAATGAAAAATAATTATGACATACCATATGGACTAACTGTGTAATTATAAATAAATAAAAATAAATAAAAAATAAAATAAAAAAAAAAAGAGAAAAGAAGGGGAAAGTTTCGAAAGTAATTGCCAAAGGGTAAAGAGAAATGCATTGGGAAGAGAGAATTGAGCAGCGCGTTTCACGGGAAATGAATGCAGACTGACAGGCAAAACAATAAATGTGACGCGGGAAGCAAAACAACAATATGAACGCGTCACATTTATTGTTTTGCCTGTCAGTCTGCATTCATTTCCCGTGAAACGCGCTGCTCAATCTTCTCTTCCCAATGCATTTCTCTTTACCCTTTGGCAATCACTTTCCCCCTCCCATTTTTTTTGGTACTGTTCACACGGTACTTTGACAGACCCGTGGGCCCCGAATGCAGCTGTACTGTATTTCATCCCCGAATGCAGGTAGTTCGGTTTTTTTATTATAATCACTTTTTTTTTCAAGTAAAGAAGATTAAAACAAGAAAAAGATCGCTAAGGAATTATTTTATGATGGACCGATGGTCACAGAAACGCGTGGCCTGCACGGGAGCACCTCAGATTTCGGAGCTTTTAGATGTGACGGAATAGGTGGTACTGGAACCACTTAGCAGACTGGAAAGCATTGACTAGTCAACTTCGTCATTATTTTTCCTCACTTTTTTTTTTAAAAAAAAATTGTAACCAAATTTTAAAAAATGCCAATATATGATATTAATCTTTTAACTTTTTTTAATTCTAATCGTCAATTAATTTTTTTTTTTTGTTAAATTATGTCAAAGTTTTAAAAATAATTCTTATTTATTTCGAAAAAAAATAAAAAAATAAAAAATTGCTAAAATTTAAATATTATCATAATTTAATATAATTTACAAAAATATTTATGTTTGAATCTTTGAAATCGTTTATAAAAAATAAACACATGAGTATTTTGAAAATATTTTTTTTTTATGATTTAACAAAAAATTCTAACAAATGTATTAAATTGAAAAAAATTTGAAATATTGATACTTTAAATTTATAATTTTTTAAGTTTAAGTGCATATTTACAAAAGTGATAAAAATAAAAAAATTATAAGTAAAGTTCTTTTAAGTAATTTTTAATTTTTAATAAAACATGGTAAAAATGTCTGAAAAAATGCAATTAATTTGATATATAAGTAAACAAAAAACAGCACCTAAGGCGTTTGGACAATTATTTTCAAAACAATTTTCACTTAAAGAAGAATTTATATACAAAAGACAAACTAAATTAACTAAGTCCCTACTAAACCTATTACATAATAACTAAGTGCTTCTTATTGTGCACTTAAAATCAAAACGCGTTTTCACATCTTGCGCATTGTTTCTACACTGTAGCATAGAACAGTTTTCAAAAACAGGTCTAACATGTTTTCGATTTTTATGTTTTATCTTGTTTTGTTTTTGTTTTAAAAACATGTAACCAAACGACCATAAATAGTGATAAAACATGTTTTACTGTTTTGAAAACAGAAAACTGTTTCCAAAGCAAGCAACCAAACAGGCTCTCAGCTTCTATTGTCAAAAGATTGGTGTCATTTGCTCTCTCAATAGTTTTAAGTGTATATATGCCGGTGGCCCTTGCACTGTTTGGGTTTGAGCCATCCGAGTCAAATAATTAAAAGGGTTAAACACTTTATTGGTATATGTGATTTGAAAATTTTATTTTTTATTGTCTTTATTTGTATTACAGATAGTATTTGAACTATGAAAAAAAGATGAGGATAGTACTTTCGTCCAAAACTAACATCTGACCATGTCATCAAACAAGTGTCAATGTAATAATACGACACCTATTTTCATATGCAACTTCAGTGCTGACGTGGCTACCAATTTTACCTGGCCCTTGCTTTTCTGAATTATTGGTATCACCACTGTGCCTATGATCGAATAAAGCCACATTAAATTAAAGATGAGAGTCTCATTTGTCCTTATTTTTAAGGACTTGTTAAAAAAGTATTAACAAATTGTAAGTAACAACATCAGGATAAAGAGCATAGAGAAGCCATCTCCACCCTTAAAGAGAATAAGCACCAGCAATGTTCCCTCCTTGTACTTGTGCATCATAAGTAAATGTGTTTGGAAGAACACCAAAAGCCACAAACTTTTCAGCCTAATTAACTATTCCTCACCAAGGGATTAATAAGCAAAACCTCTGGGACTTGACAGCCAAACCTGCCTTTAGTAATCTATATGGTTTTAAGTATTATAATTTGTTACGTAGGAATCATTAGATCAAATTTCACATGATTTAAGATCTAACGTACATCATATGGTTCTCCATATGATCTAACTATTATCGTTAGAGCAATGATAAAAATGTAATAATTTGGCACAATTCTAATGTGACAGTTGTTACAATTAATTCCTAAATCAGTTCTTGTTAACAAAATAAAAAATTTAAGAATTAATCAGAATTCACGACTGTATCGTCAATATTTTGCGATTGTTATGATATATATATATATATATATATGATTTTTAATACTACTCATTATATATACACATCACATTATGGTTGACATCATCGTGACTATTTTTGATCAAGCTGAGCAATTAATATTTCCTCGGCCAATTAAAGAACAAAATGGAAGTTCATCTTAATATGCTATCTTATCTACCAATAGTTGTTCTTTTATTCAATTCCAAAGAATAATCCGGTTGTTGATATCTTGTCCACTATATAATCTGAATAAGATTTAGTGACTCAACAGAGCAAGTAGAGTTCTCTGGAAATTAAGGCTTATAATAATGGATTTGCATACTCAGGTAAACATCTTCAACGTTATTGCTGCTGCTAGCGCTATTCATAAAATATTTAGGGCTGGGATCAGTTAGAATTGTCCAAAAAAAGGAAAAGGAAAAATATCATGGCATCGATCTTGAATTCTTGCTTCTTGCGTCAATCTTTGCATGTAGTTGGACCTTGCAATCGCACTTGATGGAGTCACTTTGTGCTTTTAAAGTTGGTTTCTTGCTTGTAATGCTGGTACTCCTTTTCCTTGGAAGAGTTTGGAGCTAAAACTGTGTTTTTCTAAATCACTTTTTGAGTAGATCTTTGTTAACGCCATTCTCATCTAGCTTTGTATAGTTTTTTGCTATCTTTCCTCGTTCTTGATCTTGATGGGGTGCTTTCATCTTGTATACATCCTGTGTACTTGGGTTGTGCCCCTTGCACATTTAATGAATTTGTTTACTTATAAAAATAATAATGTCATTGATGTATTCGTTCCTTGGGGATCAAGTAGGAATTAATAAGGAATAAATCTCCATTTATTTCCGGCCTTTATTTCCTAGTCTAATAAGGAAGATATATTCCCAATAAAGATGTAGGCTATTCGTAAGGATCTTTCCTTACTAGTTATTGACGGCTAAACCTAGTTTAGCCCTTGTAACATATAGCTATTATTTCTCTAGTATGAATCTTTTCTTGTATGGTTCCTGCATGATGTAAATGACAGTTAGACCTAATGGTTATATCTTATGATGTAGCTGTCTCCTATTTAAGAATAATCACAATGAATAAAGAGTCATGCTTGAATATTATCAAATCTAGAACATTTTTTGGGGTCTAGGAGGTCACAGCTCCCTCAAAGTAACCTAAATCTTTTTCCCCTTGTTCTTGTGCTATTTGATTAATTGCATCAGCCTTGCTCACTAAAATACGAACTAAGACCATCAGAAATGTATTCCAGTATTGGAACAACCAGTCTTAATGGAGGTATTAAACAATGTCTGAGCTATTTTGTGAAATGTCTGAAAACAAGATAAAACATCACTTTTATTCTTTAAGAAATACACCCAAGTGATTCGAGAATAATCATTAATAAAATATAACAAGCCAATGAAACCAAATAAACAAACAGCACAAGGGATCCAAACATCATTATGTACTACAAAAGGTCTAGAATTTAATTAAAGCTAGAAAGGAATAACAATCGATGGTGTTTTGTAAGTTTACATGTAGCACAATGAAATTGGAAAACATTACCCTGAGAAAACAAAGATAGAAAAATTTGAACTAGAAAACATTACTTTGAGAAAACAAAGATGGAAAAATTTGTTGCAACAAAAGAAAGGGATTTCTTAGTCTCTGATGCCTTAGCCAAATCATCTCCACAAAATTTTCAGAAAGGTGTGGCTTGATGAACTTGCTTGATCCATATGTGCTCCTTGAGTTGAGAATTCAGATAATAAAGACCATCCATCAAACTAGCTAGCTCTGGCAATCATCTTCCCGATGATTAGCTCTTGAAATAGACAATAATAAGGGTAAAAGAGTACATTGCAACTTTTAGTCCTTGGTAATGTGCACAATAAAAGGAAGATTGGTTACCAACTTAGGTACATGTAAAATAGACGAAGAGACATAGAAGTAATAGAAGTAGAACCTTTGTCAGGCACATATGAGACGGAATTATCAGTTATCCTAACTTTTTCCCTCCTTGAACAAAGTGTAGGAAAAAGTAGAGTAGATAAACCAGTAATGTGATTAGAGGCCCTTGAATCAATAATGCAAGGATCATTTGAGTTAGTGGAGGATGCATTTAAGAGATAGCGAAATTACCTGAATGAGCAAAACAGAGGTGGGTGTCTTCTGTTGAGACATAAAGCAACATAACATTTCAACCTTTGACTTAGTGAGTGTCAGACTAAGTAATAGAATAGAGAGCAAAAGTGGGAGAAATAGGTGTCACTTCAAAAATGTGGTGAGTATGGGGCTGAACGACCTCCTCTACCTCTAGTAGATACTCATGAATTTTTCAATAAATTATTTTTAGTGTGTTATGGCTTATTACAATGATCATGAAGCAATGCCTTTCTCATTGGAAATGGTATCCATCAACTTGCCTGCATATTGTTATAAAGCCATAGCGAGTGACGATGGTTTCTGTGAAGAAGAAGGGAGCATAGCACCTCTCCTACTCCCCTCATTCAGAACATAAGCAGACAATTCTGTAAGAGAAGGAAGAGGCTCTTTTCCCAAAACCTAAACTGAACACGATCATATTTCTAGTTCAACATAAGAAGAAACTCAAAAATAGGGTCAAGTTCCATTAGGTTTTGGAGTTATATTGCATTTGCTGTTCTCTCAGTCTGAAAGTTTTGGTATCTACCACAAACCACAAAGATTATGGAAGTATGTTGCTACAGACTTTTCGTGCTTAGTCTTTCCATGAATCATAGCTGTATGAATACAGCTATGCTGTATCCTACATTTTTGAATAGGTCTGAACTGTTGCATCACAATCTCCTTTGCGGTACGTAGAAATAGATACCTCTAAGTAATCTTTGGATTCATTGCATCTAACAGCCAAGACATTGTAAAACCTTTTGCTCTTTCTATTTATCATAAGTAGGATGCATGCTTCGGTTCTAGTTCTTGAACTTAACCATTCAAATGTCTCATTTTTATTTTACTCTTAATATATAACATTTTAGCCCATGACCAAACAAGGTAGTGGAGCCCATCTAACTTTACTATTGTTATTTGGAGTGTTGGATTTTGTTTGAGGAGGTCATTTGACTATCTATCTCATTTTTAGCATTTTTTGAGTTCTAACTCACTTTTGAGTTGAGTTCTTGTGATCAGATGCCAAAACGAACTAAATAGCTCTAAGGATTCGGCTTCGGTCCAGTTTTAGATGAAAATAAACCCATTAGGAATGGGACGTGTGTCCCAATCCTAACGGACTGAAATTGGACCCAAGCCAAACCCTAGCTCCAATATGCAACAAATAGGATGAAAAATAAAATTCCAAATAGCTCAAAAGTGGATGACTAAATAATGTTCATAAGAAAGTATCTAATGGACAGCGTAGGTTCATACTTCATAGGATCAAAACTTCCAAACCCACCCCCCACCCCCCCTTCTTTTGTTAAGGACCATGTGTTTGATTTGAGCTGCAGCTGGTTGTGAATGTTCAAGTTACCCCATGTGTTTCATGAAATTTTTATGAGAAAATGTCTAGCCTTCAAAACGAGTTTTTTTTTTTTTTTTTTTTTTTTTTTTTTTTTTTTAATTTTTTAATTTTTAATTTTTTTAAAATGTATTTTACTGATTTAGTGTGAGGCCATTTGTTTCTAAATCTTATTAGCTTCATGATTTATTTTGCAGCATGTATTCAGTAGGGCCAGTACCTCCCAATCAGTTGTGTGACAAGCATGAGACCGTTACAACCTTTAGTCACCCCAACTCAGTCAGGAAAAGATTATGATGATTCTTCATCATTAATGCAAAGGATGTTTACAAAACAGTGAGCAATTGCTCAAGTTGTGGGTAAAAATATAATGTTAGTAGAAATGGTTAACTTGGAGGGAATCATTTCAGGTGTATATTTCTTTATGTATGAAGCATTGAGCATATTGAGGGTGATTCATGTGTATCAATTACTATGCTGGTGTAATAAAGTCGAGAGCTCATTATATTGCTTAGCACTATAATTGCCTTTTGATTTCTGTTTAGTGAATGAAAGCATCCAATTGTTTGCCTTCGAGCTTATGGCCCAACTTTGACAAACTCATCCCATGCTTCAATCCATGTGACCATGGCATCAACTAGTGTGGGAAGTATTCAATCCACCTTACCAAGTTTAGCTCTGATTTAGTGTGAGGTGATTTGACCATTATTAACATCATACATGGTGTTGAAATTATAATCTTTTCTGTCATAAAGAAATACTTGAAAAACAACGTTTAACACAAACAGCATCTATAATGCTAGTGGGACTTGCACATACGTAAAGAGTGCAAGGCAGGCATGAATAGAAACCACATTTTACTATTTGAATGGAAGTGGTTAAAATTTCTTTGATTATTTGATGCATCCATGTGTTGTGAGCTAGCATGCATCAATTGATACAACTTTAATGCCATTTACATGTTACACTCGATCATGATCCCCTCAAATTTCTTTCAAATTTTATGTTATTAAATTATTAAATTTTCGGTAATGATAAAAAAACAATAATTACACAATTTTTACACAACCATCACTCACACGGGGTGGGCCCATGTGGTGGTAGGCCCCATCCCATGTGAGTGATTGTTGTATACAAGTTGTGTAATTGTTATTTTTCTATCACTACCCTTAAATTTTAACCGCATTTTGCATCTAACAGTCCGAAACGTGCCAGCTGTCATACACAAAATAAATGAGAAAGCTAATAAAACTTTAATGCTCGGATGAACCAGAGACGGAGATGAATTAGCTAGTAGTTAATTTATACAAACCAATCTAATAAATTGCCATTTGCATACTACACAAATAGAAACAAAACAAAAGAACAACTCCTGCTATTTCTGTGATTCTCTGTTATATCAAGCAAACTGAAAGATTAGAAAGAAAGCAGAACGTACACATAATTGATCCCCGGCAGAAATACCAATAGCAGGACTAACTTGAAACTCCCACCATTTCAAGCCAAGCACATCACATCTATTTACAGAAAAATTTTGAAGATCAATTTCAGGACCAACAAATTATCATCTCTTAATCGTGGTGTTTTACCATTTAAAAAGCACTGCGAAATGAACTTGCACTCTTCATAGACATTGGCTGATAAACAAATATAATTGAAGTCATCCTTCAATGGACAAATGAAAGAATAATACAAAATATCATACGAAACCAAAACTCCAATACAAGTGGAAAATTCTTCAAATGATCGAATTGCATGAGCTTCTAGCGCCGTCCCACATTATATGTAGGGGGTTGATGATCATAAAATTCTGTAGCACATATGTAGGGGTTCACATAAGAAAGATCGGCAATCATCGTAGCAATCTCTTCCTCATCTTCAATCGCCGAAAATATTGGTGGATAAAATTCTGTTGAAGATGATGAGATGTTCAGCTCTTGATTTACTTGGTCGGGTTCCACGACTTGAACTTGTTGATGATCAGTGGATGGATGGGCATAATCATCAGGAAAAAGTTCAGCAGCAATCGTTGCATAATCAAGCCCATCATCTTCAAAGGACGAAACTATTGGTGGGAATGTTGTTGCTGCATAAAGTTCTGCTGAAAATGATGAGATTGGCACAACAGCAGCAATAGGATTCCTCTGCTCAGCAAAAGGATTTTCTTCTCCCGGGTTCTCGTCCCTGTGGATGTCATTGACTTGTTGATAAGTGGATGGCTGGGCATGCAGATGTTGGAAGTTTCTATGTTTCATTTTATCCAAGTCTTTATTCCTAATTCTGCAGAGCACATACTCATCAAACTGCACGCATGAAACACACCCAAAAAAAAAATAAAACAAATTAAAAAGACAATAAATCTAATGCAAGCCTTTTTCTTTTTCCTTTTTTGATGAATAAATATAACAAACCAACAAAAGCAAATAGATGAACGGTATACTTCCATGATCTTCAGCCTGTGAGTAGTCTTGAAGAGAAAACTCGCTCATAAGCCAGTGTCCATTGCCGTTGCCGGCAGTACCTTTGGCCTGGTTCTCCTTGAACCCAATGAGTTTGTTTTTACGATCACAAACTTCTTCAGTGCGTTCAATCTTTCAAGCCCCGCAGCCAACGATTCTGACTTGCTCTTCTTCTTCAACTTGGTGAAGACGAAGAACTGCTTTTTCTCAGTCCTGTCGAATATCATCCACGGCTCTTTATCGCCGTAGATATCAGACTCCCCCACTGCATCGTGGGGTAATCGTTCTCCCTTCACTTTCTTTCGAAGAAAGTAGAAGATTTCTTTGTTGTTAGGGACGTCAAAACGAAAGCCAACTACTTTTTCAAATCCCATTTCAACTATTTCAGAAAAACAACAAAAACCCAGAAGAGAATTCTAAAGATTTGTAGACTGGCGTTGAAAGATTTTGTCATCTATTTATAACAAATTATATGTTTACATATTTCCACTACAAGTCTGATTACTAAGTCTTTGATAACTACAACTCTGATTACGTAAGCCGAAGTTTAGGGGAGAAGATAATTAACGTTCTTTTCTTTTTCTTTTTCTGTTTTTTTTTTTTCTAAAAAAAAGAAAAAAAAAATAAAAATATCTGGTACAAACTAAAGGTTGTTTATTCGTTTAGTCCCCAAAAAAACCCTCCAATAGACAACTTCCACACTTCCCTTTCAAGATTCCTGTAGAATTTTTATATGTTCTAAGTTTCTAACAGTCCCAATCATCATCCCCAATCGATCATTTTTCATCTATAGCGACTTGTCGTTTACATTTTTATAATTCCCGGTAATTCTCTTCTTTTTATTCAGTGTTTGGTTGCTAGAAAAAAATGATTATAAAGACGAAAAGAAAATCCATGCTTCTTTTTCCTTTGTAATTAAAAAATTTATCAGCTCTTGGATAAGGTAACCAAATGAAATTTTTTATGAAATACATTCATGTATATATTGTTTTCATTTCCTTCAGTTTTTCTTTTAAGAAACTAAATGTAGTGGATATATATATTTAGTATATTTAGTCTAAACGATTTTGTATATTTAGTTTTTTTTCAACTTTTTATTTTTTTTTGTTTTTTTTTTGCTTCTTTTCTTGCTTTCATTTTAAGAAGAGAAAATCCTTAAGATTCTTATCGACTCCTTAAAAAACTTATGAGAAAGCAGAGAATTTCAAATTTTGAAACTTTGATCTTTTCCCTACTTCAAGCTTCATCATGGATACTATCTTGCATAAAAGTTATATGAAATTATGGAATACTTGCGAGACCCCATAAACTAAGTCCCACATAATACATTAGATGGAAGGATTATGAACAGGGACGGAGGAATAGGGGGCTCCTCTAGCAACAATTTTTTTGGCTCCCGACCCTAGCCATAATAGTTTTTGGCTCCGTCCCTGATTATAAATATTTTACATAGATGCTAAGTCACATTGGTTCCTTACTAAGGTGAGACTAGGGGTTATAAATAATTTTAAAGAGCTCCAAATATAATTTCGACTAATCCTTTTAGTGTAATAGGGATTAGGGAATATTTTGAGTTGCGGTAATTCTCATATGTAACAATCATGTTCGTCATCTGGGTTTGGGATAAAAGACTTTATGGTGGTGTCAAATTTTTGCCTCTGCACCAAAAATTGGGTTAACTAATATTAGCATATGGGACTGTATATGAAAAACAATGAAGAAAGAAGCATGTTGATAATTCCTTCAGCCAGGTGATTTAAAAAACTGTGAACATCATACAAATGCATACTTCCTTTAACTGGTTTTCGTTTTCTATGTTTTTTTTTTTGTGCACAATTTTCTATGCATACTCCTTTTTTTTTTTTTTTTTTTTTTTTTTTTTACGTTTTTTGAAAATCTACAACCTTCTCCTTTTGAAAATCTCATGGCAGCTATGGGTGAACAATACCAGGTGAGAGAGATCAAGAATGTTGTTCATATATAGCAAAAGGATAAATATTTTGATAAGTAAGAGTAATATCATTAAAAAAATGTGTTGGATGCAATGCTAAAGGACAGTTTGGAAGGTTTGAAAATGATGAGGTCAGCTTTGGATTTTTGTACTCTTTGAGATAGAAGGAAAAATAGATAAATTGGGGGTTTATATTTGTTTCTATCATATTTTTGAAAAATTTTAGGGAAAACTTTACTTATAACCTCCTTATTTTTCATCACTTTTACTATTAAGTACTAAACTTTAACGGAAAATTCTAACGGATAGTTGAAATTGAAAAAAAAAAAAATTGAAAGATGAATACCTTAAATTAACACTTTTTAAAGTTTGAGTATTTAATTGCAAAAGTGATAATAGATCAAGGGTTATAATTTCCTACCAACTGGATGTGCAACTGAAATTAGTAAAAAGAAAGAAGCTAGTTAGTTGCTTTGATATTGATATCTTAGTTTTGCTTAGTAGATTTAACTTTAGTAAGACTTGGAACTCATGTCAAGATTCTAATTGAAATTAATAAGATAAGAGAATGAGAATGGAAATGGAAATTGATGGCTAGGTCAACAATATCATACAAAATACTTAAGGATTGTATGTTGACTTCATTGTGAAGTGTTTAGTTTTTGCAGAATTGGATAGTCCTATTCAATTACAACTTGTCTCACCTAGGTTGTTCAAGATATTGTAATTTCTAAGGATATGTGCATGCAACTTGAGTGATTTCTTTATCATGTCTGGAATTTTAAAGGTCAATTTGGTTTAGCTGGAATAAAGATTGATTACCCCAAAAAATAAAGATTGATTATCCAAGTCTTTGTTTCTTATTTTACATAGGACGTACTCATCAAACTGCATGCAAGTTTTCCAAAACACAAATTAAAAAGAGAAAGAAAAATAACAATAAATCTAATGCAATAAGGATGAATATCGAAGCAGTTGTTTATATGTTACATATATACTTACATTGTCTTCAGCCTGGGAGTCGTCTCGAAGAGAAAACTCGCTCATAAGCCAGTGTCCATTGCCGGAAGTACCTTTGGCTTGGTTCTTCTTATATTTGAACACAAAGGATTTCTTGAACCCAAGGAGTTTATTTTCACGATCACGGATTTCTTCAGTCCGTTCAATCTTCCAAGTCCTACAACCAGTGATTCTGTCCATCCTTGATTTGCTTTTCTTCTTCAATTTGGTGAAGACGAAGAAGTGTTTTTTCTGTGTCTTGTTGAATATCTTCCACGGCTCCTTATTGCCATAGATATCAGACTCACCAACCATATAGTGAGGTAATCGCTCTCCGTTCACTTTCATTTGCAGAAAGAGAAAAAGTTCTTCAACAGTAGGGTAAAAACGAAACCCTACCGGTATTTCAAATCTCTCGTAAAATCCCATTTGCGACATCTCCACGAAAGTTGGAGTCTTTGAATGCTCAGTCGGCCGTTCTATTAATTGTTTTTACAAATTTACTCTTTGCTTTCATAGAGACAGAGTTTCTATTTATTGTTTTCCAATCGACTATGTACATGTAAGAAGAAAATGGGAAAGATGTTTTGACCATGAACGAGAGAAAATGAGAAGGTTGTTTTGGTAGCTTAACCAAAACAGTGTATGTTCCATTGATATTTATAGACAACTACAAGAGAGTGAGTATACATTTCAAGTGGTCAATGACTAGCATACAAAGAAGAAAACTAAGTTGCACTTGCAGACTTTTGGAATGTCAACTAAGTAAGCTTAATCTTGTAATCTAAGTGAGCTACTGTAGCAGAGGAGCAGAGATATGGTTAGAGAGATTAAGAAAATGGTTGAGGTGTTGTGGCCTAGCTGATGATGTGTTGTGCAAGTGATTTGGTAGATTGCATGAATTTTTGTGAGCGGCCGAAGACAGGAGAGGAAGATGTAATTCTCTAAATAACATGCAGAGCCAGGCGGTGGTGAGAAACATGGAGCGGTATTCGGCTTCTATGCTTGAGCAGGAGACTACACTTTGCTTCTTGGCTGACCAGGAGATGAGGTTTGAACTAAGAAAAATGCCATACCCGGAGGTAGAACGTTTGTCACCAGGGTTTCTTGTCCAGTATGCATCATAAAAAGCATTAAGAAGAAGAGATATTTTGCAATAGTATAGGCCATAGTCAACTGAACCTTTGAGATATCGAAGGACTCTCTTGGCTGCTGTCATGTGAACTGAGGTCAGGTTGTGCATGTGTTAGCTTAGTTGATTGACTGAGTAGGCAATGTCAGGTTGGGTGAGGGTGACATATTGCAAGGCTCCAACAATGTGTCTGAATATGGTGGGATCGATGAGGAGCTCACCTTCAAGCTTGGACATTTTAGTTCCTGCTACACAGGGAGCGATAGGGCTTGGATTCAGCCATATTGACTCGATTGAGCAGGTCTGTGATGTATTTTGTCTGTCTAAGGTGGATGCCATTAGAGTCTCAAAGGACTTGAATACCAAGAAAGTAATTTAAGGCACCAAGATCTTTCATGGCAAAATCAAGCTGCAACATAGCAATTAATTCTGTAATTGTGGCATTATGATTCCTAGTGATGACAATGTCATCAACATACACTAGAATGAATATGTGGATGCTGCCATGGTGATATGTAAAGAGAGAGGAATCCACTTAAGAGGTAAGAAAACCAATATTTAAGAGAGCATGAGCCAGACGGGTAAACCAAGCTCTTGGAGCTTTTGTTTGAGTCCATAGATAGACTTATGAAGTCGACACACAAAATCTGTGTTAGTTTGTGATTGGCTGCATTCTGTTGGACAAAATCACTTCAATGTAATGATGCTTATTATACAAGGATGCTGTTATATTTAGAGTCTACACTACAGTTATGAGCTTTAAGAAGACTCTGTGCAGAATTCAAAACAATGTAGTTTAGTTCCCTTGCATTCGTCCAGATGACGTGGTATTTCGTCCGGACGCTTATTTGTCAAGCATCATCTGTCCAGACGACGAGAACTTTCCGTCCGGACGTCTCAACAACATGTCCGGATGCCCTATAGTGCTCGACAAATGGATTTCTTTCTAAACACAGATATGGGAAGACAGCTACAACCGTTCGGATGATGAAGTGTTTTCGTTCAGACGCTATCCTTGATAAGGCAAGTCATGCAGAAGACGTTTAACCGTCCGGACGTTAGTCTACATTGTCCGGACTCCAGTCCTTATTATGGAAATTGCATGCAGCAGAAGTGCAACCGTCCGGATGCTAGGGCAACACCGTTCGGACATGGCCCTATTCAAGAAAGAATTTCAACGAATTTGAAAAACCGGTTGCACAGATGTCCTTCTGGACGCCCTCAGCTACCGTCCGGATGCTGCTAGAGAAAACTGAATCATTGTCGATTTAAGTCTTTTGTAGCCTATAAATAGAGGTCTCTAGGCATGTAATTGGCAAGAATTCGGTATTGAATTCCATAATGCTTAGAGAGTATAATTTAGGAGTTATTGTGCTGATCAGTTTGCTCTTTAGCCGTTGCCAAGTGTTGTTGTTGTGTTCATGTGACGTCTATCTTAGGAAGGAGCCCTAAGGTAAATGATTCCATTGAAGACCCCTTCAAGTAGGTGACTTGGTTTGGAAGCGTTCGTGTTGGGTTACACGTTAGAGTTCAAGGTACGACCACTGCATAAGGGTATGTGAGTGCTATTGTTTTGTAACTAGCTTTGTCTTTTGAATAGTGGATATCCTGGGTTTGGTTGCCCCAAAATAGTTTTTCTCTTAATTGAGTTTCCATTTTGTTAACAAAATGGGGTAATTACCTTTTTCCCCCATGAACTACCAACTCGACCAAAATAGAGCATTCAACTACCAAAGACAACCATTTTCCCCCCTTCTGTCAGTCAAAGGGGTTAAAATAAACGGTCAACGGGTCATATGCCGTTTTATATGGGGGCATGTTGGAAGATGATGGTAGTTCATGGGGGGAAAAGAGGAAGATGGTGGTAGTTCATAAGGGGAAAAGAGGAAGAAAATGAGGGTAAAACGGCGTGTGACTGATGGAAAGGGGAAATGGTTATCTTTGGTAGTTGAATGCTCTATTTTGGTCGAGTTGGTAGTTCATGGGGGCATCGCGCATTTTTTGGTAGTTCATGGGGGGAAAAGGTAATTACCCCTTAACAAAATATTTGTATCATTTAAATTCCGCTTTTTATATTTTGTTACACTATGCACAGACACACACGTTAAATTAGAAGTCACTTTATTTTTCAATTGGTATCAAAGCTTGGTACACTCTGTTAAATTTATTTCTTGAGTGTTATCCTTTGACTTCTATTTTATTTTATCATGTCTCAAAATTTCATGACTGTTCCTGCCTTTGATGGCACGAACTATGGGTATTGGAAAGCTCTTATGCGTTTCTTTTTAAAATTTATTAATTGTTGGAAAACTGTTGAAACTAGTTGGACTGAGCCAGTGGATACAAATATTGAACTTTTAACTAAAAAGAACACACGACTTGCCAATGACAAAGCCCTCCATGCTCTATGTCAAGCTCTTTCACCGTCTGAATTTACTAAAATTTCAAACTGTGGAATTGCTCAAGAAGCATGGCAGGTCTTGGAAATGACATATGAATGCACTAAACTTGTTAAATCTGCCAAACTTCAAATGTTGATTTCAAGATTTGAAGAGATTAAAATGTTGGATGATGAAACATTTGGAGAGTTTTTTCTCCAAGATGAGCGACCTAAGAAACTCGATGGTGAGTCTTGGGAAGTCCGTCTCGGATGTAAAGCTCATCCGAAAGATACTAAGATCTTTGCCCGAATGTTTTGGAAACAAGGTGACAACCATTGAAGAGAGCAAAGACTTAGAAGAGATGAAGATTGAAGAGCTGGTAGGATCTCTTCAAACTTATGAGCTTTCCCTGCCCCTGATCAAGAAGGTGAAGACCATTGCCCTCAAGGCTTCCAAGAAGAAAGTCAAAGTCTCATCTGAAGATGACTCTGAGAATGAAGAAGAAGCAGTGGCAATGCTGGCCAAAAATTTTGGAAGATTGATGAGGAACGATAAATTCAAAAAGAAATTCTTCGAAAGATTGAAGAAGGCCCCTAGAGTTTGAACCTAAAGAAGCTGAGAAGAAAGATCCAAGAGGCCCCAGATGTTTTGAATGCTCAGGCTTTCGGCATATATGGGCTGATTGTAGAAATATCAAGCAGGGAAAAAGGAAGGCTTATAATGCGACTCTCAGTGATGAGGTCGAAGAAAAAGAATCTCCTGATCAAGACATGTTTCTAGCCTTTGTGGCTCCACATGAAGAAGAAGATTCTTACTACTCTGAGCACAGTGATGAAGATGGGGAAGAACTCAAGGAGGCATACAAAATCCTCATGTAGAGTTTGAGAAGCTGAGGGAGACTCGTAAGCAGCACATCCATAAGCTGAATAGCTTATAGAATGAGAAAAGTTAATTGCTGCTCAAGATACAAGACTTAGAGGAGAAGCTATTGGAAACACAACTTCAGTTGGAAAGGATCACTGATGAGAAGTTGACCCCTATGCTGTCAATCCAGAAGAGCCCAATAGATAAGATCGGACTCGGGTATGTAGCTCCTTCCTCTGACATTCCCTCTACTTATAGGACTATCTTTGTCAAGCCCACAATCCCCGAGCCTCCACTCACAATTGAGAACAAAGGAAAGAACGTAATTGGTGGAGATATTCCAATCATTCAGAAGCCTCCCACCATTAGACGACCTCCTATATGCCATCACAGCGGCCTAAGAGGGCATGTCCGACCCCAGTGCTCTCTTCTCAAGGCTTAGAGATCAAATGTCAAGAAAGAGGTGCCCAGACAAACAAATTTTGGCATAAGACCTCTGGCCTAGCATAAAGCTCCACGGCATCAAGTTCCAAGGCATCAAGCCCTAGGGCGCCAGGCTCCTTAGCATCAGCAGAGATTTGTTCCATCTAATCAGAATGGCCAACCCAATATTAACAAATCAAGGCATGTCATGAAGAAGCCGCATAAGAAGGAGGATGATCAATTCTATAGGGAGCTGCCTGTTTGGATGCAGAGCATGATATAGTGGATGGATCATCAAATGAAGTCCTATCAACAACCACCAAAAGGAAGGCAGGCTTGGGTCAGAAATGAGGAAGAAATTCAGCCCTTGATGGGGAATGGACTCACCTAGTTGGTGAGGATTCACATGCCTAGGATTTGGTTCCTGATCCTAGAGCATCAGGTTTGATTGCATTGCATTATTCTCTACATGGCATATTTTTGTTTGCTTTGCAATTTAGGAACCATTGTTATTTGCCCTCTGTTTCTCTTGTTGTTCTTGAGAAATTTTTTGAAGGTACTATTTGGGGAAGACAGAAAAAGCATGTTTGGCGATTGTTTTTTTGTATTGGTAATTGTGATCCCTTCTTTGTGTAGATAGAATTGATCTTATCACATGCTAGGGCTATCATTGTCTTGTTACCTATGTAGCATGTTTTTATTGTTTAAAGAAAAAAAAATGGGGGAGAAGATGCAGGAATTTATTTTTTTCTTTTTCTTGGCATGATAGATATTGCATGTATTTTTGCATGATATCTCAGTTCATTGTGCATTTTTTTTTACTATACTTATATATGATTGAGAGTTTATGCCTAATATCTGCCAAGTTTTCCTGTGCATCTAAATGCTAGATAGTTACTCTACTCATGCGATGATTTTGTGCACTATCCAAGGCTCCCCTAAGGCACATTTTTTTTTTCTCTCTGACTTTTTGTTTTTGAAAATTCTGATGAGAGAGATTCTTTTTCGTAAGATGGTCAAATTGACCAACTCGCTAGTTGAACCTAGAACCTAAAAATTCTAATATTCTCTCTAGGTTGCAGCACCAAGTGATAAAAAACATTTAAAAAATCAGTAAATATGGATAATCAAAAAGATCCACTGCTTATTGTGTTATAAATCTATTCTTGAACTTGTCCCTAAAGAAACAGTCAGTGACCAAATCATTGTGGAAATAGACGGTCACTAAAGGACTAAGTAAAAGGAAAGTGCTGCATCTTAGGGGAGTGTCAGATGAAGATTGCTAGGCCCTATTAAAATAAGGTTTGACTTTTGACTGATCTTCATTAATTTTCTCTATTGTTTAGAAATTCAGTTGCTTTAAGTCATATCAGTGAACTTCATATCTTATTGAGAGAGTCTTCGCACACACACGCATTGCATGAGTTGAGTAATCTATTTAAAATTTCTATCTACAGGAAATTTTTGTACTAATTAAACCCTTAACTCTCTTTTATATCTTTGCATATTTTTGAGATGCTATCTGACTGCTATATCAGTTGATTATACATGAGTGTTCTAAAGCTGACTTTAGGGAAAATATATATTTTTTTGCAAATTTTCCTTCAGTTTCTGTTTTACAGTGTGAAGCGTCCAGACGATCTTCTCTTGCGTCTGGACGGGCACCATACAGGGTTAAATATCACGTTTCAGCCCTAGCCCCGCATCCCTTTTCGTTTTTCTCTTTATTTTTGTCATTTTGTTGCGGTTTTATCATAGTTTCTCGACTTATTTTGTCATTTTCTGTCCTTTATCTTATTTCCAGGTATGTTGTCCCATCCTTTAACTGCTTTTCAGTTATTCTAATTGTTTAGGTATTTTTATGGTATATTCTTGAGATAAAGACTGCATATTTATATTTATGATATCTGTTGCTAAGTTTGGATTATCTGTTATGGCATTTATTTGGATTGTGTTGGATATATTGCTTGTTTGTAATTTTTGGGAAGTCTAGTTTACTGCTATTATAATGCCGATTTTTTGGACTAATAGAACCTAATATCCTTGGTGTTATTTTTGGCAAAATATTTTTTTTGTTATTCTTTGCAGAATCATGTCTACCAGCAGCTCTCAGTGCAGAGTTCAACAGAGGACAGAAGAGGGCAATGCTGCTTCCAGAGCCAAAATTGCCAACAGGCCAATCATTCAGAGCGGAATATAGTCAGTATTGATATTATGGTAGCTCCCCTGGACGTTATTAGTGAGATTATTCAAACATATAACTGGGGCTACCTTCATAATTGTGCTTGCATCATACTCACCAGACTGGTCAGAGAGTTCTATACTCATCTAGAGGTTGTGCAGAATGAGGACAATGGCATTATTCTTCAGTATACAATTGAGGGGCATGTCATTATGGTTGATCCTTAGGTCATCAGCCAGATCATCGGGGTACCAATGCTTCAGATTTTAGCCAACCCTTTTAATGAGGTCGTGGTGGCTCCCTCCTTGGATGATCTTAGAGAGTTCTTTCATGCTGTTCCATAGGGTGAGTAGCAAGCTATTACTATTAGAATTGGTGCTTTGTCTCTCCCACACCGGCTGCTCGCGAAGGTTATCAAGCACAACCTCTGGCCTACTGTTAGGAGGAGTGATCTAATTCTGAAGAGGGCCCAGTTCTTGAATGCCATCTGTCTGAGATTGCCTTTCTGCTTGTGCAAGCATATTCTTGATATTATGTTGGAGGCCCGGGATGAGAATAATACCAGTCTTCCATTCGGCTACTTGATCACTTAGAGATCATTCTACAGTCTGGCATAGATGTTTCTGGAGAGCCCAAGATGAAAATTCAGGAGCCCATAAGCAAACAGACCCTAATGAAGTCCAATGCCCAGCTGAGACATGAAGATTAGGATGAAGCTCCTCAGCATCCTCCTATTCATGTTGAGATGGCTGATATAGCATCATCTTCACAGATTGCTCCTCCGTCTTCACAGATTGATGCAGTTTTGGCTTAGATTCTAGCCTCTCTTGAGTCATTTCATGAAGGTATGAGTTCCTTGCAGCGGGTGGTTCACTTTATGAACCTCTATGTGGAGCAGTGCCAGCTGGATATCTAGAAGTGTCTCCAGCACCATCATCCATCTAGTAGTGATGATGAGGATCATCCCGCCTTGGCTGAGGATGATTGATTTTATTTGGTGTTTTGTTTCATTTATTTTGAGACATTTGTTATTTTTTGTTTTCCTGGTTTGGATGATTGTAAAACTTTATAACTCTTGGATTTATTTACTCTATTTACCCTTGTTCTACTGAGACTTTAAGGGGGAGTAATTGTGGTTTTTCTCATACTCTGTTTTACCCTTTATCCTTTTGAAACAAAAAGGGTGAGTATTTTTTGATTTGGACTGTGATTGTATTTTTAAACCAGTCAAGTGATTTTTGTCCCAGAATGGCCAAAGAGGGAGTTTGTTAGTTCGGGATTGGCTGCATTCTGTTGGACAAAATCACTTCTATGTAATGATGCTTATTATACAGGGATGTTGTTATATTCAGAGTCTACACATCAGTTATGAGCTTCAAGAAGAATTGTGCAGAATTCAAAACAATGTAGTTCAGTTTCCTTGCATCATCCGTTCGGACGACAAAAACTTTCCGTTCAGACGTCCTTCTGTGTCCAAAAGCTTCGAATTGTTCTAGGTTGCATCCGTCCGGATGTCTCAGCAACACGTCCGGACGCGCTTAAGTGTTCGACAAGTAAAATGATTTCTTTCCAAACACAAATATGGGAAGACAGCTACAACCGTCCGGACGATGAAGTGTTTCCGTCTGGATGCTATCCTTGATAAGGCAAGTCATGCAGAAGAAGTGTAGCCGTCATTCTACACTATCTGGACGCCAGTCCTTATTATGGAGATTGCGTGCAGCAGAAGTGTAACCGGCCGGACACTAGGGCAACACCGTCTGGACGTGTCCGGCCGCGGCCTTATTCAGGAAAGAATTTTAGCAAATTTGGAAAGGTGGTTGTACAGTTGTCCGTCTGGACGCCCTTAGCTACTGTCCGGACGCTGCCTAGAGAAAATTGAATCAGTGTCAATTTAGGTCTTCTGTAGCCTATAAATAGAGGCCTCTAGGCATGGAATTGGCAATAATTCAATATTGAATTTCATAGTGCTTAGAGAGTATAATTTAAGAGTTATTGTGCTAATCAGTTTGCTCTCTAGCTGTTGCCAAGTGCCGTTGCTATGTTCGTGTGAAGTCTATCTTAGGGAGGAGCCCTAAGGTAAAAGACTCTATTGAAGACCCCTTCAAGTAGGTGACTTGGTTGGGAAGCGTTCATGTTGGGTTATACGTCAAAGTTCAAGGTACGATCACTGCGTAAGGGTATGTGAGTGCTATTGCTTTGTAACTAGCTTTGTCTTATGAATAGTGGATATCCTGGGTTTGGCTACCCCAGAGTGGTTTTTCTCTTAATTGAGTTTTCACTTCGTTAACAAAATATTTGTGTCATTTAAATTCCACTTTTATATTTTGTTACACTATACACACACGCACGTTAAATTAGAAGTCACTTTATTTTTCAATCTGGACAATAGGGATCAATGAAACCAGGTGGTTGCTCCATGTAGACTTCTTCATCAAGGATGCCATGGAGAAAGGCATTTGACACATCAAGTTGATGAAGTTCCCAATTGAATTGTACTGCCAATGTGAGAAGAAGCCGAATGGTGGCTGGCTTGATGACTAGACTAAAAGTCTCATGATAGTCAATCCCACATTTTTTATCAAATTCCTTAGCAACAAGTTTGGCTTTGAATCTATCAACACTTCCATCAGGTTTTTGTTTGATTTTGAATACCCATTTGTTCTTGACCACATTGTGATTGAGGGGTCTAGGACATAAAGTCCAGGTGTGATTGGATATCAATGCATTGTACTCATTAGTCATGGCTTTAATCCATTTGGGGTGTTCTGTAGCTTGTTTGTTGGTAGAAGGTGTAGGAGGTAAATGGATTGTTTGGAGGCAGAGAAAAGGATGGCGAGGAGTATGAAACATTTTGAAATTAGGAAATTGTTTTGGTTTAAGGTGTCATGTTTGGGATCTGGTAAGGATACGGTTGAAGTTGGAAGTGTAGAGGTTTGGGATCTTGTGAGCATTCGGGTTTGGTTTTGAGGAGATGAGGTGGCAGCATGAGGAATTGTAGAAGAAGAGAGGTGGGATGGATGAGGTATGGGCAGGATGTGTTATCATGAAGTTAAGTGAAGGGCCTTGAGTGTTAGACAAGGATTCAGGTGTGGAGAGAGAATGGTTTGTGTTAGTGGGGTAGTGAGTGAGGGACACGGGTTCAGGTGTCGAGTGAGGTTGGTCTACAATAGTGGGAGGCAAACAAGGGGATTGTTGCATGTGTGTGTGGACTCGTGGCTTGCTGAACTGAGGGGAGTGAAAGTAGGTGATGACTCATGTGAAGGTATGTGACCCGTGGTAGTATGAGGAAAAGATGGGTGGCAAGTGATATGAGTGGATATTGGAACTTGTGCTTTAGGAGAGATAGAAGAAAAAAAGGGAGAGAATTACCTGGTGTTGTTGTGACAGTGCAGGAAATTTGGACTCATCGAAAAAAAACATGCCTTGAGATGTAAACCTTTTGTGTTTGTGGTTCTAGGCAACGGTAGCCATAATGACGGTAGCATAACCAAGGAATATACATGGTTTGTTGCGGAATGAGAGTTTATTGGAGGCATAGGGTCGAAGTAAGGGATAACATAGACAACCAAATGATCTAAGAGAAGTGTAGTCAGGGTCTTTGCCAAACAATTTGAAGAATGGAGATTCATTGTGGAGAACTGGTGTAGGCAGCCGGTTGATTAGAAAAGTGGCAGTTAGGAAGGAGTTTACCCAATATTTGGGAGGTAAGCCGGATTGAGCTAGAAGTGTAAAACCAAGTTCAACAACATGTCTGTGTTTTCTCTCAACCACTCCATTTTGTTGAGATGTGTGAGGGCATGTGAGGCGATGTAAGATACCATGTTGGGAGAGAAATTCTTTGAATGAATGAGAGGTATATTCTCCCCTATTATCACTTTGAAGTTGTTTAATATCAACAGAGAATTGTTTTTCAGCTAACAATTTAAACTTGACAAAGCATTGAAAAACATTACTTTTATTGATAATAGGATACAACCAGGAGTACTGACTGTAATCATCTACAAAGATCACATAGAAACGACATCCACTCATTAAGAAGACTGAAGATGTCCAAACATCTGAGTTGATTAACTCTAAGGGTGACTTAATACATCTAGAAGAAGAGGAAAATGGCGGTTGCTTGGATTTCCCAAGCTGACACGACTCGCAGACATTGAGGTTCTTGAGTGAACCATATACTGGAAGTTGTTGAAGACTCATGACTTGATGGAAGACTGTATTGGAGGGATGCCCGAGTCTTTGATGCCACACCATATCACTGGTTTTGACTCCAACAAAAGCAGCAATGCCCTTCAATTTATTTCATTGTAAACTGGATTGCAAACGATGCAAAGAGATGGGGTACAAGCCATTCTCACTGAGGCTCTGGTGCAACACGATTCCAATCAGGTTGTCTTTCACAGTATAATGAGAACCGGTTAGTTCGAATGAACAATGATTATCAAGACAAAACTTATTAATGGACAGAAGATTGGCAGATGCAAAGGGACAATATAAGATATCTTTGAGCAGAAATTGAGAAGGCTTAGAGGAGTTGGATTGAACTACTGAAGAACCAATGCTAGTGATATCCAAACCTGTTCCATTTCCAACCCCTACTGTCTCGGTTCCTGCAAATGGTTGTGTATTGTTGATGGTGGTAGGATCAGCTGCAACAGGAGTTTTGGCACCGGAATCAACTAGCCATTCATGGCTATCAATATCAACATGGTGGTGAGCAACCATTGCTTGAAATTGTGGTGGTGGATGTCTGCCTTGATAAACATAATTCATCCTGTGATAGCAGTCTAATACAGTGTGGTTGAACTTGCCACAAATTTGGCAAGCAACCATGTGCCCCGAATTGGTGTTGTTGAAAGAATCTCTTGGTGTGACAGTCAGTGTAGTGTTTCTGCCAAGAGTGTGATGTGGTGGGTGAGGTCTAGCTGGTGGGGTTGAAAATCGAGGAGTTGGGGCTAAATATCTGGGAGATGAAGTTGAAAATTGAGAGGAAGTTTTCGGTGGGAATTTTGATTTCCTGTTGGATGGATGAATTCTTAATGTTGTTGTTCTTATTATTTAAAGGTAATGCGACGTCCGCTGGGTAGCCGTTGAACGTTCCAGCAAATTGTGGTATTGAAAAATCAAAGAGCGTGAAGTGGCCGGAATGTATTTTTTGTTGTTGTTTTGTAATTTCAATATAACTTGTGTTTTGTTAGTACTATAATTAATTTGCTAATAACTATGACAGATATTTCATGTAAGTTCGTT
The DNA here is from genome assembly GCF_958979055.1 of Alnus glutinosa. NCBI lineage: Eukaryota > Viridiplantae > Streptophyta > Magnoliopsida > Fagales > Betulaceae > Alnus > Alnus glutinosa. The sequence continues at coordinate 7,127,811 of NC_084891.1, read as the reverse complement.
GAAACTGCTGTTTTGATTTTGAATCGTTGTAATTATATTGTTGATAATTTATGAAAATGTAAATTGTTGTTATTGTTGATGGATTTATTGAAAGGCAAATTATCTATAGGATACTTGTCAAAAACAAAAACCATAATTTTTTTTAAAAAAATAGATTTTATGACATGGCACTTTATGCCATGTCACTAATATTGGTGACATGGCCTGCTTCCCACGTTGGCAACATTAAGTGACGTGTCAAGTTGCCGCGTCATCCATTAGTGACATGGCATTTAAGCCACGCCACTAAGTCTAGTGACGTGGAACTTTGTCCACGTCACTACAAGCAACGACGTGTCAGTTGGCCACATTGTTGCTTGTAGTGACGCGGACAATGTTGCCACGTCATTGCCTGTAGTGACGTGGTTTTTAGCCACGTCACTAACTGTACTGATGTGGCTTTTAGACACGTCAATACATGTAGCGACTTGTCTAAACGGCCATGTCACTAGAAGCAATGACGTGGCCAACTGGCACGTCGTTGCTTGTAGTGACATGGCTTAATTTACCACGTCACTGATACTTGTGACGTGGTAAATAACCACGTCGCCAACGGGTCGTGATGTGGACAAAGTGCCATGTCACAATATGGCGACGTCCACACTTTTACCACGTCGCGACCCGACATTTCGCGACAACTTGATCAACGACGCGGGGTCCATGTCACTACCCGTTAGCGACATGGATGACTTGCATGCACATCGCCAAGTCCACGTTGCTGATGATGTGGATTTTTGTAATGACACCTTTCATCCAAAAATCAGTTTTTGCTCCATTTGGCTATCGAAAAATCATCAGCATAAAAGAAAAGAAAAAAGAACCATATAACTTCTAGTGCTATTCGAAATTGGATTGGCTATCCTCTTTACTTTTTAAGAAATATCATCAACAGATTGGAAGCATCCTTGAATATCATCTTAGCAACTAGGTAGCCAGAAATGCTCCAAGTCTGATACTCTCTTACTTGCCTTCCAATTTCATGTCGAGTCTTAGCTTTATAATACTCGGGTCAGCCATCCTAAAAAAGACGTTCCTTTACCAGCTTAATTGCCCGCTTTTCAATTTTAGGCTTTCCAGTCTTGATGCACGCTGTAGTAAGTAGCCACAGCAAAACTACAAAAAACATCCCATATCATGAAGTGAGTAACAACAGTAGCTCAGAACATGAAAATCCAACATAAACCTATCGAATACCGTGTTCATTTCCTAGTTGCTGGTTTTATATAAATTGATAGGCAATCTTCGAATTGCCTAAGCAACAAGGACACTACTCCAAACTGTTAAGGAATTAACTGCATTAGAAGAAAATGGACCAATAACTGTCAATTACAAAATCTTGGGTACTAGAACACTACTCCAAACTCTTTCATGATGCTTATTAACTAGAAATGCAACAAACTTATTCACAAGATTTTACATAAGACTTGGATTTCAAATATGGTAAGATTCCAAAGAATAGTCAAATCTTAAGCAGTATTCTAATTTCTACATTAACATATACATAAGGTGCAACAATCCAATTTATATTCTAAGCTCTGTGCCCATTATAGCAACTCCACTGTGTGTTCTTTTCATTAGACCTAGTGACACTCCCTCACTTGTGTTCCTCCAATGCCGGGTAAACAATCTTCAAGGGCATCTCCCCAATCAAGTCCTCCCAGCACTCCTCAACAAGATCCATTATTTCTCTAGCCTGTTCACATGTGGCTAGACCACTCAATATGGCAACGCAATTCCCAACTAAGAACCACCTGAAGTCCATGCCATCTGGGATGACATTACTTATCAAATACCCTCCTCTCCTAGGTACAAAATCAAACACCCAATCCAGGATAGGCCCTGGGATGACATTATATTTTTCGATAGCAGTGTGGGAGTACTCCTCAATTTTGTGTTGACAATTGAGATTCAATTTTGCACAGTCCAACCAGTAGTTCTTCCGTATGTAAGAGCTGAGAGCTGTAATACGTTCATCAATTCTCTCAATCAATTCCTTACCGTCAGGCTCTAGTTCCAGCATCTGCCTTGTACACCTTAGTGCAAAGTAAAAGAAGGCCTGGACCTCAATTGGATACCCATATATTCCATGTTTCAAAAGCAAGCCAAAGTGCTACTATTCAGAGTGAGTGAACATTTTAAAAGCCTTGGATTAAATGGGATCCAAGACAGGCTAGAACTAAGCACGAGAACATCTTCATGTAGCAATGCCACTTCTATAACTGCTGAATATCAAAGTTCTAGACTTGCAAATAACTAGTTAGCCATATAATAGTGCAAAAACAAAAACTATGGCACCATTAATTTCATGCCATATCATTATCATGTGCACTGTTGATAAGTGGTTAATGTTGCATATTCAAGCCATTTAACTTGCATATGTTAATTCCTTAGCATTGTTATTTGTTTGATTTTATGTTGTTTTATTGTTTTCAGGTTTTAAATAAAGATACAATTAGTTCTATTGATTTTGAGCTTAAATCACACTTTGAGAAGACCTAAAAGATATTGGTAAGCTTAACCAATCATAATAGAAGACTTATATGATATGGTTAAGTTTAATCAAATCAAGGGAATGATTAAATCAAAATTACTCCAATAAGAGTCAAAATCAGATTGGATTCAAATTAAGATTCTGCACAAGTCTCAATGTTTTATCATAACTTTCTTCTCAAATATTGGATTGAAATGAAATTAGTGGCATTGGAAAGCTAATAAAAACTTTAACAAATATGTCAAAAATAGTTTTTTCCTAATTCATAAATTTACTATGTAAAAATTGCCCCGCAATAAAAGACCGCAAATTTGGACGAATTTGAAATCATTTTCCTACTTGGATTGAATTTTCAATCTCTTACTTGGACTAAGAGACTGAGTTCCGATTTTATTCAGATTTCTATGGCTTTTAGACATCTCCTAATCTCTATAAATAGATGCCTAAGCTTCAAGAGAAGCTGTGCTTAGCTTTAGACAGAAAATTCTTCTAGGAGGCTTAACAAGTTGAAGAGGAGAAGAACATGACAAAAGGCCATCCCAGCAACACGATGAGCGACTAAATTCGTAGTAGGGTGTTGATGTAGCACTTTCCAAGTAACAATGGTTTAATTATATTTTAATTTGAGATTTTCAATATCCATGATGATTGTATAACTGTGAGAATTGATCTTACTGTTTATATTAAATCATTATGAATTTCTTATCTTGTCTTAGAAAGTCTTTTATATTGATTGAACTCAATCCTTCATATTTTTTGTGATTATGTGAATGATTGTTATACAACAGTTTTAATTGATATATGATCAAGAGGTTTAAATAGGCCATGCCTAGGGAAGACGGATTGTACTACACCCTAGTTTAGTGTAATTTAGGTAGATAGTTTGTATTAACCGAAGATGAGTTATACTATTCCATTGATTGTGTGTATCCTATTAAAGACGTAGCTAATCCATACTTAGGAAAGACGGGTCGTACCGCATCTTAGTGGTTAGGTGGACGGTTCGTGCCAACCGAAGATGGATTATACTTATTCTTTAGAGGTAATTTCTTGATTACTCGAGTGAGACAAGCCCTATATCATGCATAGTATGAATTTATGATTGACCATTGTTATGCGGTGAGTAGTGAAATCAATCCCCTATTCTTTCTCTCATTACAACTCTCTCTATTTTTATGTCTTTTACTTTAATGTATTTATTTTTACAAAACAAAAATCAAACATATTTTAAATTAAGTTATATTAAATCTCAAAAAGCTTGATAACAACACTTATGCAGTCTTTGAGGTTCGATACCCTCAATATAGCCTTATCCTACAAGGATTCGTACTATTGCGAGTGATAATTTTATTATTGATATTTTTGTACAAAAAACGACCACATCAACTGTGAACAATCATTTTTCCCTGGTGGTCATGACTTTACTGGTGTTGGAGAAGCTTCATTGGCACCGAAAGGAGGAACAAACTTTATTCTCCTCCTTTAGGCACCAAGAAGTTGCAATTTCAAATTAAGCACTTAGAATATCATGCTGATATCAGAATTACTAACCCAATCCAAACAAGCATTTATATATGTTTACCTTAGGCCTGGAAATTTTCCCTATTCTTTTTAATTAATACCATCAACACTATTTAAAATAGGGCTGGCAAAACGGGTACCCGACACGTCCCGTTTACGACCCGCGACCCGTTTAAGCTAGACCCAAACACGACCCGTTTATCTTAACGGGTCGGAGCTTTAGACACGACCCGACCCGACCCATTTAGACCTCTAAGACTTAAATGAACTACAACTTCATCATTCATGGCAAAAAAAGAAAGCTGGACTACCATTTTGTAAGGAATAGGGTTGTAAATGAGAGCAATATTGCACTAGAGAGGGAAAAAAAAAAATAAGGAAACACAAAATCTTCCATGAAACGAATAGGGTTACAACGAAAATCAATAAGAAAATATTGCCCTTGTAAAAGAAAAAAAAAAAGGGAATAGGGTTACATAGATCGACCATTGGAGACAAGAAGGCTTTAGCCAGCTCCAGCCTCTTCTTTCTTGATCTCTGCTGAAAACCCATTCTCTTCTCTTCTTATTCTTCTAATTTTTGCGTCTCTCTCACAGAGTCATGGATCAGCTCTCTCTCTCTCTCAAATCCGTTCTCTCTCACTCAATCTAGTGTGCGACGAGAGAACGGAGAAGGAGATAAGAAGAAGAAACAAAGAAAAGGAAAAAAGAAAAGGGAAATAAAAGGAAAAGGGGAGAGGCGTCAGGACTCAAGGGAATAAGGGCCTAAGGGGAGAAAATATCTCCCAAAAGGCCAAAACAATCCACAGCCACATGTGTGGCTATGGATAAGACCAAGTATGGTTTTATTTTATTATTAGCTCCATTTTTTTTAAAATTACAATTTTGCCCTATCTTATTTTATATCATTACAATTTTATATCCATTCTCTCTCTCTCTCTCTCTCTCTCTCTCTCTCTCTCTCTCTCTCTCTCTCTCTCTCTTTTTCTTTAAAAAAAAAAGTTAATCGTGTCTGGCTAGTTAAACGGGTCATAAACGGGTAGACCCGTTTATGACCCAACCCGTTTAAGGTAGACCCAAACCCGCTAATTTCGTGTTGTGTTTGTGTTGGATTGTTGGATCGTGTCAAAATTGCCAGCCCTAATTTAAAACAATTCAAAGACAAGACTCACCATGCATCTGTCAATCATGCTACACCCATCTGCGCATAGAAGTGTTGGGAAAGTGTCAGAGTCATTTGACAGGAAAATCTTGAGTATTAACTTCATTACCCTCTGCACCTCAGGAAGCTTTGCCATTTATAATCATGCATGCACTCGGTATATGATCTTAAAAGTATAATCCACCAGAATCCGGAATCAACTGGTTCAAATTTTCCAAATGCACTGCCCCAAAGCAAAGTGTCCTTTTGAAGCTTTGAATCAGTGTAAACCTTAAAACTTGCAGGCATTCCACCTTGGAATAATTTGAGGGTTGTTAAAAGGAAATTCCTGACAATCTCCAATTCCGTAGGCTTCTTCATCATGTGTGTTAAACCCGTAGGAATAAAGTCACTCATGAAAATGCCAAGTATTTTAATATAATTGAAATTAGAACAAACAAAACTGAAAATCAATTGTGAATTCAGCAGCATAATCAAGTCTAAGAAAGCACGTATCTAGATTGATCCACTACATCTCATCCAATATCTCATTCAAATTCAAATACAAAGATGATACAACAAGATATCATCTGATTTCAAATGTATATGTTTATCAATTAGTCAAATATGTTGTAAATGGTTCTCTTGTAAACAACTTTTCTTACAAATACAAAGCCTATACCGCCAAGAAAACTAACAAAAAAGTTAAGGTAAAGCAGAAACATTGCATTTCCAATATACAGTTTAATTCTACAAATTTGATTCTATAGGCAAATATTTAAAACTTTGCAACTAAAATAGCATCCATAAATTAATCTATATGTCAGTAGAATCATGATGAGCTCACTAGACATATCTCTTCCTCAAGATTAATCAAAATGCTTGAAACTAAACATTTTGAAATGCAATCATGTTAAAATATAAGAAACATATTAGTGAATATTGGTGATTATTACATGAATTTATATTAATTCAAATTAGAGACTAACTAAAGTCAAATCCTGACTGATGAGGCCTGCTGTGTTGTGAGATACGAAAACTTTGTATCTTTCATTTTTTGATGATTAGAGTATTTAATTGGGATATGTCCAATGATAAAACACAAATTTTCATGAGTTGTGCTTTTCTTAGATTTGATCTTTACCGTAATTCAAAAAGTTAGGGTAAGGCAGAACAACTCAAATGTAAACAGTAATTCTGCAGAAAACCAATCTAAACTGTAAAAACAACTCAAATGTAAAGAGTAATTCTGGAGAAAACCAATCTAAACCATAAAAACAACTCAAATCTAAATAGTAATTTTGCGGGGAAAACAAATCTAAACTGTAAAAACAACTCAAATCTAAAAAGTAATTCTTCAAAACAAACTTAGAAATTTGAAATCATTAAGTGAATGAGAATGTTCTCGATTGATACAGGTCTTCAAGACCTCGGAGGTGTAGTCCATTGTGGAGAGTGTACCCACCGGTTCTCCATTGTAGAAGACGTATGATTTATTGAGCCTCTCCCAGGCCTCTTCCACCATGTCTTTGACCTCCAGCTCCATCTTGCTCCTGCTAGTTGGCTGGCTTGGGCTTGGGCTTGGGCTCGGGCTCGCAGTTATATTCCATATGTTAAAAAGCCCGGCCCTCCTCATCTTCAATCGCTTGAGAATCCAGTACTTGTGATACGGGAGCCCCTTGAGCTCCTCGTCAGACTCTTTATCGAACCATCTACTGGGCAGTTGATAAGCCACAGAAAGAGTGGTCGATGAGGCCTCGGAGCTGGTGTCGGAGGCCTCGAAGCTGGTGGCAGAGGCCTCGGAGCTTGTGTCGGATTCAAACATTCGAATGGAGAAAATTGGCACAGAAGAGAGAGAGAGAGAGAGAGAGAGAGAGAGAGAGAGGAAGTGTGTGTTGTATGAATTTTCAGAGAACGGTGATCTGTATCTGTTGCTCTCTTGAGCTTCTTTGAGTTTTGGCAGTTGGAGGGAGTCACGATGTAGGGGTATTTTGGGTATTCCGGACGAATTTCATATATATATATATATATATTTCATTTATAAAATCTCATGGAAAACAATATGATTAAAAATTGAGTAATGCAATTTAATATATCTACGTCTAACAGACAAAAATTTCTAACAATCTCAAGTTTTGCATGGTTTTGCATCAGATGGGTAAAATTATTAAAAATAAAATCTCTTACGAAAATCTGCCAAACATAATTATTTTCATTGTATTAGCACTTCTAATAACATAATTCAAAGCATTTTTTTATTTTTTATTTTTTATTTTTCTTATAAGTAAAACATGTCTTGAAACATTTTGTTGATTGCTTTGTACTTCTAATGAGATCTCAATCTCGATATATTACTGATTGACATAAAGTAAATATTGACATTTTCATGGAACGTATTGACAAATGAATCGCACAATTTTTGTACGCTAATCATCATATCTAATGTAGGTTTAGATCTTTTATTCTTGTTCAAATCTTGATCTGATGAGCAATGCTACTTCATTAAATCTCGTTGGTGAAAATGTCTTATTGAGATCTCGAAGGTGATAAGCTTTTGCCCAAAATCCGCCACGAAACTGTTGATGTGAGTCAATGAAAACCTTGAAACTTGCAGAGATCATGCATTTTCAAGACCCGTATTTCTAAGGTGGATGGTCATTAAAAGGAAATTTCTGAAAATTTCAAATTCTACATGGTTTTGCATCAGACAGGTAAAATTATTAAGAGTAAAATCTCTTACGAAAATATGTCAACATAATTTTCATTGTATTAGCACTTCTAACAATGTAATTCAAAGCATTTTTTTTTTCTTGTAAGTAAAACATTTCTTTAAACATATTGTTGATTGCTTTGTACATCGAATGAGATCTCGATCTATTATTAATTGACATAAAGTAAATATTGACATTTTCATGGAACATATTGACAAATGAATCGCACAATTTTTGTACAAGCTAATCATCATATTTAATGTAGGTTTAGATCATTTCTACTCTTACTCAAATCTTGATCTGATGAGCAATGCTCTTTCATTAGATCTCGTTGGTGAAAATGTCTTATTGTGATCTCGAAGGTGTTAAGCTTTTGCCCTAAATCCATTGATGTGAGTCAATAAAAACCTTGAAACTTGTAGAGATCATGTATTTTTCAAGACCTGTATTTCTAAGATGGATGGTCGTTAAAAGGAAATTTCTGACAATCTCAAATTCTGCATGGTTTTGCATCAGACATGTATTATTAAGAATAAAATCTCTTACGAAAATCTGCCAACATAATTATTTTCATTGTATTAGCACTTCTAACAATGTAATTCAAAGCGTTTTTTTTTTTTACTTGTAAGTAAAACATGTCTTGAAACATATTGTTGATTGCTTTGTACTTCTAATGAGATCTCGATCTCGATATATTATTAATTGACATAAAGTTAATATTGACATTTTCATGGAACATATTGACAAATGAATCGCACAATTTTTGTATAAGTTAATCATCATATTTAATGTAGATTTAGATCTTTTACTCTTTCTCAAATCTTGATCTGATGAGTATTGCTCTTTCATTAGATTTTGTTGGTGAAAATGTCTTATTGAGATCTCTAAGGTGATAAGCTTTTGCCCAAAATCTGCCAAGAAATTGTTGATGTGAGTCAATAAAAACCTTAAAACTTGTAGAGATCATGGATTTTTCAAGACCTGTATTTCTAAAGTGGATGGTCGTTAAAAGGAAATTTCTGACAATCTCAAATTTTGCATGATTTTGTATCAAACAAGTAAAATTATTATGAATAAAATCTCTTACAAAAATCTGCCAACATAATTATTTTCATTGTATTAGCACTTCTAACAATATGTTATTGACCCATTTATTCTTCACTTACCCTCCCAATCCTTACTACAAAGAAAAAAGCTTTACATCAGTCAGTAGGATTAGTTCATTACCTAATAGCTATCTTGAAATCGCTTCACTGCAGTTATTTCTCAGACACTTATGCAATGCTGTACGTACAATTGCGTAGTTAAGTACATGTATTTGTATTTTAAAAATTATAATTTTTTTTTTTTTTTTTTTTTTTTATCAAAATTCACTTGTTACAAATGTATTGTGGCAAAGAGGTCAACAAACTGCTGCCTATAAATTGATTCACACTCAATTTAAGTCTTTTGTAGCCTATAAATAGAGGCCTCTAGACATGTAATTTGTAAGAATTTTGTATTGAATTCCGTAGTGCTTAGAGTGTTTATTTTAGGAGTTATTGTGCTAATCCGCTTGCTCTCTAGCTGTTGTCGAAGTATTGTTGTTGTGTTCATGTGAAGTCTATCTTAGGGAAGAGCCCTAAGGTAAATGATTTCATTGAAGACCCCTCCAAGTAGGTGACTTGGTTGGGAGGCGTTTGTGTTAGGTTACACGTCAGAGTTCAAGGTATGACCACTGCATAAGGGTATGTGAGTGCTACTGCTTTGTAACTAGCTTTGTCTTCTGAATAGTGGATATGATGCAGTAGCTATAGGCTAAGCAATTCAAAACAGAGGATATTTTGAAACTTACAATCAATTGCCTAACACTTGAGTCACAAGTAATAACAAAGACACGAACGTGTCAACAATGGAGTCTCACCATTGTTTGAGAAGACTCATCTCAAAGAAATCGGCTGCTGGAAAATTCTTCTGATTTTTATTCAATGTTGTCTCCTTACAAAAGAACACCTAAATAAGGTTTAACAAAAGTCTAATAAACCCTTAAGCCTACATACTTCTTGGGCCCAGCCCATTATTGAAAATAAAAAGGTCTAAACCTTAATACGTAACTGAAAATAACAGAAAACACAACTTGCAAACTTAAAAGAAAAATAGCATCTGACTCTAGGTGGTTCCATGGTCCTCCATCAATCCCCCTCTCCCAGAAAAGAACTCGACTCCGTTGAGTGAAAAGCCAAGTAATCTTCATACAGGTCTGGATTTAGGAGTTGGACCTTTTCAGTCTTGAGCCAGCAATTATTTGACGCGGGCCTATTCTTCTATCGAACAAGGAATTTCTAATATCCACCCCTTCGCGTGGAAACCAATTGATCATTAAGTATAGCATCAATCTGATCGCGGGGAGAAGCAATTGTGGGAAGGATGGCAGGGGGAGCTTCAACCTCAGCACCTGGAGGAGCTTCAGTAGTGTCTCCCGGATATGCTGTTAGGTCTTCCACATTGAAAATAGGACTAATGGCAAGAGTGGGAGGAAGTTCCAAGTGATAAGCATTGTTGCCTAGCTGCTTGAGAATCTTGAAAGGCCCAGCTCTACGATGGTGCAATTTGTGGAAAGCACCTCTAGGGAAGCGTTCAGGACTCAAGCGAACCAACACAAAATAGCCAACAGCAAAGGTAATACAAAGATGATACAACAAGATAGCATCTGATTTCAAATGTATATGTATATCTATTAGTCAAATACTTTGCAAATGGTTATCTCTTGTTAACAACTTTTTCTACAAATACAAAGCCTATACCGCCAAGAAAACTAACAAAAAAGTCAAGGTAAGGTAGAAACACTGCATTTCCAATATACTGTTTAATTCTACAAATTTGATTCTATGGGCAGAAACACTTTCACAAAGGATATGTATATCATATTTTTGGGACTAATTAATGTAAATATTTAAAACTTTGCAAATAAAATAGCATCCATTAATTAATCTTTATGTCAGTAGAATCATGATGAGCTCACTAGACATCTCTCTTCCTCAAGATTAATCAAAATGCTTGCAACTAAACATTTTGATGCAATCATGTTAAAATATAAGAAACATAGTAGTGAATATTGATGATTATTGATGTGTGTTTTAATGAGTACTCGCAAGCACACGAATCGTTTGCAATATAGTGTGTGCAAGTGCGAGGTCGAATCCACAGGGAAATGGTCAAATGTTGGTGTCTTGTTTAATCAACTTCATTTTAACCTAGTTCCAAAGGTTTGAGGATTGATTCAAGAGCAAAAGACTAAATAAAAGAGATGGAATGAAATATGCAAATTAAAAGGAACTAAGGCTAAGGAATCTACCAAACCAAATCCAACAACTCACATTCTTGGTTTCCACTTGAACACCCAAAGAACCTTAAGCTTAGGGTGTCATTCAAGTTTCTCAACCACATACTCTAGAACCATTAAATGAATCCAACTCAAAGATAAATCACAAAGAGTACCCATTTGAAATCAAATCATCCAATGTATCCATTCAATGAACAAATCACAATGGATATCATTATTCAAACCGATAAAACAATGTTTCCATCGGTTGAAACACATTAAATGTCCTATATCTACCAACAACCACATTCATTGCAAAAGATAAAGCATTTAAATGAATGGAACTTTGAATAACAAATATGATATATCATCAAATGTGCAAGTATTATAACAAGAGTGTGAGTGTCATCAATGGAAAGGTTTCATCCTCAACCTTAGTTGAGGTTACTAGCCTTCCATGACTAAGAACACCACAAGAGAATGAAGAACAACCATGGAAATAAAAGGAAAGCTTTAAAAAGAAAGTGTCTAAGAACAAAAGCTACTGGAATACACTACAAAATGCACGAAATTAAACCTAGCTACTGTTCTCTGAACTCTCCCAACAAGGAGGTATGGCTATGGCTTTTATAGAGGGAAATTAGGGCTAGAAACCCATGTAAAATGACTCCTCTAACCCCCTCTAGGGTTCCTCTCTTGCTAGAGACAACCAAGGTCATGCAACTAGCGTGTTCTGCTGCGAAAATAAGTGGGAGAACTGCTTTTTGTCATGGAGAAGCTCCTGATTGGGTGTTCTGGCGCGCTTCTGCAAAAGTAAGTTCTGGGAAATTTCGATTGATCGACTTCGGGCAAAATTCGATCGATTTACTTTTAAGTTCGATCGATCGAGTTCTTCAGAACTTCCGAATTTTCCAAACAATTCCACATGAATTTTGCCATTCCTCACTTATTAACCTACAAAACATAAAAATACAAAAACTAACCAAAGCATCAGAAAATAACAAGGCTAAAGGTCAAACTTATGTAAATCAAGAGGGTCCAAATAGACAATATTTGGCACTCATCAATTATTACATGAATTTATATTAATTCAAATTAGAGATTAGCTAAAGTCAAATCCTGACTGATGAGGCTTGCTGTGTTGTGAGGCAGGAAAACTTTGTATATTTCATTTCTTGATGATTAGAGTATTTAATTGGGATATGTCCAATGATAAAACACAAATTTTCATGATTTGTGCTTTTCTTTGATTTGATCTTTACCATAATTCAAAAAGTTAAGGTAAGGCAGAACAACTCAATGTAAACAGTAATTTTGCAGAAAACCAATCTAAACTGCAAAAACAACTCAAATCTAAAGAGTAATTTTGGAGAAAACCAATCTAAACCGTAAAAACAACTCAAATGTAAAAAGTAATTCTGCGAGGAAAACAAATCTAAACTGTAAAAACAACTCATATCTAAAAAGTAATTCTTCAAAACAAACTTAGAAATCTGAAATCATTAAGTGAATGAGAATGTACCCGATTGATACAGGTCTTCAAGACCTCGGAGGCGTAGTCCATTGCGGAGAGTGTACCCACGGGTTCTCCATTGTAGAAGACATGATTTCTTGAGCCTCTCCCAGCCTCTTCCACCATGTCTTTGACCTCTGGCTCCGTCTCTCTCCCGCTAGTTGACTGGCTCGAGCTCGAGCTCACAGTTATATTCCATATGTTAAAAAGCCCGGCCCTCCTCATCTTCAATTTCTTGAGAATTCGGTACTTATGATATGGGAGCCCCTTGAGCTCCTCGTCAGACTCTTTGTCGGACCATACGTTGGGCGGTTGATAAGCCACTAAAGAAGTGGTCCATGAGGCCTCGGAGCTGGTGTCGTAGGCTTCAGAGCTGGTGGCGGAGCCCTCGGAGCTTGTGTCGGATTTGAACATTCAAATGGAGAGAATTGGCACACAAGAGAGAGAGAGAGAGAGAGAGAGAGAGAGAGGAAGTGTGTGTTGTCTGAATTTTCAAAGAATGGTGCTCTGTATCTGTTGTTCTCTTGAGCTTCTTTGAGTTTTGGCGGTTGGAGGGAGTCGCGATGTAGGGGGTATTTTGGGTATTCTAGAATAATTGCTTATATATATATATATATATATATATTTCATTTATAAAATCTCATGGAAAACAATATGATTAAAAATTGAGTAATGCTATTTAATATATCTACGTCTAACGGACAAAAATTAGCTACTAGGTATAATATTTTTCTTTTCTTATTTATTATGAATGCATATCTTATAGATGATTATTATTATCATGTCTAGGAAAATATTATTTGGTTGATGCTAGATACCCCTTAATGAAAGGATACTCAACACCTTATAAGGGGGAGAAATATCACATTCCAGATTTTTGACGAGCTGGTCGAGGAAATGGGATATAAGAGAGATTTAACTATGTTCACTCATAGCTTAGAAGTGCAATCTAGCGAACTTTTGGTGTATGGAAGAATAGGTGGAGAATTTTAAGGCAAATGCCATCTTATGATATTAAAGACCAAATGCTTATTGTAATTGCTACCGCAGTCCTTCATAATTTTATTAGAATACATGATAGGAAAGGCAATGGATTTAAGTGGGATGAAAGTAACTCGGATAATCTAGAGAGCAATGATGATGAAACATGGAGTAACAGTCAGGAAAACATTGGCAATATACATGATGAGGAGATGAAAGTGGTTCGTGACAACATAGCTCGGTCCATTTGTGGTCTGTAAACAGTACTTTATTATTTATGTTTTAGGCTAATTTTTAATGTACTTTAAGTTTTTCTTGTTCTTATCAGCTACTAGTTTAAATTATTGGTGAATTATATAAAAGTTAAATTTGATAGACATTATGTGTTTAATTTGATGGTTTGTTCTTCTATTTTTCATTCTATGTATGTTTGGAATCTTTATCTCAAGAAAAAGTATATTTTATATATATATAAAGCATAGAGAAACATTATAGAATATTCATAGTATAAGAGTTCATTTCACAAAGTTCAAAAGATGTATAATTAGGTATATAACAATTCAATCTAAACGAAAAATAAATATCTTTTCTTTTTTTCTTTTTTTTTTAGTAAAATGATATTTTGTGATAGTTTGTACACAAAAATAGTAATTAATGAGTCATACCTACTTTGGTTTGCAGAGGCGTTGAAATTGGAGGCTTAAACAATGTTAGTTATTTTACTGTTATAAACAAATGGCCTAGTTGGTAATTTGTTTATGAAATCGCACTTTTATACTAATATTATCAAAATACTCAATTGACAGAGAAAATCACTTTTTAATCAATATTACTAAACATTAAGTGTGATTTTAAAAATTATGTTTTTAAAAACTGCATTTTGAAATCGCTACTTAACCCTTAACCTCAAATAACCGATCACAACCTAACTCCATTTCGATCAAAGCAACCAAGGCCGATCCTTCCCCCTTATAACCATTAACTTTAACCTCCCCCCAATAGCCATTGAAGAGTAGATGGCAAGGCTTAAAGAAACGGGGAGGGAAGCATCAGATATTAACCCAGGCCACATGGGCCATTGGATGAGTGTAATAGGCAATTGGCTTAACACAAGGCATGGACGAGCCTTTCTCATCAATGGGCTTTGGCTCACGACCCAAGCCCAAATCCAACCACTCTATGCATAGCCTCACGTGTTGATATATGCGATTCAACATCACCCTTAGGGAACAGAAAGTTGAAGCTATCACCAAAACGTTCCTTCTTTTCTCAGAGCACTAGTAGCAGATGCTCTATAAGTAGTTCTATTCCCTAAAATAAGGAAAATTTGAAAAAAGTTACAAAAAAAAAGCCACAACAGTTGCCCTATTTTAGGGCTTCATGCTTGGGTAGCACTGTAGCTACCCAATAGATTATTTTAATAAAAAAAAATCTCTCTCTCCTCTCTCCTCTCTTGTTGCCCACTCTCTTCTTCTTCTTTCTTTTGCAACTCAACGCCAGCACCCGATGCCCTCGATGAATTTGCCACTCATTCTAGTAAAATGAAGAAAGACAAGCAATAACCATACAATTCGAATCCAATTTTCTTTTCTCAACAACCAAACAGTCACTATAAGAACAAAATAGACCTAAACAGATTAAAATTAAACACATAGATTTCATTCACAAAGCAAAGCGAATCAGTCTCTCCTCCGAGTCCAATCCTCCAACGGCCACAGAGCGTCGTGAAACGTCGTTGTCATCGTCAATCTCCAAGTCATCCTCGTCCTGGAACACCACCAAACTCCCCAACTCAAAAACCCTCAAAATACCACTCGAAATCAACAAATAAAGAACAATAAAGCAACAAAACCAAGAAATCAATGGAGACAAGAGAGAGAGATTCAGAGACAGGGATGAGAGAGAGAGAGAAGACTCAGATGAGAAAGAGAGAGATTGAGAGAGACGGAGAAGATGTAGATGAGAGAGAGAGAGAAAGAGAGACAAAAGAGAAAGAAAGAATGCAGAGAAGAGAGATCAGGTTGAGAGAGAGAGAGAGAGAGAGAGAGAGAGAGAGAGAGAGAGAGAGGTTGAGAGGAGAAGAGCTAGAAGATGCAGAGTGGCAGAGACAAATGGAGAGAAAGAAGACAGGAGAAAGACAGAGAAGAGAGAGAACAAACAGTTTTTTGGAATTAAAAAATATATATTGAAAGTAAAAAAATATTATTTTAATGATATAGGGAAGATTAAGGGAATCTGTTGTAAGGTGTTTTTGTATAGGGAAAAAAAAGTGGTTTGGTTCCTTAAATTTTTCCTAAATTAGGAAAAATGGTTAGGTGTCTGCTGCTAGTGCTCTTAGGCAACCTATATCTGCACAGTACCAGATGCAACCTTCCCCCCATACGCTACCCGTCCAATCGTAGGAGCCATCTTAGGGATCCTCGAGGCATCCTTCAAGGAGGGGGCTGTTGGAGATTGCAGCACCTTTGCAAACAGCTTTTTCCGATCCCCATCCGTTGGAGGAATCGGCTTCTTGCCCATACCCAACGGCCAGCATGCACGGCCGCGAATCTTGACTTCACAAAATTCCAGCTCCGAAACGAACGTCTTCCAACCTATGCCATTGAGACCCCTTCCGTCTACCACCATGGAGTTCCTCCATTACTAAGAACAGCCTATGCTTTTTAGAGCACCATTGCGTGAGAAGAGCTATCTCTTAAAACTCCAAAACAGTACTGCTGTCGATCTCCTCAGACATAGCTTCTAGGGTGGCTAATAGCCAACTATTCTCACCTCAAAACCTTTGGATTCAATTGAACACCACCTTAAGTTCTTAACAACCCCATAATTGTGAGTAACAGACATTTACCTCGGCCTTAAACCATGCTTATGGGCACTATGATAAAATTCCTATATTAAAATCTGAAAATGATTTCCTATATGAAAGTAGAAACCTTGCATGAGCTTCTGCCATTTGGCATAGACATGTCATCAACCCTTCTACCATTTAATATATTTTTATTTGATGACTTCTAGCATCTTCTGATGCTTCTGAGGATACATGGACCAAAGTAAAACAAAGAAAACTTAGAAAAGTATGGGAGGTAGACAAAACAAAGCAAAAGTTACCCAAAGAAAATGTAACTTGGATGATGTGGTTCTCGACGTCTGGCTAGTGGATGGTGCGTGTAGAAAAATAAAGAGGAGGAGGCTGACGTGAGAGGGAGAGGCAAACTGACGTGTAGTAAATAACCCATGAGAGAGAAAAATCAAGAGAATGAGACGTGTGTGCTTGGAGACGTGTGTGATGGGAAACTTGGCAAAGATCTTTCTGGGCTTATTTTTTTTTGTTTTTTTGTTTTTAAAACGAATTTGAATACGATGTAAAAATATATGTAGGTATCATATACGTAGGCTTTATATTCGATATGTATTAATGTAGAGTTGATATAAAGTAATATAATATAGAAATAACACATCATTTCTAAAAAAATAATCCAATTGTTGATATAGTTAAATCACTAGGGAAAAAAAAAATCATTCTATAACCTTCTTTTTAAAAAAATAAAAAATAAAAAATTTTGGTAAAAACAACTCATACATGAAAAGAGAAAAGGTTTACAAAGTTCAATAGTGGTGGGCTTCCGAAAAGCAGACTCAAACCAAATAAGCAATACTAAACAAGTAAACAGAAAATAATAAGAAATGAAATAAGTGTTTAATTTTTAGAGTTAATTAAATACCTTATTGGTACCTGAGTTTTAAGCGTTTTTAAATGTATTACTTAAGTTTTCATTTGTATTTTATGTGGTACTTGAGTTATGGGTAAAAACTCATTTGGTACTTCTGTTAGATTTTTCGTTCAAATTTTAACGACTCGCCACATGTCAACTGTTGAAGTTGACACGTGGCACTATATAAAAAATAAAATTAAAATTAAAATCTTAAAAAAAAATAATAAAATATAAAAAAAAAATTGAAGAAAAAAAAGAAGAAGAAGAAGATTGACCACCGTGGAAGTGGCCGATCACCCCTATTTTTGCCAAGTGGGTAGCTCCATGGCCACAAAAAATTTAAAAAAAAAAAAAACAAAAAAAAAAAAAAAACAAAACAAAATTTGATAGGTTTTGGCCCATGGAGGTGGTTCGGCCACCCCATGGGCAAACCCTAGACCGGCCGGCCTGGGGGTGGCCGAACCACCCCCGTGGCCTATGGGAGTGGTTTGGCCACCCCTAAGGGCAAAAACCCAATTTTTTTTTTTGCCCATGTGGGTGGCCGAACCACCCCATGGCCAAGGGGGTGGCTCAGCCAACTCCTCTTCTTTCTTTTTTTTTTTTTTTTTTTTCAATTTTTTAAAAGATTTTTATTATTATTATTTTTATATATAGTGCCACATGTCAACTTCAGCAGTTGATACGTGACAAGTTAAAATTTGGATGGAAAATTTAACAGAGGTACCAAATGAGTTTTTATCCCTAACTCATGTACCATATATGATACAAATGAAAACTCAAATACTAAATTTAAAAAGCTTAAAACTCAGGTACCAATGAGATATTTAACCCTAAATATTAAATACCCTATATAATTATAATATTACTTAATTACAAATATACATACTATCGTACTTATACTTATATCTATATAAACCATTATATATATATATATATATATATATATATATATATATATATATATATGACCGGCTAATGAGTCGCATTGGGCGAGTGAGTCGGATTGAGCTTTACAAGTTAGGTTCACGAGCTCTAAACAAGTCGTACGAGCGGGTATGTCAGGTTTTAAACGAGCTAAGCTCACGAGCCTCTATCAAATTTCGTCAAGCGAGCCTGATATGTATCATTTATTAATCGAGTGAATTTTTACAATAATAAGCGAGTTTCTACAGTAGCTAGTTCGAGTTCAAATTGAGCTTAACCGAGCGAATTGTTGAACAAATTAATTTATTTACAACCCTAATAATGGATGAGAAATAAATGATGAAAACAACAGTTTCAACAATTTCTAAAATTCAGAATGAAAAAGAAATTCTCCAAACCAACAATTTAACAAGTCTAACATCGATAGGACCACTACATTAATTTACTTGTACGACTAAACACCTTCGCAAAATTCTCATGTATTTGCACAAAAGAATCCAAATCTTTCAACGTGGCACTAAATGATCCTGATCTACTATATAATTTGAATAAGATTTAGTGACTCACCAGAGCAAGTAGAGTTTATTAATCTAAATGTGAGATCAAGCAATATATACTTACTTCTTCTTTCATAAGACTTTAAATAATTCAATAAATAAATTAAAAAGTAAGAATAACAACATAATGCTCAACGGTAAATCTTGCATCAATATTATGGGTATGCTTGCATCAATTAATCTAAATGTGAGATCGAGCAATATATACTTAGTAACGGGGAGGCCACCCTATTTTTCTTTTTTTCCCTTCATATTTTTCATATACATTGAGTTTAATTTGTTGTTAAGTAATATAATTTAAATTTACAAAGAAACTGAGCATGATGACATGGATAAACATTTGTGTCAAAGGGATGCTTGAACCCTAGTTGACTTGTTTGCTGAAATTAAAAGACAGATATATCCATTTTTTTTAATCTCTTTTATAAGTGACATCTATATCAATTAAAAATAAAGTGGCAAATTTAACTATGATTTTGTCTCGTAACTAAATTTTTGACTAGTGATCCCCAATTGAAAATAGCACTTAATTTCTACTAGCATGGACCCCACAATCGCAGAAGCGTAGGCAGTTCTTCATGCGGTTATATTTATTAAGAAAATTGGAATGTTTGACGTAATTCTTGAAGGTAATGTTATGCAGGTTGTCAAATAAATCAATTCAGACAGCTAGCCTCTAAATAGATTTGGGCATTTTATTGAGGGTATATGATCGGTGTTATATTCTTTGTGGTCATTTCATGTTGTTTATGTACGGAGAGAGCCAAATTCAGCAGCTCATTATCTACCTCAAGCGGCTGTAACTCATGGCATAGATTCTATATGGTTAGAAGAAACTCCACCCATCATCTATGACATTGTTCGTAGGGAATGTATTGTCCCTCAATGTTGACCTTTTGGTCTTTTTATCAATAAGATTCGAAATTTGATTAAAAAAAGATAAAGAAAATAGCACTTAATTGCATATAGTATGTTAGGATGTTAGTAGACATTAATTTAAGTTTAATAGGAATTCATAAACTATAACATACTTATGCTACCTCTTTGTTGATTTAGTGGAGAAAATAAATAAACTAGCTTGTGTCCAAAACATCAGTCAAATTAGGGGTGTACAAGCGAGACGATTATTAATCGGTAACCGCCAACAACCGCTAATCGAAGAAACCGAAAAATGAAAAATAATTGCAATCGGATAACCGGGTACCTGGTTGCAATTACCTGTTATGGTTTTTTTTTTAAAAACGGTCAGTAATTGGGTAACCGGTAACCAATTTTTTCTATAATATATTTAGAAAATGGGTAATGGGTTATTGAGGAGAGTATGACTAAGACAATGGCTGAAATGGAGAAGAAAGCATACGAGAGTTTACTTCTTTTCTGAGATTATACTCGACCAATGTTTAGAGAGGGAGATCAGAACTGAAGTAGAATTGTGGGAGAAATGTGCGAATGCGAAGGGATAAGAAGGGTTGTTCAATGTATTAATGGGGGTTGTCTGTACAAATTCACAAAGGTCGGCGTGGAAAGGAGTTTTATTAATGAGAAATGCTATATGTAAACTTTTACAAATGTAGTCTTACTAAGATAATGTGGAGTTTATTCATTGGTACTCGTAGCATTTCTTTTTATTAATTATTTTGATAATCTCCAATGAATAAGCTCCACATTAGTTAGTAAGGCCCCCTTTGTAAAAGTTTAAGTACATGTAGCATTTCTTATAATTTGTCCCATACTTCTCGCTGCTTGGCTTTGGCTTCTTTTCTTTTACTTTTGCTGCAGTACTGGTTACAAAATTTGAAAAAGAAAAAAGAACCCCTCCAATGGCATCACCTAGAAAGGTTTCAAAGATAATTGAAGCTTATTCCCTCAGGCTCAGGAACTTAATTCAATCTGTTATGGGAATCCATTATTCAATCCAGCCATTATCCATTCATAATTTTCACAGGAAATCGGTTATCCGATTAATAGCCGATTTTCAATAACTGATGGTTGGTAAAAACCGCAACCCAATTGCAGTTACAATTATTGAAATAAAAATAACTGTGTACTTTGTAATTTGCTAAATGATCATATTTATAATATATTATTAATATGGCTTGTTGTACTTGGGAGTTCCAATTACCAAAAGTTCATAGCTTCTTTTGGTGGTGTTTATTTTTGGGAATACTTGCAAAACAATGTTTGAAGCAATAATCTTCTTATTTGATGTTGGTGATCGATCATTGGGAAGTGGAAGGCGTCCAAGTAAAAAAGGGACTTTCATAAGACTTTTATCATTTAAGAATGTCTTCCATTTATGTTTCTAATTATGTTTCTTTGGTTCTCATAGGGTTATTCTAATATTCTCTGTTCAAAAAACTATATTTACACTTCTCAACATTAATTGTGAGAGTTAAGGACACTCTCAATGACTTACGTATTTTTATATGCAAAATGGCTAATCAAAACTACTTTATCTATTTTATTTAGTGCGTTTGAAATGTATGTATGTTTTATCTTTACTTTATCCAATCATTTGACTAAGATCATGTAATTTCCCTCATTACCCAAAACAGGGACGTGACACCTTTATATCTTCAATAAATCACCATAGTCAGCAACTCTATCATGACCCATATGTCCCGTGAAAAATAAAACTTGAGCAATATTAGTGCAATAAAATTCTACCCAAAAAATAGGATTGGGGAAAGTTTTTCCAGCCCATTTTAAAAATAAAATTTGAACAATATTAGCCGTGGAATAAAAATTTGCTGTAAAGATTAGGATTGGAGAAAATTTCTCAAACCCATGTAGAAGAAAAAATTGTCTAATGCTCCGTTTGTTTCGGCGTAAAATGATTTCTAGAAAATGATTTCGACATTTTTCAGTGTTTAATAGGGGCGAAAATAATAGTCAACTGTAAATTGATTTCGGTTTGACCAAAATTAGTTAACAAATTTTGAAAAATGATTTACACTTTTTATTTCCGTAAATCATTTTTCCCCAGCTCATTCAACCCTCGTTCATTCCTCCCATAAACCCGACACTCGGCTCTTTTTTACGGGAGTTTCGTCTTCTCCTCAAATACAGACAGGCGACACTGTCTCTCATCTTCTCCTTCACGCTCAACCGCACAACTCCTCTCTCTCTCTCTCTGCTAGCATCTCAGGTAATCTCACATCTCTCTCTCTTTGTTGCGTTTGGTTTCATTTTCGTTTTGGGTTTTTAGCATTCACTTCCGTTTGGTTTCTGAGAAAACTCAAGGGAAGAACTCGATTGTGCATTTTCTCTCGCTTTCTCTCTGTTGTCTGAATTTATATGGTTTACATGTGATATTTGGGTTTTGGTTGATCTGGATCTGATATGTGGGGACTGTGGGCATGGGGGCGGGGATATTTGCTATTGGGTGGCCTGATTTCTTTGTATCTTTTCCCGATGTGATGCTATTGCATGTGCTCTATGTGATATTTGCTGTGTTTACCCTAACTGGTTTTGTACTTCTCTTGCTTGCATTTACTTGTTGTCATGGGTCACGATTGACAGAGGTTGGGACCCGTGTGTTTGGCTGTTGTCTGCACTCAAAGTGTTTGTCAAAATGTCTCTATACAAGTTATAATTTTTGTAGGGCTATTATGTTTTAAGGGTCTGACTGCATTGTGATGTGAACCCGCAGGATGAAATCCCCTTTGAACCCACAAACAAATTGAAATCTACCCAAGAAAGCCAAGAATCAAGTCCAAAGAATCTAGACCCGTTGAAATCTTGTTTCAAGAACCTAAATTTGGTTAGAACGCCACAAAGGGTTTGCCTTTGATAAGTTCTTAGTTCAATCAAGAACAAGTAGAGAAAACTGAAAAGTTTTCTATGAAGAATAAAACTTCATTCACAATCAACTTGTCTAACATATGCGGCTACAAGTCTTTTTAAAATCTCTCCATAAAACCCTAACCCTACTAAGGCCTACATCAATTAAAAGACATGGGTTGAACATCTTCAAGCCCAAAATATCCTAAACTACACTTCTATAGCTAATAAAAGAAGTCCACTTAATAAAACAAATAGGCCTAAAGGCCCACAACCATAGAACATAAAAATAGGCTCATATGCCTATACTTAGTGAAATAAAGAGTTTGCAAGAAACCACTAGGCTATGCCGTCCCCATCTGTTGCTTGTATCACATGAATTAAAGTTGGTTCTTCTTCTTTCAAACCCATCTTGAATGTTGGAGTCTTGCTCGATAAATTTGCAAACTCAGCCCAAGTGGATTGCACCAATCCTTACATTGCCCCTTGATCTTCTTCGCCCTTGACTTTGTGATTGGCCCATCTGGAACTTGTAAGGGATCTTTAAGATTCGGCCTACCATGGAGCCCATCACATTGCCAACTAAAGTCAGTTCTTAGGTTTCGATTCCTTTATTTTGAGTTAAAAGTAGAGTTATTGGGGCATAAGGCATCATCTCTATTTTCCTTTTACAAATTCAAACTTCCAGACTCTCCCCAATATGCTCTATAAAATGCCTGGGCTCCTTAGCCACCCTTATTAGAGATAAAAAGAATAGTTTTTTCTTTGTATATAGTTAGACGGTTACTCTGTTATATTAGTTCTTTTTCTGTTGTATTAACTCGACTTTAGTTAGATTTAGGTAACTGCAGTTCTCAGTCTATATAAATGTAATCTTTTCATTCTTTGTAATTAACTTTACTTCTTTTAATAGAATCATCTTCCTCATTCGTGTTCTCTCTTCCTCTCCGAACTCTGAGTTTGACATGGTATCAAAGCGTACAACAATGGTGCATGATGATTCTTCCTCTTCCTCATAAATTCCCCCCGCTAATAATCCTCCTCTTCAATTCACCATTTCACCATCTGTTTTCACCAATCCATCGAGTCCTTTTTACTTACCCCAAAATGAAAGTCCGAGAACGATTCTTGTTACTCAATCGCTCACCAGCGAAAACTACAATACTTGGAGCCGCTCTATGATAATGGCTCTTACGGCCAAGAACAAATTGACTTTTGTTGATGGAAGTCTTCCTCAACCTTCGATCGATGCTGGTGCCGAACATCACGCTTGGGTGCGCTGCAACAACATGATTCTGTCTTGGATCCTCAATTCGGTCTCGAAGGAGATTGCGGCCAGTATCATCTATATCGACTCTTGTCACGGTATGTGGCTTGATCTCAAGGAATGTTTTTCTCAGAAAAATGGTCCTAGGGTTTTTCAATTACAGAAATCAATTTTTGTTCTTTCGCAAGGAAACTCTTCTATGAGTTCTTACTTCACATTGCTTAAGTCTCTGTGGGATGAGCTTAGCAATTATAGGCCTATTCCCCCTTGTTCTTGTGGTGGAATGCAAGTGGTTGCTGCTCACTATCATCAGGAATATGTTTATCAATTCCTGATGGAGCTCAACGAATCCTTTGCTACCATCCGTGGTCAGATTTTACTTTTGGAGCCTTTACCATCGGTTAACAAAGTCTTCTCTTTAGTTATTCAAGAAGAGAAGCAACAAGAGATTTCGATCAAGTCTCACATCCTCAATCAGGAGTCCACTGCTCTTATGACAAAATCTACTGGACCACCGGCTTGCTTCACCAAACAGCCTTATCGCAAGGATAAGCCCATTTGTGCTCATTGTGGCTTGCCAGGTCACATTGCTGACAAATGTTATCACCTACACGGTTTTCCACTGGGGTTCAAGTTCACGAAGAATCTTCAGAATTCTGCTCCTATTCATTCTGCAAATCATGTGCAAGAAGTTGATTTGAACTCTGTTCCTCAGCAGAATCCACCTCTACAAGCTGTACCTCAGCTCAATATCACGCCTGATCAATGCCAGCAGCTTCTGTCCCTTCTTCAACAGCAGAATTTTACTCATCAGGCATTTGCAAACATGGCAGGTAGTTTGCATGCCTCTTCCTCTACTCCAGCTTCCACTAATTCTGAAATGTCAGGTTGTTTTTCTTCTCTTACTATTAATCCTCAGTATTCAGTTTTTTCCTCTGCTTTCTTAACAAAATCTCCATCTTTTCGTTCCAAATCCACTCCCTGAATTATTGACACAGGGGCAACTGATCACATGATCAATTGCCCTTCATTGTTTACCACAATTACCGCAGTTGTATCTTCTTTTGTCAAATTACCAAATGGATCTGTCATCTCCGTTACACACATTGGGACAGTGTTCATTTCATACAATCTTATATTGACTGAAGTTCTTTGTGTACCTTCTTTTTCGTTAATCTCATTTCAGCAAGTAAAATCATTAAATTCTTGAAAGCTTGTCTCATCATTCTTGCTGGATTTTGTTTCATACAGAATTTGTGTCCTTGGAGGACGATTGGAGTGGGTAAGGAAGAAGGTGGTCTATTCTATCTTCAGCAGCAACTGAAGGTTTCACCTCCTTCAGCTCTTTCAATTTCTAGTTGTAATAGCACAATAAAGACCTCTTCTCATGATGTTTGGCATTATAGATTAGGTCACCCTTTTGCATCAAGAATGCAGTCTTTACATCATAGTTTCCCTGAAATTTCCTGTATTGATAAAGACATTTGCTCTGTCTGCCCTTTGGCTAAGCAACATAGAATTCATTTTCCTGTACACATTACTTATACTTGTATGCCTTTTGAAATTGTCCATTTTGACATTTGGGGGCCAATGGCTACTCCATCAATAAATGGCTCAGTTTTCTTTCTCTTTATTGTGGATGATTATACCTGGTTTACTTGGGTGCATCTCATGAAAAGCAAGTCTCAAACTCGTTCCCTTATTAAATCTTTTTTTAGCCCTGTACAAACACAATTTAACCTCAAAATTAAGTGTTTGCGTTCTGATAATGGTTCTGAATTCAAGATGCGTGATTTTTTTTCTTCTAATGGAATCATTCACCAATTGTCTTGTGTTGAAACTCCACAGCAAAATGCTGTTATGGAGAGAAAACACCAACATTTACTTAAGTTGCTAGAGCATTAAAGTTTCAATCTCATGGTCCAATTTCTTTTTGGGGTGAATGCATTTTGTCCGCTGCATATCTTATAAACCATATACCTACCCCTTTTCTATCAAATAAGTCGCCTCATGAATTACTTTTTTCCACTTCTCCATCTTATTCCCATATCAGAATATTTGGTTGCCTTGCTTATATTTCTACTTTGTCTTGAAATAGAACTAAGTTTGATTCTCAAGCCATTCCCTATGTATTCATTGGTTACCCATTTGGCATCAAAGGTTACAAGTTTTTCAATTTACATACAAAATTCATTGTTGTTTCTTGGGATGCTGTTTTTCATGAACACCTTTTTCCCTTTGCTTTAAATCTCATGCATTCTTCATCTGATGGTTGTTTTACCACTCAACCTTCACAGCATTCCACAATTTCTTTGCCTATACCTATACTTGACTTTCCGATTTCTTTACCTATTTCTACCACACATTCGGTTTCTTCTTCACTTACGCCTTCTGCATCTCATCCTTCTACACCACAACATTCTGCTCTACAACATCCTACATCTCCTGCTTCTTCTTCATCGCCTATTGTCCCTTCATCTCCTCTTCGTTGATCCACCCGAATTAAAACTCAACCTAGGTATCTGCAGCAATATCATTGCCAACTGGCTTCTTCTTTCCCATCTCTGCCTTCCTCCACAGCATCAAATTCAGGTATTCCTTACTCCTTATCTAGTTATCTTTCATATGATAAACTTTCTCCTGCTTATAAACATTTTTGCTTTTCTATTTCTGCTCAATCTGAACCTACATTTTATCATGAGGCTGTTAAGTTTAGTCACTGGCGTGATGCTATGTTTGCTGAGATTTTAGCTTTAGAGGCCAATCATACATGGGTTGTTTGTGATCTTCCACCTAATAAACACCCAATCGGTTGCAAGTGGGTTTACAAGATAAAACATAAGGCAGATGGTAGCATAGAGAGGTATAAAGCTCGGTTAGTAGCCAAAGGATAGTGTGAGGGTTTAGATTATCATGATACCTTTTCTCCGGTAGCTAAAATGACCACTATTAGGTGTCTTTTAGCTCTTGTTGTTGCCAAGAACTGGGTTATTCATCAATTGGATGTTAATAATGCATTTCTGCATGAAGAAGTTTATATGAAGATGCCTCTAGGTTTTGGCACTAAGGGGGAGTCCAAAGTGTGTCGGCTCACCAAGTCTCTTTATGGCTTGAAGCAAGCCTCGAGACAATAGTTCTCCAAGTTTTTATCCACCCTTATTGGTCTTGGATTTGTACAATCCAAAGCTGATTATTCTCTTTTCACTCGGCTTCAAGGTTCTTCATTTCTTGCTTTACTTGTTTATGTTGATGATGTTGCCATAGCAAGTAATGACTCTCATGCTGTTAGTTCTTTTATTTCACTGCTGAATGAGCGTTTTAAGCTCAAAGACTTGGGTCCTTTGAGGTTTTTTCTTGGCTTGGAGATTGCTAGATCATCTTCTGGAATTTTTGTATGCCAACGAAAGTATGCTTTGGAGATTTTGGCAGATTCCGGTATATTAGCTTCAAAACCTGTTCAGTTTCCCATGGAGCAAAACTTAAAATTGTCTAGGGATGTTGGTGACTTACTCTCGGATCCTACATCTTACAGAAGACTAGTTGGTCGTTTACTTTATTTGACAATCACTCGACCCGACCTTGCATATTCTGTGCAAACTCTCAGTCAGTTTATGGATAAACCACGCCAACCACATCTTGATGCTGCTCATAGGGTTTTGAGATATATCAAATTTGCTCCTGCTCAAGGTCTCTTTTTCCCTGCAAAATCAGAATTACACCTCAAAGCCTTTTGTGATTTTGATTGGGCCGGTTGTGTGGATACAAGGGGATCGATCATTGGTTATTATGTGTTCATTGGTGATTCACTTATTTCTTGGAAATCCAAGAAACAGCAGACTGTCTCCAGATCTTCTACAGAGGCTGAGAATAGGTCTATGGCCTCGGTTTGCTGTGAAATTTTATGGCTTTTCTCTTTACTAGGATTTTCTTATTCCCCATCCACAAGTAGCTTCTTTGTACAGTTATAGTCAAGCAGCCATTCACATAGCCGAGAATCCGGTCTATCATGAGCGAACTAAACACATAGAAATTAACTGCCATCTCATTTGGGTAAAGATTCAACTCGGCCTCATCAAACCTTTTCATGTGTCTTCTCAACACCAGCTTGCTGACCTTCTAACTAAACCCCTTGGTTGTAATGTTTTTACTACTTTGTTGTCCAAGATGTCTGATCGTGATCTTTGCCATCCATCTTGAGGGGGAGTATTAGAGATAAAAAGAATAGTTTTTTCTTTGTATATAGTTAGACGGTTACTCTGTTATATTAGTTCTTTTTCTGTTGTATTAACTTGACTTTAGTTAGCTTTAGTTAACTGCAGTTCTCAGCCTATATATATGTAATCTTTTCATTCTTTGTAATTAACTTTACTTCTTATAATAGAATCATCTTCCTCATTCGTCTTCTCTCTTCCTCTCCGAACTCTGAGTTTGACAACCCTTCTGCCAATGACAGTTTAATTAGACCATCAAAAATATGGTTTATCAGTTTAATTAGTTAGTCTACATTTCTTGAATCATATTGGATTTGGTTTTTCAAATTACAACTTGGAGGTCAGAAGATGATGAGATTCTAATAAGAGTCCACTGTCCACTTGAACTCCAAACTTTTCTTGGTGTCAGAATAACATGGGAGCTTGTTTAATTATAGGAAGTACATAAAGAAGAAAAGGGTAAAGCTGATGGAATACAGAATAACATGTCAGGAGAATTCATACGTACAAGTTCACATCTATATTAGTTTTAGATTGAAATATTATCATGTTTAGATGGAATATCATACCTTAATAATTTTTTGTGTTGTTTGTAGATGGATGAAAACATTATTGCAACAGTTATGGCCGCAGTTGCATCTATCTTTGCTATTGGGGCTGTAATCTTAGAAGATATTAGATCTAAGAGATTATTACGTAAAGAACCTCATGTTAATCGAGAGTATGTAAGAGGGATTTATATGGATAGTATTCTTTATGGAGGCAAGCAAAATTGTATTGATCAAATAAGAATGAGTCCTACAGCTTTCTTTAGATTATGTAAAATTCTTGCTGATAACAACCTCATACGTGAAACCATTAACATGTCTATTAAGGAACAAGTGTTGATGTTTTTTCACATTATTGGACATAATGTGAGGTTTTGAGTGGTTAGTGGAAGGTTCTATAGATCGATTGAGTCTGTTCATCGATATTTTAGGGTTGTCCTTAGAGGAGTCTTGAGGCTATATAAACATTTAATTAGAAAACCTGACAATTCTATGCCACCAAAAATAAGGAATAGCCAAAACTTAGGATTTAATCATGGATTAGATAAAGAATCTTGTGATAAGCCTCTAATTAGGCATGGCAGTATAAATGAAATTGACAAGTACTGTATTTACTTGCAGGATTTCCCGGCAAGAAAATCAAGTGGGGAGCCAAAAAGGTAGCCGACGACTTCGCCAAACCCAAAAAAAGAACGAACTTATTATGTTACCTATCAAGTCAGGTGACTAAAATTTAAGTAGAGCCTCGCAGTTGCTAGAGATCGATATCCAGAGAAAAAAACCACCTCATTTTTCACTCCTACATAAAAAATAAAAATCAAAGAGTGAGAGAGGGAGGGAGGGAGAGAGATAAGAATGATTAGAATCCTTGTCTCTGTTGTTTTTTTTTTTTTTTTTTTTTTTTTTTGGGTCAAATTGGAACAAAGCTACAAGAAAATAGAAAGGAGAGAGACTATCTAAGGAGAGTTGATATCGCTAATGGAAACAATAACCATAGGAGGTAAGGTGATCAGTAGAGACCGCCCATCTTACAAGATTAGCTCAAAGACTTTTGTTGATATAGATGATTCAGAACATGTGGATTTGGATTTTGATGAAGCGTCGTCAAAAGAAAAAGATGTTGCTTCTTCCAATTCTGCTCCAGCCAAAAGGTCACATAGGAAAAGAAGCCGTGCTGACAGTGAAGATACTTATAGTTCGATAGCTGAACAGTTGAAAGATGTTGCATTAGCACTTAAATCTCTCAATAAGGGAGCCGATGCAGATTATCTTTATGAGGAAGTAATGAAGGTGAAAGGATATGATGAATTTATGCTTGCATCTGCATTTGACCACTTGATAGGAGATGAGAATGTCACAAGAGGATTTTTGGCAAAGAATGCTAAGCTTAAAAAGTTTTGGTTGGACAACTTCTTCAAAAATCATGGAGTTTAGAATTTGCGTAGTATTGATATGTAGTAAGATACTAATTAACTAGATTGAAATAACATATATGATTGAACTTGGATAGTTGTAGTACGTTGGCCTAAACTTTGCAATATTTGTGGTTGAACTTGATTGGTAATATTTATGATTGAACTTTTGTTGGTAATTTAAATTTATTGTTGGATGTTATTTATGACTCTCCCAATTTGAAAATATATGATTATTGTTAGTCAATGTGTATATTTTAGTCAAAAATAATTTTTTGGTTTTTTTTTTTAATATTATTTTACATTAATATTTTTATGTTGCGAATAAAAATTGATTTTTATAAGTTAATATGATCGAATGAAAATATAAAAAATATTTGCGATTTTCCGTATGCGCCAAACACTGAAAAAATACTTTCGACAAAAATATTTTCCTAAAAAATAACTTTCCTAAAATTATTTTACGATGGAAACCATTTTCCGTCGAAACAAACGGAGCATTAAGAATATTTATTTTCCTCCAACTTGATTTGCAGACCCACCGAACAGCCGTGAAAAATGAATATCTATTGGGTTGAGCTAAACCCTAAAGATTAGGTTGAGGAACAGACCGGCCCAATTGCTGCGAAGTCCAGTGGATCATCATTCTGTAAATCACGAACCGCAGTTTTAATCGCAACACAGACGTGCAGGTGGAGGGACGAAGACGAAGACGAAGAAGCAGCATTCACAGAATCATCACCAAATCAAAGACGCACACGCAGAGATAGAGAGAGAGAGCACAAAATGGCTGTGAGTTAAATCTCTAATATTAGCTTCTTCTTCTTCTTCTTCTTCTTCATTTTATATATATATATATTTTGTTGTCTTGCTGATTGCATAAATTGAAATGGGTGTGTCTCTCTCAGTTGCTAATTGGATGTGGAGAATCGTCGTCATCGGCTTCTCCTTTTGTTCTTCTTAGATATTTGAATCGAGCCCTAGACTCATTCAAGCACGACATTGCCCACATCTTTGCCAACATTTTTTGCTGCAAGACCAACTTTGATTCTAATTATCGGTAACTCTCTTCTTTTTATTCACACTCTGTTTGGTTGCTAAGAAAAATGATTATAAAGACGAAAAGAAAATCCATGCTTCTTTTTCCTTTATAATTAAAAAAATTCATCAGCTTTTAGATAAGGTAACCAATTGCCATTTGTTATGAAATGCATACATAGATATATTGTTTTCATTTCCTTCAGTTTTTCTTTTAAGAAACTAAATGAAGTGTTATATCTATTAAGTATTATACGATTTACCTTTAATTTGTATATTTGTATATTTATTTATTTTCATTTTTTTGCTTTGTTTTGCTTCTTTTCTTACTTTTACTTTTAGAAAAGAAAATCCTTTAGCTTCTTCTCGATTCCTTAAAAAATTTATGAGAAAGCAGAGAATTTCAACTTTTGAAACTTTGATTTTTTTTTCCCCCCTCCTTCAAGCTCCATTATAGATTCTATCTTTCATAAATGTTTTATGAAATTATGGAATACTTGCGATACCCCAGAAAATAAGTCCCACATTAGATGGATGGATTATGAATGTGTTACATGGATAGTTCCTTACTAGGTGAGACTAAGGGTTATTAGTAATTTTAAGGGGCTCTAAATGTAATCTCGACTAGTCCTTTCGGTGTAATAGGGCATATTCTGAGTTGCGGCAATTCTTATATGTGACACTCATGTTCTTCATCTGGGTTTGGGATAAAAGACTTTATGGTGGTGTCAAATTTTGGCCTCTGCACCAAAAATTGGGTTAACTAATATATGGGACTGTATATGGAAAAGGAAAAGAATGAAGAAAGAAGCATGTTGATAATTCCATCTGTCAGTTGATTTAAAAAACAGTGAACATCAAATTAATGTATATTTCTTTTAACTGGTTTTAGTTTTCTGTTGTTTTTGTTTGTTTGTGTGCTTGTCCTTTGCGCACTTTTTTTTTTTAAAAAAAAAAATCGTGTAATTGGCTTTCTGTGATTCTTAACACATATGTGAAGGACTTGCGGGAATGAGGATCTACAGCCTTCTTCGTTTGAAAATCTCATGGCAGCTATGGGTGAACAATACCGGTTGAGGGCCCAAGGCTGGTGTTCTAAGCAAAAGGATTTTGATGATGATGGAAGAGATCCATATGCAGTTTTCAATGTGTTGGATACAATGCTAAAGGACAGTTTGGAACGTTTGAAAATGATGAGGTCGGCCTTTGATTTTTGTACTCATTGAGATTGAAGGAAAAATAGATAAATTAGGGGTTTATATTTGTTTCTCTCAGATTTTTGAAATTTTTTAAGATGAGAGACTATTGCAAGGACTGTTGGTTGCTTCTGTGTCAATTTTACGCAGCCCAGTAACTTTTACTAGAAAACCTAGAGAGTTTGAAATTCCTTACAGAAATCTAGACGACTTGAAATTCCCATTATATGATATGTGTTACCAGTTACATGTGGTAATGCCGCATAGCTATAGTGATGGATAATACTAGTTAAAAGAAAGTATTGATAGCTGAAATTTCCTGCCAACTATAGGACCAGAAGAATTTCAGTAATTGATACCTGAAATTTTCCTGCGAAGTGGATGAGTGGATGTGTAACTGAAATTAGTAAAAGAAAGAAATTAGTTGCTTTGATATTGATATCTTAGTTTTGCTTAGTGGATTTAACTTAAGTAAAACTTGGAACTCGGGTCAGGACTCTAATTGACATTAATAAGACAGGAGAATGAAAATGGAAATTGATGGCTAGGTCAACAATATCATACAAAATTCTTAAGGATTGTATGTTGACTTCTTTTTGAAGTGTTTAGTTTCTGCAGAATTGGATAGTCCTATTCAATCACTTAAATACAGTAATCCTACTTGTCATTATCAGCAATTGAAAATATCTAATACCTGTACGACAAAATTTGTGTAAGATGTTATTGTATGAGAAGTCAGGATTACTGTCGATTATGGATTTTGACTCCTTTCTGTGCCAATTGGATCATAAATATTGTCATTGTCTATGTTGTGGAGGACTGCCTGTCAGATTTGGCAAAATAGTGCTGTCAAATAAGGGTCTTAATTTATGCTTGAATCTGTCTGAGACTATTCTTATTATTGATGTTATACGGAGTCCAGAGTTTATAACATGCTTTCAGTTCTTACCTTGAATTCTGCAGGGAGAGCATATCTTTGGCGGAGATAGGCATTCAAGGATGCACTTTGGAAGTGAAGTATGCTGAACAAGTACACATAATTAGGGATTTGTGTTTGGTGGGTAAGGTAGAAGCAGCTCTATGGCTTCGAAGAAAAATGATACAGAAAGGTGTTGTTCCTGATGTATCTACACACAATTATCTTGTAAAGGGATTGTGTAAAGCCGGTAACTTGGAGCAGGCAGATTGGCTCATTAGGGAGATGGTAGAAATGGGTCCCTCTCCCAGTTGTGCCACATACAACACTTTCATCAACGGCTATTGCCTTATTAATAATGTAGATAAAGCTCTCAATATTTTCTCAACAATGGCTAATACTGGTATTAGGCCAAATAAAGTTACTTGTAACATACTCGTTCATGCATTGTGCAAGAGAGGTCTTTTGGATGATGCAGGGAAGCTTCTTGGAGAGATCTTAGAGGAAGAAAATGACAAAGCAACACCTGATTTAATTACCTCGACTATACTTATGGATGGTTATTTTAAGAATGGAGATATGGTTCAGGCTCTTAGTCTTTGGGATGAGATGGTCCAAAAAAATACTCTAATAGATGTTGTTGCATATAATGTCCTTATCCATGGATTTTGTTTGAGTCGACACATGGGACTCGCATATAGGCACTTTTGTGAAATGCTTAAAAGAGGTTTACTTCCTGATGTTTTTACTTGTAATATTCTTATAACTGGCCTTTGCAATGATGGGAAATTTGATGAGGCTTTTTATATCCATGGTGTTATGGCTAGAATGGAAGTTGCTTCTGATCCAATTTCGTACAAAATTATTATTCGAGGCCTATGTGCTTATGGAGATGTTGTCAAAGCTCATGAATTTCTTCTTTGTATGTTAGAAAATTCAATAGTGCCCGAGCCTCAGATATGGAACCTAATAATTGATTGTTATGGAAGACGTGGAGATCTGGGTAATGCATTATCTATCAGAGATCAGATGATGGCTTTTGGTGTTCTTCCAAACACATTTACTTATAATGCACTGGTTCATGCACAAGTAAAAGGAGGGAACATTGCTGGTGCTTATTCTCTTAAGAAGGAGATGCTTCTCTGTGGTCTTTATCCTGATGTTGTTACTTACAATTTGTTAATTGGCGCTGCTTGTAACTTAGGGCACATCCGTTTAGCACTTCAATTACATGATGAATTGCTGAGAAGTGGTTATGACCCTGATATAATAACTTACACTGAACTAATTAGAGGTCACTGTATGAGAGGCAATGTGAAGGAGGCTGAAGAGCTCTTTGCCAAGATAGAGAAAGCTGGTTTACCAATGGATCACGTTCCATTTAAGATACTTATTAAGATGTACTGCAAAATGAGGGAGTTTGACATGTCATTTGACCTCTATCAAAAGTACTTAAATAAGGACAAATGAGACTTTCATCTTTAATTGGCTTTATTCGATCATAGGCACATTGGAGTCAATGATTCTGGAAAGCAAGGGCCAATATTTGCATGCAAGTAATAGCTTCTGCCTTTGAGAGTTCTTGATTGATGGTGGCAATTTTTGCTTTTGGCGAATGTGAAACTTTCTTATACTCTTGCAGGAGTTATGTATCTTTATTAATCTTCCTGGCAATCTTTTCGGACTGCTGAAATAATTTGTGAATTTACTGCCACTTTTGGTTAATTTTGGTGTTTCTAACTTAGCCCTCCACTCTTCTTTCTTGGTCCTGAGATTGATTATTATCATTATTTGACTTAGATGGCACAAACAATGCAAGGGCCACTGTCATATGCAGAAGACATTATTGAGATTGCTGGAGTACATCTTGCCTATGTTCACCATAATAGTGGAGTCAAGAGAGATAAAGTTTACCCAATAGATAACTGTAAAACCGCGGGTTCATGGCTCACCAGCATACTCAGGTAAGCATCTTCAACATTATTACTGCAGCTATTCATAAAATATTTAGGGTTGGATCAGTTAGAATTGTCCAAAAAAAGGAAAAGGAAAAGGAAAAATATCATGGCATCGATTACCTTGAATTCTTGCTTCTCGCGTCAATCTTTTCATGTAATTGGACCCAGCAACCGCACATGATGGAGTCGCTTTGTGCTTTTAAGTTGGTTTCTTGCATGTAATGCTGGTACTCCTTTTCCTTGGAAGAGTTTGGAGCTACAACTGTGTTTTCTTAAATTACTCTTTGAGTAGATCTTTGTTAACGCCCTTCTCAATATTTCTAGCTTTGTATATTTTTTTGCTATCTTTCCTCGTTCTTGATCTTGATGGGGTGCTTTTCTCTTGTATATATCCTGTGTACTTGGGTTGCTCCCTTTGTGCATTTAATGAATTTGTTTACTTATAAAAATAATAATGCCACTGATGTATTCGTTCCTTGGGGATCAAGTAGAAACTAATAAGGAGTAAATCTCCATTTATTTCCAGCCTTTATTTCCTAGTCTAATAAGGAAGATATTCCCAATAAGGATGTAGGCTATTCGTAAGGATCTTTCCTTACTAGTTATTGACGGCTAAACCTAGTTTAGCCCTTGTAACATATAGCTATTATTCCTCTAGTATGGATCTTTCCTAGTAGGGTTCCTGCATGATGTAAATGACGGCTAGACCGGTTATGTCTTATGACCTAGCCATCTCCTATTTAAGAATAATCACAATGAATAAAGAGTCATGCTTGAATATTATCAAACCTAGAACATCTTTTGGTGTCTTGGAGGTCACGGCTCCCTCGAAGTAGCCTAAATCCTTTTCCCCTTGTTCTTGTGCTATTTGATTGCATCAGCCATGCTCACTAAAATACGAACTAAGACCATCGGAAATGTATTCCAATATTGAAACAATCAATCTTAATGGAGGTGTTAAACGGTGTCTGAACCATTTGTGCAATGTCTGAAAATAAGAGAAAACATCACTTTTATTCTTTAAGAAATGCACCCAAGTGATTCGAGAATAATCATTAATAAATATAACAAACCAATGAAACCAAATAAACAAACAGCACAAGGGATCCAAACATCATTATGCACTACAAAAGGTCTAGAATTTAATTAAAGCTAGAAAGGAATAACAATCGATGTTGTTTTGTTAAGTTTACATGTAGCACAATGAAATTGGAAAACATTACTCTGAGAAAACAAAGATTGAAAAATTTGAACTAGAAAACATTAATTTGAGAAAACAAAGATGGAAAAATTTGTTGCAACAAAAGAAAGGGGTTTCTTAGTCTCTGATGCCTTGGCCAAATCATCTCCACAAAATTTTCAGAAAGTGTGGCTTGATGAACTTGCTTGATCCATATGTGCTCCTTGAGTTGAGAATTCAGATAATAAAGACCATCCATCATACTACCTCTGGCAATCATCTTCCCGATGATTAGCTCTTGAAATAGACAATAATAAGGGTAAAAGAGTACATTGCAACTTTTAGTCCTTGTTAATGTGCGCAATAAAAGGAAGATTGGTTGCCAACTTAGGTACATGTAAAATAGACGAAGAGATATAGGAGTAATAGAAGTAGAACCTTTGTCCCCTTTGTCAGGCACATATGAGAAGAAATTATCAGTTATCCTAACTTTTTCCCTCCTTGAACAAAGTGTAGAAAAAAGTAGAGTAGATAAACCAGTAATGTGGTTAGAGGCCCTTAAATCAATAATGCAAGGATCATTTGAGTTAGAGGAGGATGCATTTAAAGAGATAGCGAAATTACCTGAATGAGCAAAACAGAGGTGGGTGTTTTCTGTTGAGACATAAAGCAACAGAACATTTCAACCTTTTACTTAGTGAGTGTTAGACTAAGTAAAAGAATCGAGAGCAAAAGTGGGAGAAATAGGTGTCACTTCAAAAATGTGGTGAGTATGGGACTGAACGATCTCCTCTACCTCTAGTAAGATGCTCATGAATTTTTCAAGAAATTATTTTTAGTGTGTTATGGCTTATTACAATGATCACGAAGCAATGTCTTTCTCATTGGAAATGGTATCCAACAACTTGCCTGCATATTGTTATAAAGCCATAGCGAGTGACGATGGCTCCTGTGAAGAAGAAGGGAGCATAGCACCTCTCCTACTCCCCTCATTCAGAACATAAGCAACAATTCTGTAAGAGAAGGAAGAGGCTCTTTTCCCAAAACCTAAACTTGAACACGATCATATTTCCAGTTCAACATAAGAAGAAACTCAAAAATAGGGTCAAGTTCCTTTAGGTTTTGGAGTTGTATTGCTTTTGTTGCACTCTCAGTCTGAAAGTTTTGGTAGTTTTCTACCACAAATCACAAAGATTATGGAAGTATGTTGCTACAGACTTTTCGTGCTTAGTCTTTCCATGAATCTTAGGCTTCAATTCATACAGCTATGCCGTATCCTACATTTTTGAATAGGTCTGAACTGTTGCATCACAATCTCCTTTGCGGTACGTAGAAATAGATACCTCTAAGTAATCTTTGGATTCATTGCATCTAACAGCGAAGACATTGTAAAACCTTTTGCTCTTTCTATTTATCATAAGCAGGATGCTCCGGTTCTAGTTCTTGAACTTAACCATTCAAATGTCTCATTTTTATTTTACTCTTAATATATAACATTTTAGCCCATGACCAAACAAGGCAGTGGAGCCCATCTAACTTTACTATTGTTATTTGGAGTGTTGGGTTTTGTTTGAGGAGGTCATTTGACTATCTATCTCCTTCTTAGCATTTTTTGAGTTCTAACTCACTTTTGAGTTGAGTTCTTGTGATAAGATGCCAAAACCAGCCACATAGCTCCGAGGATTCGGCTTGGGTCCAGTTTCAATTGAAAATAAACCCATTAGGAATGGGACATGTGCCCCTTTGTGTTCTGTATTGAGATGTGTCCCAATCCCAACGGACTGGCATTGGACCCAAGCCAAACCCTAGCATACACAACAAATAGGATGAAAATAAAATGCCAAATAGCTCAAAAGTAGATGACTAAATAATGTTCATGAGAAAATATCTAATTGACAGCGTAGGTTCATAGGATCAAAACTCCCTATGATGACCTATTGTTTTCTCTAGTCCTCTAAAGCGACTTGTCGTTTACGTTTTTCATCAGCCCTATAAAAACTTGTAGCTTTTCACCTATTCCTTGAGTTCTCGAACGTGATGCCATCTTGCACTAGTCAAATGTTCAGCTGCAGATCTCTATTCTGACGCGTGGTCATCATGCTGGAATAATCTTCGGTGGAGTTGAGAAATCTCTTGATGCTGAAAAACAATCCCGTTAGTGGTAATAGCTAGATGTGACTATGGCCCTAGGGATGAGAAAAGATGCAAAAAATCTCTAAAAAATCCTGCAAGTAGCAACCCAGATCACTCTCTTTATATGAAGAGAAATGCTACAGACTACGGTTACACAGAGAATTACAAAGAGAGGCTTACACACTGACATGGCAGTGCAATGCCAGGGAAAAAATAAATGCTGATATGGAATGACTTTTCTCTGCAGGATGTTTCTCGAAACGACTTTTCTCTGAACAAAAGAAAACTTCTTTAAAGCTTTTCGTTTGCCAGAGATTTCATGGACACCCATGCGACGATCTATGAAACCGACTCCACCTTCAGATCCATAGACAAGAATGGGAGCTCAGTTGCAAGACATCTTGGAATTTGGACTTTGAAATTTCATTTTTTGAAGTTTTGGAAAAAGAATGAAGGAAAGAAATGGAAAATGGCTGCAATTTGGTAAGTGGCTGAACTGGACTCTATTAGACTAGCAGTAAATACTAAGCTTTACTCCATTAACCCCATCGAAAACAGAGAAAAGAAAAGAAAAGTAAACCTTTATTTTGTTTTTTCAGCAGTTTATATTCCCCCCCTTTTGTTAATTTGTTTTTTCCCCTTTGTGTGTGGCTGGTTTTTTTTTCTTAACATTATCAAATTTGTTTTTGCTGCAGCATTTAGGTACTAAAAGAACCAGGACAATGTGTTTGATTTGAGCTGCAGCTGGTTGTGAAT
This sequence comes from Alnus glutinosa, assembly GCF_958979055.1. NCBI lineage: Eukaryota > Viridiplantae > Streptophyta > Magnoliopsida > Fagales > Betulaceae > Alnus > Alnus glutinosa. The sequence continues at coordinate 7,088,522 of NC_084891.1, read as the reverse complement.
GTTCAAGCTACCCCATGTGTTTGAAGATATTTTTGTGAGAAAATGTCTAGCCTTCAAAACAAGTTTTTTTATTTTTTAAATGTATTTTCCTGATTTAGTGTGAGGCCATTTGTTTCTAAATCTTATTAGCTTCATGATTTATTTTGCAGCATGTATACAGTAGGGCCAGTAGCTCCAATCAGTTGTGTGACAAGCATGAGACCGAGTGGGGCTCCCTCAGTATTACCACCTTCAGTCACCTCAACTCAGGAAAAGAGTACGATGATTTTTCATCATTAATTCAAAGGATGTTTACAAAACGGTGAGCAATTGCTCAAGTTGTGGGTAAAAATATAATGTTATTAGAAATGGTTAACTTGGAGGGAATCATTTCAGGTGTATATTTCTTTATATATGAAGCATTGAGCATATTGTTGGTGATTCACGTGTATCAATAAGTATGCTGGTGTAATAAAGTCGAGCTCATTATATTGCTTAGCACTATAATTGCCTTTTGATTTCTGTTTAGTGAATGAAAGCTTGCTAAAATTTATTCTTTTTTCCCATACAAAGGAGACACAGGGAAAGCATCCAATTGTTTGCTTTCGAGCTTATGGCCCAACTTTGAAAAACTCATCCCATGCTTCAATCCATGTGACCATGGCATCAACCAGTGTGGCGACTTATTCATCCACCTTTCCAAGTTTAGCTCTGATTTAGTGTGAGGTTATTTGACTATTATCAAGGCAGGCATGAATAGAAACCTCATTTACTATTTTAATGGAAGTGGTTAAAATTTCATTGATTATTTGATGCATCCATGTGTTGTCAGCAAGCATGCATACTACATCTTATCCGTGTTTCTTTTAAAATGTGTGGAGGAGGGACAACACATTCTCAATTTTTTCTAAAAAAAATTTCTATTCATCCATGTGAAGAAATGGTTCCTAACATTACTCTTGAATTATGTATATAATTTGAAAATCCGTCCCTATCAAGCAAACCCATATCGGACCAGGATTGTCTATATATATGTGTGTGTGTTTTTGTCCGAATTCAAAGCAATTCAGACAAAGAATGGGAGAATAGGTAGTGTGGAGTCTACCTATTCTCTCATTTCTTGCTCAACATATTGGAATTAGAGCGGAAATTCCAGAGGATCGAGGTCCAGATTCAGATTTTCAACAATTTGTTGTCTAGATTGTTAGTAAGATAGTTCCTATGAGATTCACATTAATAAACAGGTGTTTGAACAAATGAGTCTGACTAAAACTCTATATTATTTATAGTGCGAATTACTTACTGTAATTTCTATCCTCAAGATCCCACCCATATGAGTTTGTTGAAGTGAAAGATGTGGGGGAATGATAAAATTAGGAATAGGAACCTTTGCTTGATGTGGAATAGAAACAAGTAATACAAATGGGTAGTGTAAAAGAGTAGTAGCTCCCACACCAATTGTGAATTGTGGCCTACTTCAACGAATTCTCTATGATGATTGTAGCACTACATACTGGACAATGAGATGCTGATCACTTTGCATTCTACATCAGGATTCTCACAATTTTTTTTTTCAAATTTTATATTGTCAAATTATTAAATCTTAGCCGTATTTTGCATCAAATAGTCCGAAACATGACAGCTGTCACACACAATAAATGACTAAGTTAATGAAACTTTAATGCATGGATGAACTAGAGACAAACATAAATTAGTTACAAACTGGTTTGTAGCTAATTCCTACAAACTAATCTAACAAATTGTCAAGTATTCCTTAGCACGTGATAAGCACATTTTTTTTTTTTTTTTTTTTTTTTTAAAAATAAAACATGTGCTTCTCACATATTTTGTTAATAACATTAATATGATATGCACATGCTTTAGGAACACGTCACTTTATTAAATTAGTTTATAAAAATTAGCTGCAAATCAGATTGTTGCTAATTACTGTCCGAAACAGTTTCTTTTTTCCCTCTCCATTTGGCCTACTTAATCAACAACCAACTAGCCATCCCAAAAATAGCCATCGAAAAACAACACCTTTCCATCAAACCATCATTGAAGCATAAATATGTTGTCTTTTGCTTCACACAGTAACGATCCAACCAATGAGTTGTCGGCAGTATGGAGATCCTTATAGTGGCCGATCATATGGGTGTTCTCTGTACACCCATCAAGACGAAGATGGCAAACTGGATCCTTCTGCGTTCCTGGGATTGGCTCACACTGCCTTGACTACCTTGAGTGAATTGGTCTCTTCCAAACCGAAATGTTCGTTTTGTGAAGATGAAACTTGTTGGGAATAAATCTCACTCCGACTAGGCCTGAGTGGGTCTGGACCAAGGATCGAGCCGACCGGGTCTACCAAATTAAGGCAAGCCGATCAGTCATTTGAATATAAGGTATGCGAGAATTATTGTCCGAGAATGCCACTAAAACATACAGTACAAGGTACACCTGCTCTGACGGGTATGGGGAGTTTAGTGATCAAAATCTCTACCATATCTCCAGCATTTATTGACCTGGTCAAATCAAGTCAGAAATTTGATTAGGCGTCAATACTGTGTGGCGCGTCTAATTTCTGCACGCCCTACCGAGTGTCCAGGGGCGGACCCACGTGTTGGGTGGGGGGGACGAATGTCCCCCCAATTTTTTTAAAAACTAACCTTAAATATACCAAAAAAATAATTTTTTCCTCCCAAAATTATACTTTTGTCCCCCCAAAATAATATTTGTGTCCCCTTTTAACTTTTTTTTTTTTTTTTTTTTAATTTTGCCTCATCTTTTAACACAAAATCTAAAATACCCTATTCATTTAATTTCCTTCCATATTCTAGTTGGCTTCTAACTAGAAACTCAATTTGGTTTAAGACTCTGAAGATGCGAAAAAAGAAAAAGTAAATGGTTTGGTTTTTTGTGTGGATATTTTAAGTGACTTCTAACCAATAATTAATTTTTTGAGTGGTTATTTTGCAGTTATTTGGGTTCACAATATTTGTTTTGGCAACACAAGTTAAATGGTTTAATCATTTATAATTTCACCATTGTTTGGCTCGACTCATAGCATTGTTATTTGGGACTTTAAAGAATTGTTAGGAGAAAAATTCAACGATTATAAGTATCGTTTTTATTAGACTTTATAGATTATGTTTAGTTTTTTTTGCTAGTTTTTTTTTTTTTTTTTAGATAAGCTATTTTGCTAGTTGTTTATACCACTGTATGTTTGTGATATCACGAGATTAAATATAAGACTACAATGCTTTTATTTAATAACAATATGCACAAACACAAATCTATGAAGATTTTAAATATCTATATACTTTTGTATTTATGCAAGTCTGTCTCCTCAATAAAAATAAATAAATAAAGCGTCCCCCCTCACCAAAAATCTTCGTTCTGCCCATGCGAGTGTCTAAACACCATGCCTGGTCACTATTCACATCAGAACTAGACTACTGTTCATCCCATGCTGAGTGGACAGTAACTTCAGAAAATTGGAAACCTCACACATTCAAAGCACTCCAAAGAAGCCTATAAAAAGAGACTTAGCAGGAATTGAGAAATTCTGATTGCATTCTTTGCATTCTCAAAAAACTTTATTGACTTAAGCATTGGAAGAAGTTCCACCGGCTAACTCTCAATGCGCCTTTGCTATTTTGTAGGTTCTTACATACATATAGGCCTTTGGAGAGCCAGCCAAAGAGCCGACACGACATAAGACCGGAAGCTGTACCAACAAAACTCAAGGGACAAGTACATGTTTGGTGGCAGTACTGTTGAAGAATGGTGAAATTTCACCGCCTTCGTCTACCACCCATCATCGTATAGAGGCATGCAGGCCTTAAGTACATGTGAATCCACTATATCACGACCCACTAGATCCCAAAAATAAATGTTACATAATTGAAAATGTCATCGGAAAAATACAAAATATCCTAATGATCAAAGAATAATACATCACACATAAGCTCAGCAACCATTTCATCGATCATTTCTTGTTCAGATGCAGATACCGATAATATTGGTGTGGATGTTGTTGAATATGATGAAATCGGCACAGCAGCAACAGAATTTCTTTCCCCCGGGTTCAAATTTTTCTGGTTTATTTCGACGACTGGAACTTGATGGGCATGAGCATGAACATGATGATATTTCTTTTTCTCCAAGTCTTTGTTTCTTATTTCACATAGGACGTACTCATCAAACTGCATGCAAGTTTTCCAAAACACAAATTAAAAAGAGAAAGAAAAATAACAATAATTAAATCTAATGCAATAAGGCTGGATATTGAAGCAGTTGTTTATATTTTACATATATACTTACATTATCTTCCGCCTGTGAGTAGTCTCGAAGAGAAAATTCGTTCATAATCCAATGTCCACAGCCGGCAGTAGCCTTGGCCTTGTTCTTCTTATATTCGAACACAAAGGATTTCTTGAACCCAATGAGTTTGTTTTTACGATCATGAACTTCTTTGGTGTGATCGATCTTCCAAGTCCCACAGCCAGCGATTCTGTCTATCCTTGATTTGCTTTTCTTCTTCAATTTGGTGAAGACGAAGAAGTGCTCTTTCTGTGTCTTGTCGAATATCTTCCACGGCTCCTTATCACCGTAAATATCAGACTCACCAATCGCAGAGTGAGGTAATCGCTCTCCATTCACTTTCATTCGCAGAAAGAGAAAAAGTTCTTCAACAGTAGGGTGAAAACGAAACCCCACCGGTATCTGAAACCTCCCGCAAAATGCCATTCGCGAAATCTCGATGAAAGTTGGACTCTTTGAATGCTCTCAGTCGGGCCGTGATCAGTCAGCGGACAAAGTTGGAGGACAAGTTGGTCGAGAATCGAGAGGGCGATCTGGTGATGGTGGGACTGGTTGCTGAGGGTGAGGACTATATATATATATATATATATATATATATATATACACCGACCCAAATTTACTCCCCTGTTGCCCTTTCATATATATTCCCCATACATCGCGTTCATATTGGAGTTTTTGTATATTTTCTGAATATTATTATTACGTACGGGTTTGAAATATATTTGAAAAAAATTCTACTATTATTAGGCACCGAATACTAAACGTATTCGTAAAAAAAGCGTGAATGGGTCAAGTATATGTAGTGATTAACACATAAAACTAGTTTAATACTTGTATTTCAACAAAATGGGAATCATGTATTTAATATTTGGTTGATTTGAAAAGAAAAAAAATGGTTATTGAAACAATATATTAATAGAACGAAGATATTAATATAATCTAATGATCAGGTGGTAGATTGAGCTGGAATAGGAGTAAGAGCCGTGAATGAGTTTGAATGTAATCACATCTGTCAAACGTAGGCTGTATTGTAGTTTAACTGAACCTTCTACCTGTCAAACGTACGCTTTGTGTTGTAGTTGAATTGAACCTTCTACCTTATCATGATCGTTGATATATTGTACGTGGTCCAGTAGGATTGTCTATGATAGTTAATTACTTTAACATCTAGAACATTAAACTCGTGGCAAATTATCTACATTTCATATTTTGTCCATTTCGCAGCCCCTCATCTTTCAACACCCCACTCGCACTCTTGACTCTTCTACCAAAAGGATGAAACAAAATGACAACACTATTGTCTATTACCAACATTAACTAAATATATGTGAGAATGCATTCTTCTTCTTTTTTGTCAGTGGTTGGAATACTCAGGGTTTATAAAAAATAACATGAATATTCATGATACATGCCTAATTACTCAAATACATAACGGATAAATAAGGGTAGTTCGAGGAATCCTAATACCTCTCAAATCAACTCAAGAGCTGAATATTAATAATTTTTATTTACTTTATTCATTAACCCAATAGCTAGGTTTATATAGAGTTATAAAAAAAAAATGCCATAAATATAAACTACTCTCATAGAGATGTATCCTATGACTATCCTATCACTAACAACTATTAATAAAAATAATACCCAACTATTTAGGGATAACATACTATCCCTTTATTCCCTACTTAAAGATAGACTCTAATAGATAAATAATAACTAAATAACAAAGACACATAATAATTAAATAACAAAGATACATAATAATTAAATAACAAAGACACATGACTGCTTATGAACTCTTTTGTTCTCATCCTTTGTCCCATCTGGTATGTCACATTCTATCCCCCTTAAATTGGACCTTATCCTCAAGGTCAAAGAAATCTTGAAATCTCAAGAAGTGGATTTGAACTTGGAGATGTCTTGAACTTGGAGTCTTGAATATGTTACTTATCTTCAAACTAGTAGCCTTTGTCTTCTCCAGATTCTTTAAGAAAAAACGGAGCACACATAAAAGAGTCCCATTAGAATAGACTTCAAAGTGGACTACAACTCAACTACTAACAAAAAGAAATTTATTCTTACTAACACTAGATACTGACACTAAGACTTAGAATTAAAACATAACTCATATATGTTGTTATAAACAACTCCCTAAAGCAACAAAGGAGATAACAACTATTGATAATAATAAAATACCAACATAAAACAAATACTACCTAACCAACTAGACATATCCGAAAGCAACAATACATCTAAAAGTTGAAATTTAACAAATACTAAAATAATAACAGACCCAATAAAATATATAACAAAAGATGAAATTTGGCCTTTTTCATTCGTTTCCTAGGCGGGCGTTCACTTAGTGGATTCAATCTCTCCTCCACGAGCGACCTATGTGTAAATGATATTACATGGTGATAGCTAGGTGAATGGATCTGTAACCAAAGTTGCTTCACAATCGGTGTGGCTCCATGATGATGGAATCATCATTTCCATGCATAAATGACAACCCAAGGTGGCGACGCATCATAGTGGGATGGCTAGACCTGTGCCGTTTTAGTCAAGAATAGCAGTTCGACCACTAGTGGGTGTTGGCGAAGTGAACATGGAAGATGGATTTTTGGTGGCGAAACTTTGACGCGGTGGTGGGGGTGCAAGCTGGTCTATGGTGGTTGCAAGGAATACGGTGCTATTTGTTGATGCTCGCGCTTGACTTCATTTTATTTTCGGTAAAACAACTCTCAATTCTAGCAACCTCCTCAACCAATCTTTTTTTTTTTTTTTGAATTCTTGAAAGATATCGTCAATACGTTGGTATAGACAATCATCATCCAAAACTTGAAGCGGTGGGTTATGCAAACCTGGCTCTGATACCAATGTTACGTACCTAATTACTCAAACACATAACGGATAAATAAGAGTAGTTCGAGGAACCCTAATACCTCTCAAATCAACTCAAGAGCTGAATATTAATAATCTTTGCTTACTTTATTCATTAACCCAATAGGTTTATATAGAGTTACAAAGAAATGCGATAAATATAAACTACTCTCATAGAAATGTATCATATGACTGTCCTATCACTAACAACTATTAATAAAGATAATACCAAACTGTTTAAGGATAACATAATATCCCTTTATTCCCCTACTTAAAGATAAACTCTAATAGATAAATAATAACTAAATAACAAAGATACATAAAATTAAATAACAAAGACACATGACTGTTTGTGAACTCTTTTGTTCTCATCCTTTGTCCCATCTGGTATGTAACAATTTCCAGCACTATTACCAACGCCTATGTAACTAAATATCTGTTTGTTTCTTAGTCAATGGTGGGAATACTCAGTTAATTGCATATAGTGAAGGGCGGTATTGATATTGCTGTTAGAAATTGCTTGGATAGATTCCTTTGGCATAATAATTGGCATCCTTCCGATTATTTGCTTGATAGGTTTGGATTTCGATAGACATAAAATATAACGTCTAAAAATAGGATTTTAGTCCTAATAGCAATAACAAAAGAATATATGAATATTTACAAAGAATAAATATTCATTAGTATTTAATGTGAATATTTATAAGATTAAATATTCATTAATATTTGAGGCACGCTTATAGTTCTAAATTGATTAGAAAATTTTAATTGGACCTTAAACTATAAATTGAAAAAGAAATAACCAGTTTGTCAAATGGGCGATCGATCCCCACAATTGGGCGATCTGTCCACATGGCGATCTAGCACTATAGTTTTGCTGAATGCATAATGCATCTCACCAAACACCTGTCTCTGGATACTTTAGTTAAAACTTATCAACTAAATTAACTTGCTACCCACCATTATATTCCCCAACCGTTGGATTAGAGTCCTCCAAGATTGATCCTAGCCATGAGCACCCCCCCCCCCCCCCCACAATTCGCGCATCATCTTCTTCTTAATTCCTCTGATTTCCCTTTCTTTCTCTGTTATTTTTTTGCAGGTTTCTCTCCTTCTTTATCTCTCTGATTTCCTCTAAACCAGAAGAATAAGCTTTGGGTAACTCATCCCTGCAGCTTCTTCTTCAAACAAGAAAAGAGAACTCTCTTTTTCAACTCTCTTCTCTTCTTAAAAACACACGGCCAAGGACCCTCTCTATCTCTATTTTTGTCTCCTGGTTGCTGCATAACTCAGTCTCTCTCCCTTAAAATCGGCCAGACCAGTATTTTTGAAAGAAGAAAAGATCACTTTCTTCTATCAAACACTCTCTCTCGGCTCAACAAAAGAAAAGGAAAAGATAAAAAGAGAAAAGAGTTCTCTCACTCTCTCTCAGCCGGTTTTTGTGTGCGCTTAGAGTCCCTTTCAAAATATCTCAAAGGCCAAAATGGCCAAGTTCCTTACTAAACTCTGATTTAATTTTATAAGGTTAAAGTTATTAGGATATTTTAAGTTAATAAGTTATTTAACGTTTTAATGTTGAGTTTAAAAGAGGTGTTTTCACAACAGGATATTTAATTAATAAAAGCGTTGTTATAATGCCCGAGTAAAAATGAATATTTTATAAAAGCGCCGTTATAATTTCCGAATAAAATATTTTATAAAAGCATTGTCCAAAGTTTTAGAAAACATCTCTAAAGCATTAGTTACACTAATGCCGTGATTCTGAAAGTTGATGAGAGTTTATTATTTATACGCTGAAATGCCGCCCGTGTATTTTAAAAGTATTATAAACGCTATTTTATTAATAATTAGTTGTTAGTAAAATAAGCCATATTTCGACTTAAACTTATTTTGGTATCTCACTGTTTCAGTTAAAATAACTGAAACAATACCTACCTTAATATTGTCTGTGTAATGATTTCAGTTATTTTGAGTTGCAAAACTCTATTGTGAATTCAATGAGTTTTAATTGTGTCTATAATCTAGTTTTACTAGATTAATTAACTAAATTGAAGCTATGAAAATATATATATGGTTGTATTAATACCTATTTTACTTAAGGGTATTTTAATCATTAATGATAAAGGTCGTAATAATAATATAGGTGGTAATATAATTATTATATGTCGTTATGATGTCCGAAGGACATTATATTAAGTTATTTATAAATCAAAAGTAATATTGGAAAATTATGGTTTAGATATCAAAGTAACAAAAGAGTTTAAATAAGTTTTAGTAAATTATGCTGATTCATTATTGCATGTATATAATTGTGCAGTCATCATTTCTGTGGATCTTTCTTTGAAATAGAAAACTGTAAGTATTTCTAAAATACTTACTAAGAGTGATACTAGGTTCCATAATATGGTGATCTATGTTTTATTTAATTATATGCATTTATTTGATTATATGGTAATATTAGTTTATTTACTTATATGGTGATATTAGTTTCTATGATGTTGTGATCTCTACTAAATTTAATGGTATGCAATATATTTAGGATTCTGCATATTTTACTGTTATAAATGATGAGTCTGCTAATAATTTGGCATTGCATATTTTACTGCTATGAGATATAAACTTCTTAATAAGTAAGATCAAGGGTTTAAGTCTTGAGACATCAATAATCAATCAATCAACTAAACCGAGGGTTAACGTCTCGAAGTAAAGACTAAGGGTTTAAGTCCTAAAGCACTAATCAATCAGAAGATCGAGGTTAAAGTCCAGTGACAAAGACCAAAGGTTTAAGTCTCAATACTAAGCAAGACCAAAAGTGTAAGTCCCCAGGCCTCACTAAGCAATCACCAATAATTATAAAACCGAAGGTTTCAGTCCCAAGGCACTAATTACCAATAGTTTAATAAGACCAAAGGTTTAAGTCTTGAGACGCTAACTAGTACTAAATGAGATTGTGCATATGAATCTATTGTTATATGATCCGTAAATGAGATAGATTGTTCCTTTAGGTTTTGGAGTTATATTGCTTTTGTTGCACTCTCAGTCTGAAAGTTTTGGTAGTTTTCTACCACAAATCACAAAGATTATGGAAGTATGTTGCTACAGACTTTTCGTGCTTAGTCTTTCCATGAATCTTAGGCTTCAATTCATACAGCTATGCAGTATCCTACATTTTTGAATAGGTCTCAACTGTTGCATCACAATCTCCTTTGCCGTACGTAGAAATAGATACCTCTAAGTAATCTTTGGATTCATTGCATCTAACAGCGAAGACATTGTAAAACCTTTTGCTCTTTCTATTTATCATAAGCAGCATGCTCCGGTTCTAGTTCTTGAACTTAACCATTCAAATGTCTCATTTTTATTTTACTCTTAATATATAACATTTTAGCCCATGACCAAACAAGGCAGTGGAGCCCATCTAACTTTACTATTGTTATTTGGAGTGTTGGGTTTTGTTTGAGGAGGTCATTTGACTATCTATCTCCTTCTTAGCATTTTTTGAGTTCTAACTCACTTTTGAGTTTGAGTTCTTGCGATAAGATGCCAAAACCAGCCACATAGCTCCGAGGATTCGGCTTGGGTCCAGTTTCAATTGAAAATAAACTCATTAGGAATGGGACATGTGCCCCTTTGTGTTCTGTATTGAGACGTGTCCCAATCCCAACGGACTGGCATTGGACCCAAGCCAAACCCTAGCATACGCAACAAATAGGATGAAAAATAAAATGCCAAATAGCTCAAAAGTAGATGACTAAATAATGTTCATGAGAAAATATCTAATTGACAGCATAGGTTCATAGGATCAAAACTCCCTATGATGACCTATTGTTTTCTCTAGTTCTCTAAAGCGACTTGTCGTTTACATTTTTCATCAGCCCTATAAAAACTTGTAGCTTTTCACCTATTCCTTGAGTTCACGAACGTGATGCCATCTTGCACTAGTCAAATGTTCAGCTGCAGATCTCTATTCTGACGCATGGTCATCATGCTGGAATAATCTTCGGTGGAGTTGAGAAATCTCTTGATGCTGAAAAACAATCCCGTTAGTGGTAATAGCTAGATGTGACTATGGCCCTAGGGATGGGAAAAGATGCAAAAAATCTCTAAAAAATCCTGCAAGTAGCAACCCAGATCACTCTCTTTATATGAAGAGAAATGCTACAGACTACGGTTACACAGAGAATTACAAAGAGAGGCTTACACACTGACATGGCAGTGCAATGCCAGGGAAAAAAATAAATGCTGATATGGAATGACTTTTCTCTGCAGGATGTTTCTCGAAACGACTTTTCTCTGAACAAAAGAAAACTTCTTTAAAGCTTTTCATTTGCCAGAGATTTCATGGACACCCATGCGACGATCTATGAAACCGACTCCACCTTCAGATCCATAGACAAGAATGGGTGCTCAGTTGCAAGACATCTTGGAATTTGGACTTTGAAATTTCATTTTTTGAAGTTTTGGAAAAAGAATGAAGGAAAGAAATGGAAAATGGCTGCAATTTGGTAAGTGGCTGAACTGGACTCTATTAGACTAGCAGTAAATACTAAGCTTTACTCTATTAACCCCATCGAAAACAGAGAAAAGAAAAGAAAAGTAAACCTTTATTTTGTTTTCTCAGCTGTTTATATTCCCCCCCTTTTGTTAATTTGTTTTTCCCCCTTTGTGTGTGGCTAGTTTTTTTTTTTTCTTAACATTATCAAATTTGTTTTTGCTGCAGCATTTAGGTACTAAAAGAACCAGGACAATGTGTTTGATTTGAGCTGCAGCTGGTTGTGAATGTTCAAGCTACCCCATGTGTTTGAAGATATTTTTGTGAGAAAATGTCTAGCCTTCAAAACGAGTTTTTTTTTTTTTTTTTTTAAATGTATTTTCCTGATTTAGTGTGAGGCCATTTGTTTCTAAATCTTATTAGCTTCATGATTTATTTTGCAGCATGTATACAGTAGGGCCAGTAGCTCCAATCAGTTGTGTGACAAGCATGAGACCGAGTGGGGCTACCTCAGTATTACCACCTTCAGTCACCTCAACTCAAGAAAAGAGTACGATGATTTTTCATCATTAATTCAAAGGATGTTTACAAAACGGTGAGCAATTGCTCGAGTTGTGGGAAAAAATATAATGTTATTAGAAATGGTTAACTTGGAGGGAATCATTTCAGGTTTATATTTCTTATATTGTTGGTGATTCACGTGTATCAATAAGTATGCTGGTGTAATAAAGTCGAGCTCATTATATTGCTTAGCACTATAATTGCCTTTTGATTTCTGTTTAGTTAATGAAAGCTTGCTAAAATTTATTCTTTTTTCCCATACAAAGGAGACATAGGGAAAGCATCCAATTGTTTGCTTTCGAGCTTATGGCCCAACTTTGAAAAACTCATCCCATGCTTCAATCCATGTGACCATGGCATCAACCAGTGTGGCGACTTATTCATCAACCTTTCTAAGTTTAGCTCTGATTTAGTGTGAGGTTATTTGACTATTATCAAGGCAGGCATGAATAGAAACCTCATTTACTATTTGAATGGAAGTGGTTAAAATTTCATTGATTATTTGATACATCCATGTGTTGTCAGCATGCATCAATTGTCAGCATGCATACTACATCTTATCCGTGTTTCTTTTAAAATGTGTGGAGGAAGGACAACACATTCTCAATTTTTTCTAAAAAAAATTTCTATTCATCCATGTGAAGAAATGGTTCCTAACATTACTCTTGAATTATGTATATAATTTGAAAATCTGTCCCTATCAAGCAAACCCATATCGGACCATGTGTGTGTGTGTGTGTGTGTGAAAATCTGTCCCTATCAAGCAAACCCATATCGGACCATGTGTGTGTGTGTGTGTGTGTGTGTGTGCTCAACATATTGGAATTAGAGCAGAAATTCTAGAGGATCGGGGTCCAGATTCAGATTTTTAACAATTTATTGTCTAGATTGTTAGTAAGATAGTTCTTATGAGATTCATTAATAAACAGGTGTTTGAACAAATGAGTCTTACTAAAACTCTATATTATTTATAGTGCAAATTACTTACTGTAATTTCTATCCTCAAGATCCCACCCATATGAGTTTGTTGAAGTGAAAGATGTGGGGGAATGATAAAATTAGGAATAGGAACCTTTACTTGATGTGGAATAGAAACAAGTAATACAATTGGGTAGTGTAAAAGAGTAGTAGCTCCCACACCAATTGTGAATTGTGGCCTACTTCAATGAATTCTCTATGATGATTGTAGCACTACATACTGGACAATGAGATGTTGATCACTTTGCATACTACATCAGGATCCTTGCAATTTTTTTTTCAAATTTTATATTGTCAAATTATTAAATTTTAGCCGTATTTTGCATCAAATAGTCCAAAACATGACAGCTGTCACACACAATAAATGACTAAGTTAATGAAACTTTAATGCATGGATGAACTAGAGGTAGACATAAATTAGTTACAAACTGGTTTGTAGTTAATTCCTACAAATTAATCTAACAAATTGTCAAGTATTCCTTAGCACGTGATAAGTACATTTTTTTTTAAAAAAAAAATAAATCATGTGCTTCTCACATATTTTGTTAATAACATTAATAAGATATGCACATGCTTTAGGAACACGTCACTTTATTAAATTAGTTTATAAAAATTAGCTGCAAATCAGATTGTTGCTAATTACTGTCCGAAACAGTTTCTTTTTTCCCTCTCCATTTGGCCTACTTAATCAACAACCAACTAGCCATCCCAAAAATAGCCATCGAAAAACAACACCTTTCCATCAAACCATCATTGAAGCATAAATATGTTGTCTTTTGCTTCACACAGTAACGATCCAACCAATGAGTTGTTGGCAGTATGGAGATCCTTATAGTGGCCGATCATATGGGTGTTCTCTGTACACCCATCAAGACGAAGATGGCAAACTGGATCCTTCTGCGTTCCTGGGATTGGCTTACACTGCCTTGGAGGACTACCTTGAGTGAATTGGTCTCTTCCAGACCGAAATGTTCGTTTTGTGAAGATGAAACTTGTTGGGAATAAATCTCACTCCGACTGGGCCTGAGTGGGTCTGGACCAAGGACCGAGCCGACCGGGTCTACCAAATTAAGGCAAGCCGATCAGTCATTTGAATATAAGGTATGCGAGAATTATTGTCCGAGAATGCCACTAAAACATACAGTACAAGGTACACCTGCTCTGACGAGTATGAGTAGTTTAGTGATTAAAATCTCTACCATATCTCCAGCATTTATTGAACTGGTCAAATCAAGTCAGAAATCTGATTAGGCGTCAATACTGTGTGGCGCATCTAATCTCTGCACGCCCTACCGAGTGTCCAGGGGCGGACCCACGTGTTGGGATTCGTCCCCCCAAATTTTTTAAAAATAACCTTAAATATACCAAAAAAATAATTTTTTCCTCCCAAAATTATACTTTTGTCCCTCCAAAATAATATTTGTGTCCCCTTTTAACTTATTTTTTTTAATTTTGCCTCATCTTTTAACACAAAATCTAAAATACCCCATTCATTTAATTTCCTTCCATATTTTAGTTGGCTTCTAACTAGAAACTCAATTTGGTTTAAGACTCTGAAGATGCGAAAAAAAAAAAAGAGTTAAATGGTTTGGTTTTTTGTGTAGTTATTCTAAGTGACTTCTAACCAATAATCAATTTGTTGAGTGGTTATTTTGTAGTCATTTGGATTCACAATATTTGTTTTGGCAACACAAGTTAAATGGTTTAATCATTTATGATTTCACCATTGTTTGGCTCAACTCATAGCATTGTTATTTGGGGCTTTAAAGGATTGTTAAGAGAAAAATTCAACGATTATAAGTATCGTTTTTATTAGACCTTATAGATTATGTTTAGTTTTTTTTTTCTAGTTTTTTTTTTTTCTAAGCTATTTTGCTAGATTTTTTTTTTTATTTTTTAGATAAGCTATTTTGCTAGTTGTTTATACAACTGTATGTTTGTGATGCCACGAGATTAAATATAAGACTACAATGCTTTTATTTAATAACAATATGCACAAACACAAATCTATGAAGATTTTAAATATCTATACACTTTTGTATTTATGCAAGTCCGTCTCCCCAATAAAAAAAAAAAAAAAAAAGGCATCCCCCTTCACCAAAAATCTTGGTTCCGCCCCTGCGAGTGTCTAAACACCATGCCTGGTCAATATTCACATCAGAACTAGACTACTGTTCATCCCATGCTGAGTCGACAGTAACTTCAGAAAATTGGAAACCTCACACATTCAAAGCACTCCAAAGAAGCCTATAAAAAGAGACTTAGCAGGAATTAAGAAATTCTGATTGCACTCTTTGCATTCTCAAAAAACTTTACTGACTTAAGCATCGGAAGAAGTTCCACTGGCTAACTCTCAACACGCCTTTGCTATTTTGTAGGTTCTTACATACATATAGGCCTTTGAAGAGCCAGCCAAAGAGCCGACACGACATAAGATCGGAAGCTGTACCAACAAAACTCAAGGGACAAGTACATGTTTGGTGGCAGTACTGTCGAAGAATGGTGAAATTTCACCGCCTTCGTCTACCACCCATCATCGTATAGAGGCATGCAGGCCTTAAGTACATGTGAATCCACTATATCACGACCCACTAGATCCCAAAAATAAATGTAACATAATTGAAAATGTCATCGGAAAAATACAAAATATCCTAATGATCAAAGAATAATACATCACACATAAGTTCAGCAACCATTTCATCGATCATTTCTTGTTCAGATGCAGATACCGATAATATTGGTGTGGATGTTGTTGAATATGATGAAATCGGCACAGCAGCAACAGAATTTTTTTCCCCCGGGTTCAAATTTTTCTGGTTTATTTCGACGACTGGAACTTGATGGGCATGAGCATGAACATGATGATATTTCTTTTTCTCCAAGTCTTTGTTTCTTATTTTACATAGGACGTACTCATCAAACTGCATGCAAGTTTTCCAAAACACAAATTAAAAAGAGAAAGAAAAATAACAATAATTAAATCTAATGCAATAAGGCTGGATATTGAAGCATTTGTTTATATTTTACATATATACTTACATTATCTTCCGCCTGTGAGTAGTCTCGAAGAGAAAATTCGTTCATAATCCAATGTCCACAGCCGGCAGTAGCCTTGGCCTTGTTCTTCTTATATTCGAACACAAAGGATTTCTTGAACCCAATGAGTTTGTTTTTACGATCATGAACTTTTTCGGTGTGATCGATCTTCCAAGTCCCACAGCCAGCGATTCTGTCTATCCTTGATTTGCTTTTCTTCTTCAATTTGGTGAAGACGAAGAAGTGCTCTTTCTGTGTCTTGTCGAATATCTTCCACGGCTCCTTATCACCGTAAATATCAGACTCACCAATCGCAGAGTGAGGTAATCGCTCTCCATTCACTTTCATTCGCAGAAAGAGAAAAAGTTCTTCAACAGTAGGGTGAAAACGAAACCCCACCGGTATCTGAAACCTCCCGCAAAATGCCATTCGCGAAATCTCGATGAAAGTTGGACTCTTTGAATGCTCTCAGTCGGGCCGTGATCAGTCAGCGGACAAAGTTGGAGGACAAGTTGGTCGAGAATCGAGAGGGCGATCTGGTGATGGTGGGACTGGTTGCTGAGGGTGAGGACTATATATATATATATATATATATATATATATATATACACCGACCCAAATTTACTCCCCTGTTGCCCTTTCATATATATTCCCCATACATCGCGTTCATATTGGAGTTTTTGTATATTTTCTGAATATTATTATTACGTACGGGTTTGAAATATATTTGAAAAAAATTCTACTATTATTAGGCACCGAATACTAAACGTATTCGTAAAAAAAGCGTGAATGGGTCAAGTATATGTAGTGATTAACACATAAAACTAGTTTAATACTTGTATTTCAACAAAATGGGAATCATGTATTTAATATTTGGTTGATTTGAAAAGAAAAAAAATGGTTATTGAAACAATATATTAATAGAACGAAGATATTAATATAATCTAATGATCAGGTGGTAGATTGAGCTGGAATAGGAGTAAGAGCCGTGAATGAGTTTGAATGTAATCACATCTGTCAAACGTAGGCTGTATTGTAGTTTAACTGAACCTTCTACCTGTCAAACGTACGCTTTGTGTTGTAGTTGAATTGAACCTTCTACCTTATCATGATCGTTGATATATTGTACGTGGTCCAGTAGGATTGTCTATGATAGTTAATTACTTTAACATCTAGAACATTAAACTCGTGGCAAATTATCTACATTTCATATTTTGTCCATTTCGCAGCCCCTCATCTTTCAACACCCCACTCGCACTCTTGACTCTTCTACCAAAAGGATGAAACAAAATGACAACACTATTGTCTATTACCAACATTAACTAAATATATGTGAGAATGCATTCTTCTTCTTTTTTGTCAGTGGTTGGAATACTCAGGGTTTATAAAAAATAACATGAATATTCATGATACATGCCTAATTACTCAAATACATAACGGATAAATAAGGGTAGTTCGAGGAATCCTAATACCTCTCAAATCAACTCAAGAGCTGAATATTAATAATTTTTATTTACTTTATTCATTAACCCAATAGCTAGGTTTATATAGAGTTATAAAAAAAAAATGCCATAAATATAAACTACTCTCATAGAGATGTATCCTATGACTATCCTATCACTAACAACTATTAATAAAAATAATACCCAACTATTTAGGGATAACATACTATCCCTTTATTCCCTACTTAAAGATAGACTCTAATAGATAAATAATAACTAAATAACAAAGACACATAATAATTAAATAACAAAGATACATAATAATTAAATAACAAAGACACATGACTGCTTATGAACTCTTTTGTTCTCATCCTTTGTCCCATCTGGTATGTCACATTCTATCCCCCTTAAATTGGACCTTATCCTCAAGGTCAAAGAAATCTTGAAATCTCAAGAAGTGGATTTGAACTTGGAGTCTTGAATATGTTACTTATCTTCAAACCAGTAGCCTTTGTCTTCTTCAGATTCTTTAAGAAAAAACGGAGCACACATAAAAGAGTTCCATTAGAATAGACTTTAAGGTGGACTACAACTCAACTACTAACAAAAAAAAATTTATTCTTACTAACACTAGATACTGACACTAAGACTTAGAATTAAAACATAACTCATATATGTTGCTCTAAACAACTCCCTAAAGCAACAAAGGAGATAACAACTATTGATAATAATAAAATACCAACATAAAACAAATACTACCTAACCAACTAGACATATCCAAAAGAAACAATACATTTAAAAGTTGAAATTTAACAAATACTAAAATAATAACAGACCCAATAAAATATATAACAAAAGATGAAATTTGGCCTTTTTCATTCGTTTCCTAGGCGGGCATTCACTTAGTGGATTCAATCTCTCCTCCACGAGCGACCTATGTGTAAATGATATTACATGATGATAGCTGGGTGAATGGATCTGTAACTAAAGTTGCTTCACAATCGGTGTGGCTCCATGATGATGGAATCATCATTTCCATGCATAAGTGACAACCCAAGGTGGCGATGCATCATAGTGGGATGGCCAGACCTGCGCCGTTTTAGTCAAGAATAGTAGTTCGGCCACTAGTGGTTGTTGGTGAAGTGAACATGGAAGATGGATTTTTGGTGGCGAAACTTTGACACGGTGGTGGGGGTGCAAGCTGATCTATGGTGGTTGCAAGGAATACGGTACTATTTGTTGCTGCTCGCGTTTGACTTCGTTTTATTTTCAGTAAAACAACTCTCGATTCTAGCAAACTCCTCAACCAATCTTTTTTTTCTTTTTTGAATTCTTGAAAGATATCGTTAATACGTTGGTATAGACAATCATCATCCATAACTTGAAGCGATGGGTTATGCAAACCTAGCTCTAATACCAATGTTACGTGCCTAATTACTCAAACACATAACGGATAAATAAGAGTAGTTCGAGGAACCCTAATACCTTTCAAATCAACTCAATAGCTGAATATTAATAATCTTTACTTACTTTATTCATTAATCCAATAGGTTTACATAGAGTTACAAAGAAATGCAATAAATATAAACTACTCTCATAGAAATGTATCATATGACTGTCCTATCACTAACAATTATTAATAGAGATAATACAAAACTATTTAAGGATAACATAATATCCATTTATTTTCTACTTAAAGATAAACTCTAATAGATAAATAATAACTAAATAACAAAGATACATAATAATTAAATAACAAAGACACATGAGTGCTTGTGAACTCTTTTGTTCTTAACCTTTGTCCCATCTGGTATGTAACAATTTCCAACACTATTACCAACGCCTATGTAACTAAATATCTGTCTGTTTCTTAGTTAGTGGTGGGAATACTCAGTTAATTGCATATAGTGAAGGGCGGTATTGATATTGCTGTTAGAAATTGCTTGGATAGATTCCTTTGACATAATCATTGGCATCCTTCCGATTATTTGCTTGATAGGTTTGGATTTCGGTAGACATAAAATATAACGTCTAAAAATAAGACTTTAGACCTAATAGCAATAACAAAAGAATATATGAATATTTACAAAGAATAAATATTCATTAGTATTTAATGTGAATTATAAGATTAAATATTCATTAATATTTGAGGCACGCTTATAGTTCTAAATTGATTAGAAAATTTTAATTGGACCTTAAACTATAAATTGAAAAAGAAATAACCAGTTTGTCAAATGGGTGATCAATCCCCACAATTGGGCGATCTGTCCACATGGCGATCGAGCGCTATAGTTTTGCTGAATGCATAATGCATCTCACCAAACACCTGTCTTTGGATACTTTAGTTAAAACTTATCAACTAAATTAACTTGCTACCCACCATTATATTCCCCAACCGTTGGATTAGAGTCCTCCAAGATTGATCCTAGCCATGAGCCCCCCCCCCCCCCCCCCCCCCCAATTCGTGCATCATCTTCTTCTTAATTCCTCTGATTTTCCTTTCTTTCTCTGTTATTTTTCTGCAGGTTTCTCTCCTTCTTTATCTCTCTGATTTCCTCTAAACCAGAAGAATAAGCTTTGGGTAACTCATCCCTGCAGCTTCTTCTTCAAACAAGAAAAGAGAACTCTCTTTTTCAACTCTCTTCTCTTCTTAAAAACACACGGCCAAGGACCCTCTCTATCTCTATTTTTGTCTCCTGGTTGCTGCATAACTCAGTGTCTCTCGATCTCCCTTAAAATCGGCCAGACCAGTATTTTTGAAAGAAGAAAAGATCACTTTCTTCTATCAAACACTCTCTCTCGGCTCAACAAAAGAAAAGGAAAAGATAAAAAGAGAAAGAGTTCTCTCACTCTCTCTCAGCCGGTTTTTGTGTGCGCTTAGAGTCCCTTTCAAAAAAGATATTTTGGCCAAGTTCCTTACTAAACTCTGATTTAATTTTATAAGGTTAAAGTTATTAGGTTATTTAAAGTTAATAAGTTATTTAACATTTTAATGTTGAGTTTAAAAGAGGTGTTTTCACAACAGGATATTTAATTAATAAAAAAGTTGTTATAATGCCCGAGAAAAAATGTATATTTTACAAAAGCGCCGTTATAATTCCCGAATAAAATATTTTATAAAAGCACTGTCCAAAGTTTTAGAAAACATCTCTAAAGCATTAGTTACACTAATGCCATGATTCTGAAAGTTGATGAAAGTTTATTATTTATACGCCGGAATGCCGCCCGTATATTTTAAAAGTATTATAAACCCTATTTTATTAATAATTAGTCGTTAGTAAAATAAGTCATATTTCGACTTAAACTTATTTTGGTATCTCACTGTTTCAGTTAAAATAACTGAAACAATACCTACCTTAATATTGTCTGTGTAATGATTTCAGTTATTTTGAGTTACAAAACTCTATTGTGAATTCAATGAGTTTTAATTGTGTCTATAATCTAGTTTTACTAGATTAATTAACTAAATTGAAGCTATGAAAATATATATATGGTTGTATTAATACCTATTTTACTTAAGGGTATTTTAATCATTAATGATAAAGGTCGTAATAATAATATAGGTGGTAATATGATTATTATATGTCGTTATGATGTCCGAAGGACATTATATTAAGTTATTTATAAATCAAAAGTAATATTGGGAAATTATGGTTTAGACATCAAAGTAACAAAAGAGTTTAAATAAGTTTTAGTAAATTATGTTGATTCATTATTACATGTATATAATTGTGCAGTCATCATTTCTGTGGATCTTTCTTTGAAATAGAAAACTGTAAGTATCTTTAAAATACTTACTAAGAGTGATACTAGGTTCCATAATATGGTGATCTATGTTTTATTTAATTATATGCATTTATTTGATTATATGGTAATATTAATTTATTTACTTATATGGTGATATTAGTTTCTATGATGTTGTGATCTCTACTAAATTTAATGGTATGCAATATATTTAGGATTCTGCATATTTTACTGTTATAAATGATGAGTCTGCTAATAATTTGGCATTGCATATTTTACTGCTATGAGATATAAACTTCTTAATAAGTAAGATCAAGGGTTTAAGTCTTGAGACATCAATAATCAATCAATCAACTAAACCAAGGGTTAACGTCTTGAAGTAAAGACTAAGGGTTTAAGTCCTAAAGCACTAATCAATCAGAAGATCGAAGGTTAAAGTCCAGTGACAAAGACCAAAAGTTTAAGTCTCAATACTAAGCAAGACCAAAAGTTTAAGTCCAAAGACCTCACTAAGCAATCACCAATAATTATAAGACCGAAGGTTCAAGTCCCAAGGCACTAATTACCAATAGTTTAATAAGACCAAAGGTTTAAGTCTTGAGACGCTAACTAGTAAATGAGATTGTGCATATGAATCTATTGTTATATGATCCGTAAATGAGATAGATCAGTCACTCAAGATAGTCTTGAATGACTGATTCAACATAACAACTCAAAAGATAAAAAAAATATTGTTAATTTCTTCATGTTCGTTCCAAGTTCAAAGTATTATTTGTACAAATAAGAATCTCCTTCATTATATGAGTTCTTCTTTGTATAAATAAATATAAGATTTATGGAGCAATTACTTATAAGTAAATTTTGAGATGACTGAATAATGTACATAAGAAAGCATCTTATTGATAGCGGAGGTACATAGGATCGAAACTCCCTATGATGACATGTTGTTTTCACAAGTCCTCTAAAGCGACCTGTCGTTTACATTTTTCATCGGCCCTATAATTTTATTTTTAAGTTTTTGGGTCCTCCTAGTTCCTACCCAAAAACAAGCCACTCAGCCCAAATCTCTTCCCCCCCACGCCAAGCTTTAGTCAACTCCGTAACCAAACATCACCCTAACACGTCCCCAAAACCCTATCCCCGTATAAATTCTCTCATCTTCCTAAGTGCCAATACTCCATTCTTTTAATTTGCGCGCTCTGCCGCTCTCTCTCTCTCTCTCTCTCTCTCTCTCTCTCCTTTTCTAAAACTCCAACCATGGCTGACCGCGGTGGAGGTGACCGCGGTGGAGGAGATCGCGGTGGATTCGGGCGAGGATTCGGTGGTGGTCGTCCGAGGGGAGACCGTGGCCGCGGAGGCCGGCGCAGGGCACGCCGTGACGAGGAGGTGAAGTGGGTGCCGGTGACGAAGCTGGGGCGTCTGGTCAAGGACTTGAAGATCAAGTCCTTGGAGCAGATCTACCTGCACTCTCTGCCCGTCAAGGAGCACCAAATCGTGGACCTTCTCTGCCCTGGCCTCAAGGACGAGGTCATGAAGATAATGCCAGTCCAGAAACAGACCCGGGCTGGGCAGCGCACCCGCTTCAAGGCCTTCGTCGTCGTCGGCGACAACAACGGTCACGTGGGTCTCGGCGTTAAATGTGCAAAGGAGGTGGCCACCGCCATACGTGGCGCCATCATACTTGCCAAGCTATCTGTGATTCCCGTCAGAAGGGGTTACTGGGGGAACAAGATAGGGAAGCCCCATACAGTGCCGTGTAAGGTCACCGGCAAGTGTGGGTCGGTCACGGTGCGCATGGTGCCCGCACCTCGTGGAGCCGGAATTGTGGCCGCCAGGGTTCCCAAGAAGGTCCTCCAGTTTGCCGGGATTGATGACGTGTTTACCTCATCCAGGGGCTCCACTAAGACTCTTGGAAACTTTGTGAAGGTTTGCCTTTTTTAACTTCGTCTCTATACTCTAATTAATTAAATTAATTAATTCCTTTGATTGAGTTACTGGTTGACCATTTTCTCTCCCTCTACAGGCAACTTTTGAATGTCTGCTGTTAAGTTACGGGTTTCTTACACCTGACTTTTGGAGGGATACTCGCTTCACGAAGTCTCCATTCCAAGAGCATACAGACCTGTTGGCCAAACCAGTTGGTAAGGTTTTTGTGGAGGAGCCTGAGAGGCTTGATGCTTGAGAATGTTTTACATTTCTTTCTTTTCTGCTGCCACTTAGTCTATTTAAAAAAAAAAAAATTGTTTTGTATGGATACTGCAATCTTTAATTCCTGGGTCTTTTTGATTCATCTTGAAATGTTCCATACCATTGCCAAAATTGAAGTTATCCCTTAAAGGGTGTATTCATTTCGGCATACTATCAATAATTATGTAGTTCATAGCATTTCTTGGTCATTATTTTAGCTACTCAAAATACACAATTTTTTCTATTTTAGCTACTAGTTTTTCAATACAAATTCCATCGGATTATGCATTTTTCTCTACTTTCTTTAAATATTTATTTTTCAATGTAATTTTTATTGTTGAAGTTGTGGGAGTGGGAGAGTGTGGGAAAGAGGGGCGAGAAAAGAAAAGCTATAATGAATTTTCATAGTCTATAGCAAAATGGATGGAGATGTTTTATTTTAAAGCATTGAAGGGTAAAGTGGCTCATAATATATTTTTAGCTATTATGAGCAAGAATGGAGGGAGAGAGAGAGAGAGAGAGAGAGGTGGGAAGAGGGCAAGAGACTAAAATGTGTTTACAGTAAATTATTGTAAAATGGAGCAAAATGGATGGATGAAGATGCTTTGTTGGAGAGATACTTTGGCTTCTTATAGATTTAGATGCAGTTGAGAATCTCATTCTAAATCTAACCATCCTTTACAAGTTGGCAGTAAATAGGGGATTAGGATCGGCAAATGATTATTTGCTCCAATGCGAGAAAGACAATATTTATGAGACTCACTTGATCAAATAATAATTGAGTTATCCGACTACTTATATGGTAAGGTAAATCTTATAAGTGATCTACCTGAATTCTCTTAAATTTGAACCAATCATTTTAGCAATCTGTCATAAGCAAGGTTAACGAATTATCACTTCATCAGCAATGACTCATACCTGCCATTCTATCTAAAATTGTTGCCTTGGCACCATAAACTAGAGGAAAAATATTGTATGCTTTTGCCAAGGTAAAAGAGTGATCTTCGACGTGAAGGTGGCAGTGACCCTGCAATACAATGGAATACGGCTTGAGCTGTGAGTTGCGATCCCCGCTGACTAAAAACCAGACTTGTTCATTCTTTTGCGTCATGAGTATGCATGTAATTAGGTGTAAATTGAATAATGTACAAGCTTATGCTGCTTAATCACTTAATGAAAATATAGCCTCTTAGCACTCACAGTGGTTTAGGTAATTTTTTATGTAAAATGGCTAACCAAAACTTACTTTTGCTAATTTAGCTAACCGTCTTTCAAGATTTCACTCTAACAGTTTATCTAAATTTTTCTCTATTTTATTAAAATTATAAATTTTAAAATATTTTATTCATTTTAATTAAAAACTCATCTCTACTAAAAAAAAATACCAAATAAAATTATCATCTCTAGCAGCATAATTACCACCCTATTCTCCATCATAACTAACACAGTATCATCATAAAATTATCACAATAAACTAAATGACAATAAACTAAATGACGATAATGAATCACAGGATTTGAGAAGCAAGTGTGATTTTTTAGGATTGAAAAAGTTATGAGCCAAATATCACTTCAAACTCAAAATTTCTATAAAATAAAAATAAATAAATTAATTAAAAAAAAATGTTGCATTTTTCTTGATGAAATAAACTAGTAATACATTGGCTTTATATACATGAGATGAATCCCTCCATTTCCCTTTACAATACATTGTTTTTATTTTACTGTCCTTTTTTTAAAATACTTTTTTTTTTCTTTCCTTATGAACATTTTTCTTACGGTCATATTTTACGATGGTCATTTCGTTAAATCAGTCAATTTTTTAAAGCAATAATTTTTTTTAACGATCATTTTTTTATATGTCATTAAAGTTTACTACTATTATGTACCCTGTCATAGAAATAATAATTCTTTTCTTGAACTATTTATACTGTACTGACCAAGTTCAATTAAAACTAATATCATCAATAAAATTGGAAAAAGCTGTAAATATCAATACGAGTTTTTTTTTTTTTTTTTTTTTGTGAAAAAGTAAAAAATAACTACTAATTAATTATAATCACAAGCAACCATGAAAAACAAAAAAAAGATGCATTTGTCAATAATGTGGAGTTACACTATTCGCAAATCCAAAACAAATCTATTTTATATTTTTAATACATAATGGGATTGAAGACTTTTGTAAGATTTTGCTTAGTTATTCTAACTAAAAGTGAGAAATGCATAATCCATTGGAAATGCTCAACTACAAAAAAGGTCACAAGAAAATTCAAATCTAATCCATCTCGATGTATGGGACTGAAAGTAGAATAACAAATGAATAATGTGTCTACGTCCTGAAATTTGGTTACTAATTTACTAATTTCCAGTCCCATTAACTATTAGAGTAGCTCCATAATGAAATAACACCTAAAAGAAAAACTACAAAAGAGTAGTGCAAGAAATTCTGCTCAAGAAATTATGGTTATATTTGCTTCTCATTTTTTTTATTTTATTTTTTTCATAGAAGTACTCCCAAAAAATCAACATAAATTATAAATTAACTTAATAAATTATAAATAAAGACCGACTAAATTATATATAAAAAAAAATAATAAAAAATTAGAAATATATTAGAGAAAGAATAAAAAAAATAAATAAATAAAACAGTGAAAGTGAATAGCTAAAATAATAAGATTGTTGAAAGTATTCTGAAAAACTTGATAACTAAAATAAAAAAATAAAAAAAAAAATAAAAAAAAAAATTTAGCTATTTTGACTAATAAAATTTGGTGAGTCTACTAAAAATAAAATTCTACAGGACAAGATATACTCTAATAGAAAAGGAAAAGTAAAATCTTATTAAAAGAAATAAAACATAATTAATGTAGCAAGCCGAGAAAGTTCATCCATAGTAGTTTTTGACAAGGTTTTTTTTTTTTTTTTTTTTTTTTTTTTTTTTTTTTTTTTTCTAATTGCATAAGGAAAAATGTTACAAGGGAGAATCTTTCTCACTTCTTGTTCAAATGGAAGAAGAAGTGTGTGATCCTATAAATGAAAAATGAGTGGGCTCTCCAACAATAGACTCAAACCAAACTAAAACAGTTCTGAAATAAATATAAAATATAGGAAATGAGTCAAATAAGTGACCCGGCCTTCTCAAATTGTCGTATAGAGTAAGACAATTACATCTGTACCCTCACTTAAGAACAACGACCGCCCGAAGATACCTGAAGTAGTAGAAACACTGATTTTAGAATATATGATTACAAATACTAGCCTAATTTGATTTTATTTGACCAGGATCTAAACCAAAGGACTATTGGAATTCTGAAAGACAAGACAGAGTCGTCTATGGCTAGTTATCAAGTGTATTTTCAGGTGAGAAGCCCAAGCTGATGAAAACAACAAAGAAATCTGGTGACTACTGAGCCCGATTTAATAGTAAATTAGTCACAAAATTAGTCACATCAGATTTAATTGTAAATTAAACTCCGTTCGGGTCTACGATTTCGATAAATACAATTTTAAAAATAAAAGCGTGATTTTTAAAAACGCAATTAACCGTTTGATAAAATTATAATTTTATTTTTAAAATCGCAATCTAGCATTTAGCTTCTTTATCTTCTCATAACGGGTAGCTGAAGAAGAAATGACAGAGACAGTTATTGACAACGTCCATGGAAGAACAGAGGCCTTATTTGACTCAGAAATAGCTGGTAGTAACTAATGGAACAAAGCCTCGGGAAAAGCCTTAAGGCAAGAAATAAATTTTGAATTAAAAATCAGTTTTAAAACTGAAAGTAGTTAGAATGAAATAATCATAAGGGATAAATGTGTTTTTGGTCGATGTGATTTGGAGTTTTGACAAAGAGCTCATTGAGTTTTAAAAAATGATTAATCACTTTCTGTGTAAGCAAAAAGGAACAATTAATACAGAATCCGTTAATATGTCACATTCTTACCAATTAGGCCGGTCAGAGGGGTGGCCAAACCACCCACAAATGGCAAAAAATAAAAATATTGATGGGGTGGTTCGACTACCTCAAAATAAATTCTAAGTGAGTGGCTGAATCACTCCACGGCCGTAAAAGTGGTTCGGCCACCTTCCCATCTGGCACATTAATAGATTCTATCAACTTTTCTAACAACAATCACTAATTTTTTTTTTTTTTTTTTGTTTACTTAAGAAAGTGATTAATCACTTTTTAAAAAGTCAGGGAGCTATTTATCATAACTCCAAATTACATAACCAAAAATTCATTTATCCCGAACCATATAACAATAGGTTCTGTTTCTTGCCCCATTTTGATATGACAAATTGGGTAACATCAAGAATTGGGCCTCCCTCTCCAACCTGTTGGACAATTGCAACTCAATTTTATTTGAAAGATCCAATAAAACTAGTAAAAGGTCTGCAGAATATATAGAAAACATATATATATATATATATATATATATATATATATATATATATATATATATATATATACATATACTCAGTAAAATGTTT
Organism: Alnus glutinosa; assembly: GCF_958979055.1. Lineage (NCBI taxonomy): Eukaryota > Viridiplantae > Streptophyta > Magnoliopsida > Fagales > Betulaceae > Alnus > Alnus glutinosa. The sequence goes on along the minus strand of NC_084891.1, from coordinate 7,060,412 downwards.
GAATTGAGAGAAAAACCCTAAAATAAGAATCACAAAAAGTAGTTGTGGATCAAGTTTTGATAACCATGAAATTTTGGATATTGAATTAACTGAAGAACTGTTAGGAGACTATACCTCTACCACCTTTTATGTGATAACTGTACAAGGCAGCCATCCACTGGCTTCCCTAAAACTTTTCTTTCATTTTATGAAGTCAGCTCCCAGATTTGCATCATCAAGGGAGCAGTGTATGCTCTTCAGCAAATGCCTAATGACATCACTAAATGCACCAAGGTTGTTTAAGATGCTTAATTAATATGGGAAAAGCTAGAAAATTATGTGTATTTTTCCCTGCGAGAGCTGTTAATCATCTAAAAATAATGAGGAACAGGAGAACACCATCAATGGTACGGTTAAAGCAACGGTATTATATATTAGCACGCCAATGCATTTCAAGCTGTAAACTGGAGATAAATGTCAAAGTATGTAGAAAAGATGTGGAGAATGTAACTGTATGTCATGAAATTTGGGATTTGTGATTGTTATTCAAGAAACTGAGAGAAAGTTCAATCTTGACCATGGATGGAGAGTAATCTTCAAATATATTCACTGTTCACAAATTTTTAAGGAGGATACAACAAAATCACTTTGAAAATAGCTGAGTACCATCTAATAATAGGCTGCAAAACAGAACTAGGAACAACGGGAAAGATGACAGGCAGAAGCTCATAAGATTTTTCCAATCTTGAAACTCTTGTCTCCTAGGACAAAATTAGGGGCACTAATCATATAGCAGATAAACCAAGTATACAGATATTGTATTAAGATTTGAACAAGTCTAAATCTGCTTACATTATCAAACTCGACCGAAATGTGAGAGGTATTCGCCCATAAACCAGACCTGCACAGCAAAATAGACAATCCAATTACCATTAGAGCATAACATACAAAGGGGAAACAAGAATTAAAATAAAAGATTTGGTTGGTTCTGTAATCATTTCAACATATTTTTAAGGTATACAATAAACGGGGATCCGATATCAAAGCATGAAGAAAACAAAGAAATTAAAATGAGTGGAGTAGATTCAATAATTATGATGGACACAAGGAGACATGAAAGGAATAGTTTAGCATTTGTCTCAGCATAACAATGCTTTCCAATAAAGACTGAGAACGAGCATGAAAACATAATAGATAAAACTTCAAAGTGAAGGGAGGAAAAAAAAGAAAGATGAAAACAATTAGAATCTGCCTCTGATATGCTTCTTTTGATCTCAAAGTCAAAAGAATGCCAAAAGGCATATGTAAAGTAACATTAAAGAGATAATTTGTTAAATGTCAACAAGAGTTTACTCTATAGGAATTCCTAACCAAAAAGATTTTGCTTACGGAAACAACTTGAAGCCATGCATCATTATCAAGGCAGAAATGCCATAAGTTCAGAATTCATGCCTTTTGTTTCTTAGAGATTAATGGAATACAAAAGAAATCGGAATTTAGAATCTTTAATTGAATCTTATTTAGTTGAAATTCACTCCACCCACCTCCTGATAAATTTACTAAGGGAAAAAAAAAGAATCCATAAGATTCAAAATCTTGTTTTTTTCTTTTTTTTTTCTTTGTTTCCTCAGAGAAACAAAGGGTGATCACAATCAAAAAAAATAACAGTATGATGAATAGAAATACCAGGCTTGGAGCCCAGCTGAACGTAGACTTTGTTCCCTTTCATCCTCCCCCACTTCTTGAGCTAATATATTGACACAGTTTTAGAATAAAGCCTTCTAAGTTAAACATAAAAGTTCCATCACTCTGCCAAATCCAGTATAACAAAAAGAGCTGGAAATGAATTACACATGAAGCCAAATATCCTTACAAAAAATCAACAACTTCCTGTAAATGCACATCACAACTTCCTGTAACGGATTGAAAATTCTCATTTCTCAATTCCTTGTAACACCTTTGCTCAAGAGAATTCATAATCTGATCGATCACCAAATTTGCAAATTTCATCAACAAAGCTTCAAATATCAACTAACTGATTATGTGTGAGCTTTTCCTTGAAAAATTAATCACAACTATTCATATAATCTGGTTTCTGAAAAATATAAAAATAGCATGAGCAGAGACACTGCAAATGAAACAGATGAAGTAATGCATAAACACTGAATCTTTTCTTTTCTTTTTTTAATTTTACATTTCTATTAAATCTCAGAATATATTAACATGGATTAATTTTTTTGAATATTAAGTAACTCACGCACTCCATAGGACTTGAACCCATTACCTCACCCAACAACCCATTCTTATGGGAAGTGGAAGTGCCATTTGACCCCAAAGGGATTTGGCAACATGAAATTTCCCACACATTGGTAACCAAAAAAAAAATCACCAATAGCAACAAAGGAGAGAAATAGGAGAATGGTATGAGGATTTAGCTATTTGACATTTTGAATGGTTCACTCAAGGGAAAATTTTTATACCTATTAAACCTTGATCAGAGCTCACCTCAGTTTGATAGGTCCTTCCTCCTATCAAAATATAAAGAAAAAATCTTAATACTAAATATACAGAGGATACTGAACAAAGAAAGATTGTGTGATAGATATGTAAGAGAAACAAACTGGTACTGCAAAACTTAATCAAGCTACCAGGAACGATGCTTATAGAAGAAAACTTTTCTTTCTTTTGATAATAACAATGCTTATAATACCATGAATAACAGGAACTTGAAAGAAATGGACAGCATGTTCTTGGCAGTGATTAATCAGAAATGCCAATAGGAGCAATATGAACTAGGTACTAGATATTTACACTACAACAAGTTAAAACTTAGTGATGTCATAGTTTGGCAAGGCAGCTGAATTTTATAAAAGTTAAAACACATGCAGTTTTTCTGGTCACTTCTTATGGAAATCACATGGTCCATGGCAAAGTTAATTAGAAAGAAACAAAATTTACAAACTACGTAGAAATTAAAGTTTCGTAATGTCGAAGACAGAGAAGGAAATGTATATGTAAGGGATATAATGGGTATGTAAGGGATATAAGGGGTATTCTAGAAGGTAGTGAGCTGGAGGTATCTAGGAGCTAACAATATTCGGTTGGCCAAAATGTTCTAGAAGGGGATGAGGTGGCAAAAGACATTCTCCTATAAAATCCCATAGAATGAAGAAGGAAGGTATGAAAAAGAGAGAATATTGAGTCTAGTTAGTAGTTAGTCCTGGAGAGCTCGGGCCTCTCGAAGAGCCCATAGTTTGTAAGAGAGATAGGCCTCTCCAAGAGCCTTTATTCATCATTTTACCCTCTATTTCTATCATGTTCTTCCCTAATTCCCCTTCACTCAAGAAAAACACATAACAAGTGGTATCAGAGCCACTCCTTCCTCACCCACGACTTCCACCGTCTCTGTTTCCTCACATTTTTTTTTTTCTTTCCTTCGCTTCTACTGTCTCTGTTTTACCGAGAAAATTTTGCCTAGCTTTTGTTATCCACCATTTTTTTTTTTCTTCTTCTCGTATTACATTCCACATTCTCTACCATGGCACCTCTATGGCAATATCACGATGCCCATCTTTCTCGACAGAATTGCTACGCTGGAATGAGCCAAGATCTAATCCTGCAAAAGATGTTGGAGTTAGTAGATCAAATGCAAGAAACGATGAAGGCTTCGGTGGAGAACACACGCCAATTTGGGCGTCACTTGCACAATCTCAAGCACAATCTTCTTGAGATTGTACCAGACCTCGAGAAAGAAGATGCAACCAAAGAGGATATCAAATTCGCAAAACCGGGTCTGCGTCTTTGTGCCACGGAAGTCCAGAGCAAAATCATACCAAACCCATTCGGAGGGGTCGACGATCCACAGCCCGAGAGCTTCTTAGCTCTCAAACCGACCGGCATCCTCAACGAAATTGTAGCAGAATCCATTTCAACCAAGAGTCTCGATCTGTCCACGCTGACAAGGGGAAGGGACGAATGGCCTCCAATGGTGAAGCCGACTCAGATAGAGCCAGTGGAATACGACGAAGATGCCACGGCTGACGACTTGGATGGCGAGGTCAATGGAAGCCATGGCACACCTCGGGTGTTTTTCTCTGGTAGAAGTTGCAGCTCAGTGCCCCTGAACAGAGCAGTGGCCGTGAAGAGCTTGGACGCTACGTGTCCAGAGGGTCCACCTAGCTACATGGCAGTTCAATATCTCAGCACTCAACAACAACGGCTGAGCACCGGTGCAATTATGGTGCTCGTGGAAATGCCTGACCTGTGTTGCGAATGGGTCTTTGACAGGGGGAGATCAACGTGGCAGACGCTGGTGGTTTTTTGGACTATGCAAATTTTCTTTGCATGTGTAAGAATTTCTGGAACTTTTACAGATCACAGCTCGGACAGAAGCGATGATCGGGTTCCCTTTGCCCCGGACAGCCGAGTTGCTCGAGCTCCACTTGACCGAACAGCCGAGGCCGGGAACACTTCAATCCGGCCAGATGCATTGGCCTTGGCCGAAGGCATCCGCCTCCACGACGAAGGTTTCGACCTAGCCGCGGTGATGGAGCCGAAGGTGGCGGTTCAGCTTTGGAACGTCGAATCAAGGGCCATGATCGAGCCACCTCTTCCGTTGGAAACAAAAGTGACTGCACCGATTCAGCTCTGGAACTCATTTGTGTTCCAGCTTTCGAACAAACGCATTGAGGTATGGCTTTCGAACATTTTGGTGAATTTATGGAGGATTTCTCGTGCTCTGAAATATATTGTTAGTTTCACGCACCACCGATGGCGTTGGAAGCTCCCTGGTCGGCAGACACCGTGGGTGCTGATATCTATAGGCAGGGACCTTCGGCACCGTTCATGGAAGAGGAAGGAGCCCAAGGCACAAATCAAACCCGTCCTCCTTCCGGCCAGACCTCTGATCTTGATGTGCTTTATATTAAGCGAAATGATTGGGTTTTTAATTGTCATCAGCTTCCTTGGCCTTTTTATTCTTGTTCCACTTCGTATGGTTTTGGCCTTCGTTTCTAAGCTTCCATATCCTGGTATAATAGATTCTGCCAGGTTTCATATCAACAATGGGGCTACACTTACAGGGAAGCAAGCTCGTTGGCCTGTGTTGTTCATTTTTTGTGCGTTTTTTAAGGCTTGTTTTGACGTGGATTTAGGGCGGCAGATTCATGCACAAACGCTTTTGATTGGTGGGATTGTTTCTGATTTGTACCTTGGCAAAACTATGATTGATATGTATGTGATTTGCGGGCTTTTGGATTTTGGGCTCAAAGTGTTTGAGGAAATGGCTGATCGGGCTGTGCTTTTGGTCATCTTCACACACCGATGGCGTTGGAAGTTTTCTTGTTGGTGGCTGCCGTGGATGCTGATACCGGGTGGCAGGGACCTAAGGCATTTTTTCACGGACGCAAATGACGTTGGCATTACCGACGTTTCTCGAGCTCCTTGGGTGCACGGAGACGCTGTGTGAGGAAGACGACACTGGGTGCCCACATGGCCATGGATGCTGCTGTGTTTTATATGGGGAAGACATTGTCGTTTCTTGGTGTATGTTTTTGAAGCTTCGGCAATGGAGGGGCATGATTCGAAGCCAGATGAGCTTCACCACAGAGCTGTTTGCAGGGCCACGAACATTCCGTTACTACAAGATGACGACAGCCACATTCCATGACTGCAGATTCCATGACAGACGACAATGGGTGCCAACGTGGCCATGGCTGCAAAATCGTTTTGCATGGGTGAGAATTTCTGGAAGGTTCAAGGATAACAGTATTGAGCTTGGATCTTGGCCATTGTGGAGGTCCACGTGGCAGAAGCTGATGGCACTTGGGCATGCATCATGTGGCAATGGATGCCAAAAACGTTATATATGGTGGCAATGGATCCTAGAAGGTTCACGGTGCTTGGAAGTGTGAGGACAGCTGGATTTTCTTTGCACATTCCCACAAAACTGAATGGGCTAGCGTATGGTTGCTGTTTGGAGCCCAAAACATTTTTAACTAGGGCTTTTTATTTGCTTTGGGTAGTTTATTTTGTTTGCTGTGTTTATTTTATTTAGTTGGTTTATTTTATTTTTCTTTGTAATTTTCAAAACGCACCTTGAGGGCAAGGTGCTTTAAAGGGTGGGGCAATGTAAGGGATATAATGGGTATGTAAGGGATATAAGGGGTATTCTAGAAGGTAGTGAGCTGGAGGTATCTAGGAGCTAACAATATTCGGTTGGCCAAAATGTTCTAGAAGGGGATGAGGTGGCAAAAGACATTCTCCTATAAAATCCCATAGAATGAAGAAGGAAGGTATGAAAAAGAGAGAATATTGAGTCTAGTTAGTAGTTAGTCCTGGAGAGCTCGGGCCTCTCGAAGAGCCCATAGTTTGTAAGAGAGATAGGCCTCTCCAAGAGCCTTTATTCATCATTTTACCCTCTATTTCTATCATGTTCTTCCCTAATTCCCCTTCACTCAAGAAAAACACATAACAGTATAGGAATTAATTACTATTCTTAATTACAGTGCATTGAAGTAAAAACAAAGCAGATCATTCTCCATCTATACCTGACAAAAACTAGAGAGCAAGAAGTGTCTGCTAAGTGCTAACGAATCAGGTTGCTAAAGGTTCCTTTCTCTCCCCAAAGCTGTGTTCTGCGCGCAGGTTCATATCAGGGGCTGGTTAAATATTAAGGGATAGATAGATTGCTGCCACCAACCACTTTCAGAGGGAATGCATCCCTCGTGTTCAGTACTGTTGTTTGTTCAGTACTTCATATCAAGCAAACTGAAAAGATTATAATTAAAGAAATCCATAAAGAAAGCACATCACATCTATTTACAGAATATTTGTGAAGAGGAAAGAAAGAAAGAAAAATAATTGAAGTCATCCATCCTTAAATGATCAAATGAAAGAATACAAAATATCCTAATGATCAAAGAATATTACATCGCCCATAGGCTCAGCAACCATTTCATCAATCACTTCTTGTTCAGACGCCGGTATTATTGGGGCACAGCAGCAATAGGATTTTTTTCTCCCGAGTTCAAGTTTGTCTGGTTTATTTAGTCGGTCTCCACGACTGGAACTTGATGGGCATGAGCATGAACATGATCATGATATTTCATTTTGTCCAAGTCTTTGTTTCTTATTCGACATAGGACGTACTCATCAAACTGCATGCAATTGAAAGACACCCAAAAAAAACAAATTAAAAACAGAGAAAAGAGTCACAAATATATAATAAATCTAATACAATTCGTACGTTGTTTTTATATATATACTTACATCGTCAGCATGTGAATAGTCTCGAAGCGAAAACTCATTCATGATCTAGTGTCCTTTAGCGACAGCACCTTTGGCCTTGTTTTCTTATATTGGAAGACGAACGATTTCTTGAATCCGATGAGTTTGTTCCCACGATCACGAACTTCTTCAGTTCGTTCAATCTTCCAAGTCCTGTAGCCTACGATTCTTTCCTTCCTTGACTTGGTCTTCTTCTTCAACTTGGAGAAGACGAAGAACTGCCTTTTCTCATTCTGATCAAATATCACCCACGGCTCTTTGTCTCCGTATATATCAGACTCAGCCACCTCATCGTGTGGTAATCGCTCTCCGTTTACTTTCATTCGAAGAAACATAAAAATTTCTTCATCAGTTGGTAAAAAACGAAACCCCACCGGTTTTCCAAATCCCATGTTGCCAAATCTCTAAAGAAAGTGTAGAATTCAGAAGAAAAATATTGATGAGGACGAGTATGGCAAAGTGAGTCAGGGGACAAGGTTTTGGTGATAATAAAAAGGGAAAATTACAGTTTAGCCCCCCAAATTACCACCCGATTTGCGGATAGCCCCCTAAACTGCCAACACTCCGACTCTGGCCCCCTAAACTGCCAACACTACGACTCTGGCCCCCCAAACTGCCAACGACTCCCAAAATGGCCACTCCGTTAGCTCTTCCCGTCAGAATGGATGGAAAACACATCACGTGCACGGCACGTGATATTTTAGGACTCAAACCACCGAAAATGCCCCTGTCCTCAGAGTTTGAATCCAAACTTAAATCGCCCGACATCTCTTCTTTACTTTACTTCAGCTTGACTAGTATTGGGTATACCTTCCACGCAGGTCGCAATCGGAAGCCAGGGAGAGATTTTGTGTCGCACTGTTGGAGACGAAAAAAACTTCGGCGTCGCCGACCCCAAAATCTTTTCTGCCCAGCCATCAACAGCTTCGGCGTCAAGGACCCAAAGTCATTCGGCCATTTTTCCACTCTGAAAATTTCCCCAACACCCAGCTGCGTTGACACCAACACCGCCATTGTAAGTTGCCGCCATTGTCCTATTGTGGCTTTATACCAATTTTTTCATACATTAAAGTGGTTTTTGTTTTTAGGGTTTTTAACACGTTTATGGTCTGTTAGGGGATAGCAAAATGACTTTTGAGAGCTGAGTTTTGATTTTTAAGGAATGGTTGACTGGTTGCATTTGAATTAATTGGAAGATGTTTCGGGCATGTTATGGTATTGAAATTTATGGTTGCTGATGGGCGGTAATCTATGGTTGATTTTTGCTTGTTGGATTGATTGTCATAGGCTCTGGGTCGTTATTGTTGATGGGTGGTAATCTATTTCAAATAATTTTGTTTTTTGTTCCATTTGTACAAATCGAGTCTTATTGTTGCTGGTTAATTTCCATGTTTGACAGTGAGTAAATGTATTCTCAATTGTCAATTTTGTTAGAGCATTACAATCCACAGCTAATCATCATGAATTATGTTAAGGAAATCTCTGTCACATATGTTTCACATTGGATCAATTGGTGTGGTCATCAAGGTTTCTTGGAATAAGGTTTCTTGGAATCACTTTGATCATTGTTTTGAAAACATTGAAGATAGATAATAATGATTAGATCAAAATAATTATGTTATGAGATGCTTGCTTGTTTGACATGCTTGGTTGGTTGGATGATTAGTTATGGGGTACAAAATGTTATGTGGTTCGTTGGATGAGGTACAAAATGAGATTTTTGCTTTTGTGGGTGGGTTGGTTGGTTGGATTCTATGTTATGAGGTACAAAATGTCTTTTACGTAGGCACGACTAAATGTCGACAAATAGTGATGCGACAACTGTACGTCGATTATGTTATTGTGGAGTACCTGCACGTGTAAGGTACGCTTGGACTACGTCTAATAGCGCTAGGAAGTGGTATGGGTGTGAAAACTACAAGGTAATTTTTGAAATTAAGATTGTGTTATACTTTGTTCGCTTGTCTTATGCTCAATAATTTTTTGCCTTTTTTCATGTAGAGAGATGGTGATTGTGATTTTTTCGCATGGGCTAATAACGAGATGTCGCCATATGAGGTGAAAGTAATGGAACATTTCAAACGCATGGAGGATAGACACCAAGCAGATATTGATAGACTTGAGCAGTTGATTGAAACAAAATGTAATGATCAATATGTCAGACTTAGGCAGGAGCTGGGGCTGCATCAATCTAATTGGAAGATGTCTCGAGCAGTGATAGTAGTAGTCATTTTGCTTTTAGTTTTTTATCTTAGTGGCTATGGTCAACCTAGAGGTACTTACTTGATGTTAAATTGAAAGTGGTTGAATTTAATGTTTTGTAATTTTGTTGTGGCCATTAGTGGCTATGGTCAACCTAGAGGTACTTACTTGATGTTAAATTGAAAGTGGTTGAATTTAATGTTTTGTAATTTTGTTGTGGCCATTAGTGGCTATGGTCAACCTAGAGGTACTTACTTGATGTTAAACTGAAAGTGGTTGAATTTGATGTTTGTAATTTTGTTGTAGACATTAGTGTGATTTTAAAGATGGTCACACTTGTAATTGGGAGTTATGCACATTTTAGTGTGATTTTTGATATGGACTTGTAAGGGATGCATAAAATTTACAATCCAAATAAAAACACAAACACAAACTCAAACAATTCAAATACTAAAAATAGTTGACATCAAATACCATAGCCATTCCACTTGCAATCCCGAAAATAGTTGTTCGTGAACAAAACATATCCAAAACATACTTGCCCTACACCATAGCCATTCCGCTTACAATCCCCAAAATAGTTGTACCATAGCCATTCCAATTACAATCCCTAAAATAGCTATTTGTCAGCAAAACATATCCAAAACATACTTACACAAAAAACATGTTGTGTCATCCAACAACATATAAATCACACCGCAACCCAACAAACTATTCCATATAAGTTAACAGTTGCATATGTAACACCACATAAGTTAAAAACAAAACAACATTGATGCTCAATCACTTCCAATCCGGCCTCTTTCTCTTGTTCTTCTTAGCCTCAATCATTTCCATTGCTTTCTCTACTGTTGGAACAATATTTCTAGCTCTGGTCACCGGCCTTGATGAAGACCCCACCGGCTGAGAAGAACCCGATGCCTGAGAACAACCTAATGTTTGAGAAGAGCCATGTTGTACTGTATTGACAGTACCCTGGGACTGTAAATTCAAAAGGAAATTAGTGCTCACAATGAGTAAAAAATAAATCAAAATCCAACACATAACATGGGGATTTTGAATGCTTACAATAGCATTAGAATGAGGCAGAGGCTGTGACTGATATTGGCTCCTTGTCTGCGGAGGTCCATATAGTCTTACTGTATTAACAGTACCTTGAGACTATAATTTAAATTTAAACCATTAATTAGGGTACTGATTTCTATAATCTAAAAATGCAGTAACAAACTGAGTGCATCTAAAAAAAAAATGTAGATGCATGTTTTTGAGTGCTTACAATCACAGTTGTTTGAGGATGTGGCTGTGACCAAGGCTGACCGATCGTTTGGGGTCCATACCATCTTACTTTGTTCACATAACCTTCAGGCTGTAATTTATTTCAAAACAAAATCAATAGTTTGAATAAGAAATAATTAGAAATCAACACATAAGAGAGGAGTGTAGATAGATGAGTGCTTACAATGAAATTGGTTCGAGTCTGATTCTGTGACGCATACTGACTTCTTGTTCGTACAGATGGCATCCCTTGTGGGGTAGGTTGACCCCTACCCCTACCCCTACCCCTACCAATACTCCTATCCTTACCCCTACCTCTACTCTGACCCATACCTCTAGATGAAGCAATAGTAGTAGGTTGGGTATTATGGGGAATTGATGGCTACAAAATGTGCACATGTTTTCAACATTAGTGTAAATTGCAATGTAAATGGTGGGTCAAACTGTGTGTTTTGAAACTCACTGGTTCAGCGTCAATTGTAGACTGGAGATCAGATGTTTGACAGAGGGAGCTTTGACCACCATCATCAACTTGTGCCTATCACAATAAAAATTGTCAATTTGAAGGGGGTGATATGCTCTTAAGCAGCCCACAAAACTGAAGAAGTAGTAATAAAGTAGAAATCAAACATGATATAATTTCACCTGAGATGCACTCATGCCGCCTCCTCTGTAGTTCACTGCTTCTCTTCTTATCCGGGGACATGTCCTTGCATTGTGTCCAACCCCCCTGCATCTGGAGCATCTCATAGTAACCCCACCCTTCCTCATCCTGTACTGATTTTTAGGCTCGTCTGGACCCCTTGTCCTTACTTTTCTCGGCCTCCCAGGTTGTATTCTAGCCATTGGTGGGTCTACATGCTCGCCGTTTGTCTTTGTCCACTGATCTTCTCCAGGCATTGGATAAACAATCTCATTATATGCCTTCTTAAGCATGTCCACAGTATACCAATCATCAACATAATCAAGAGGGTCAGCATCATCACTCCAAATTGCACAGATTGCATGTGCACATGGGATACCGGTCATGTCCCATTGTCTGCAACCACATGTTCTCCTCACTAGGTTCACCACATATTGTTTCTCCATGTGTGTGACTTCAAACAATCCATCCCCAGCGTATGTGCAGTAGCAGTGACCAGCATCCTGCCCGCATTCATCTAACCGTGCCCTTATTTTTGGACAAATCCGACCTTCCATGGTACTGATGCCTTCTCTCTTCTTCTGGTATCTTTTCATCAATTTCTTCCTCAACATCTCCATCATCGATATGATTGGCAAATCACGCGACTTCAAAATCCAAGCATTGAAGCACTCTGATAGATTGTTCACAATCAAATCACATTTGGTGAATGTGCTAAACCAAGCTCTAGACCACGTACTTGGATCTACCTTCGACAAGTAATCGTACGCATCCGGACTTATCCCCTTTAATTCATCCATTTCCCTCAAAAAATTAGCCTCAGTGTAGGCTGCAGCCGCGCTCCATAGCTTGTCCTTCAACGCCAAACCACGATGTCCTGAGTCTCTGTAGTTTGCGTACAAATGTCTTACGCAAATCCGATGTTCAACACCAGGAGCAACCAAATCCAAACTCGGAACTAGACCCTGCATACAATGAAATTAAAATGTCAAACATTCACAACTATGATTCAATGAATGAAAAAGTAATTGAAGTGTTACCTTCTGACGATCAGAAATGAACGTCCATCCTTCTGCAGGACCATTGCCAAGGTCCGATAACAAAGCCTCTAGAAACCAAGTCCAACTGTCTTTTACCTCAGCTTCTACAACTGCGAAGGCCACTGGATACATCTGATTGTTGGCGTCCCTCGAAACTGCAGTCAACAGTTGCCCCTTGTATGGACCTTTTAGGAAACATCCATCTAATCCAATGATTGGCCGACAACCAGACATAAAACCGATTTTCATGGCAGACAATGAGAAATACAATCTCTGGAATTTTGCAGGTAGATCAGGTATAGGTCTCTCCAACTTCATCATTATACAACTACCAATGTTAGTTCTCCTTATTGTTTCACAGTAATCCCAAAGCTTCTGGTATTAAAGATTTACTTTCCCACGAATCTTCTCTTTTGCAAGTACTCTCGCTCTATACAATCTTTTTTTTTTTACATCCACACCCCAACGATCCTTCACCTCCCCTAGGATTGCCTTTACAGGCATGTTAGGTTGTGCCCTGAACTTGTCAATCAGTTTATCTGCAATCCATGACGATTTCACAATCGAATTCTTATGATTCCTCCGGCAAGTGTGTTTAGGCTGGAATGATCGTATTTCAAACGATTCTTCCTCCTTGCATTTGCGACCATACAACCTATACTTACATTTTGGATCCCTACATACAACTATACACTTCGCGAGGTAATTCTTCTTGAATTTAATATCCTTCCCCATATTTAAATTACATTCCCTAACAACCGTTCTAAAAATTTTAATGGATGAGAATTTCTGACCCACCACGAACTCTGGGTGCCCCAAGTCAGCCATCTGGAACTCAGATGACTTTGTAACATACTTACTCTGAGGTGCTACCTCTTCCTCCTCGTCACTGTTGGGAGGAGATATTAGAATATCACTGCGCGCCATGTCTGAGTTGGCATCATCGTCATCATCATTATCCTCAACACCATCTTCACTCTCCTCACTCTCCTCACTCTCCTCACCTTCCTCACCATCCTCATTGTCTACACTGCCCTCCCCCGGGACATCTTCACCTTCACCCTCTCTCATGCCCCCCCCACTAACATGTTGACCAGCTCCCATGCCACCCCCCATGGAAGTCTCAGGAATATCATTATTTTCAACAAAAAGATCCGGTTCATATACCTCATCCCAATACGGATCATCTCTCTCGATCCTAGAATACCCCCCATCATCACCATCATCATCATCGTATTCATACTCACTGTTGGGTAAAGGCTCATCAAATGAAACAATGTACAACTCTACAATTGATAGACCTTGGTGGAGTTTAACCATTTCAATTACATCATGGTTTGATGTAATTAATGTCAAACCATTTCGAATGGTACTACCCGGCAGTAAGTAGCACATTAAATCCCCTGATTTATATCCATAAGTTTTAGCAATATTTTCAACCACTGAATATGACATCTTATCCTCCGCAATGACTTCCTTGAACACATCAACATCCCCACCCACATATGAATCTATAAGCCGCCTATCTATATGACCACCAAAATGCACCTCGAAAACAAGTTCTTGTACAGCCATCTTCACAACAAAACATAATAAATAAATTAGCATTAGACAAATCTAAAATTTAGCATTAAGGCAAATATATAAGTAAAAGACTCATATATTTAGCATTAAGGCAAATATTTACATATCGGACGAGTGCATGCATGGTGTGCATTATTAATATGCACAAGGACTCACCATGGCCCTCATATTTACATTGACAAATCTAAAAGTGCATTGCCAGAGCTGGACCACACACAATTCAACAGATATTCAATTATTAGTGGACCACATGAAATACACACTCACTCGATTAGGGGACCACCGAACACAGACTTAGTACTGTTAGTGGACCACATGAAATATACACTCACACGGTCAGGGGACCACCCAACACAGATTTTCCAACTTTATTTTAGTCACAATGCCTACCACAAAGTAAACAAAGCACCAGACAAATAACAGATTAAACATTGTCCCTACATAAGGAATCCGTCCCTACCCCCAAAAGGAGTTGTCGGGTAGGCCGACATGCAGACACAAATCATAAAAAACAACAAAACAAAAAAAAGAATCAAGTCTGGACATTATATAAGAATTGGTCATTGTTACCTTTGGTGACGGAAAAACCACCTTCTTCTCCAACCAAGCACTGCAGCGGAAATCCAGCAAAGTAGGGGAACTTACTTCGACAAGGCGACCCAAGGTAGCTCCGGCAAGGCGATTCAACTTCGGCGAGGCGACGCAACCCACACGATTTTGGGTATTTCACGAAAGAGGGCTAAAATCACACCACAACAAGTACACGATTTTGGGTTTTTACCAGAGACAATTTTCGGCTAGCACAACAGCACTCACACTCCGACGAAGACCCACACTCCGGCGAAGATTTTAGGTTGGTTTTTTCACGAAAGAGGGCTAAAATCACTGCGCGCCATGTCCACGATTTTGGGTTTTTACCGGAGACGATTTCGGCTAGCACAACAGCACCCACACTCCGACGAATACCCACACTCCGGCGAATATTTCGGCCGAACCCTAAACACCCACACTCGAACAGCAGCTCCGGATACTTCTAGGGTAAAATGGTTCTAGGTTAAAAATGAAATGCCCATCTATTTACCTGAATGGCATTTTCGTAAAATCATTTTACCGGGTAAGCGCTTGTTTTGTTTACAAGGATAATTTCGTAATTCAAATTCTGAGGACAGGGGCATTTTCGGTGGTTCAAGTCCTAAAATATCACATGCCGTGCACGTGATGTGTTTTCCATCCATTCTGACGGGAAGAGCTAACGGAGTGGCCATTTTGGGAGTCGTTGGCAGTTTGGGGGGCCAGAGTCGGAGTGTTGGCAGTTTAGGGGGCTATCCGCAAATCGGGTGGTAATTTGGGGGGCTAAACTGTAATTTACCCTAATAAAAAAAAAAAAAAAAGTTTTCGGTGATCACGGTGACGTGCTGGACAAGGTTTATTTGAGGATCGGATCAGGGCTTCAGGATCCACGGCTATTTCAAACAAATTGCCGGATCCCAATGAACGCTCTAGAACATGACACGTGTAAAAACTTTAGTTTTCAAATTTTTGAATCCCCTTTGTTTCGCTCCCTTATCCTTTTACATCAATCGATCACTCTCTCAGCATAATGAGCACTGATACACGGAGGACGGTTGCCGTCTCCAGTCTCCCCTTTTAAATAAAAGAATTAATTTTAATAAAAAAGTTGTCTTCGATGACATCAGAGACAACTTTTTTATTAAAATTAATTTTTTTAAGATAAAGTTGGTGCTGGAAGACAGTATTCTCTCTTCATTTTCTCTCTTTTTTCTTTTTTTCCCTCTTTGGTTTCCTTTTTTATCTGATTTTATTTTCAACTCAATTAAAAAAATATTTATGTATATATATAAAAGAAAAAGAGTAATGATTGAATACCACCCAAAGATACAACTTTTTACCACCTTGCCTATGTGTCAAGGTGGTCCCCTGTAATGATTCAATGTCACCCAAAGATACAACTTTTCACCATCTTGCCTATGTGGCAAGGTGGTCCCCCACTATTTTTTGAGTTTTTTTTATTTTTTAAAAATAAATTAAAGTGGGGGACCACCTTGCCACATAGGCAAGGTGGTGAAAAGTTGTATATTTAGGTGGTAGTGAATCATTACACATCTTAATTTATTTTTAAGAGTAATGATTGAACACCATCCAAAGATACAACTTCTTACCACCTTGTCTATGTAACAAGGTGGTCCTCTGCCTTAATTTATTGTTAAAAAATAAAAAAATTCAAAAAGTAGTGGGGGACCACCTTGCCACATAGACAAATTGGTGAAAAGCTGTGTCTTTAGATGGTGTTCAATCATTACTCTATTTTTAAAAAATAAAAAAATTCAAAAAATAGTGGGAGACCACCTTGCCACATAGGCAAGGTGGTGAAAAGTTGTATCTTTGGGTGGTATTCATTCATTACTCAAAAGAAAAAAGCATAATTTTTTTTTTCTTTTTTTTTTCTTTTTTTTTTATTCGTAATTTCAAATAAAGTTAAAAAGAATACAAAAAAATTAAAAAAAAAAAAAAAAAATCTCATTCCTCCTAATTTCCATTCATTCAAGAAAGAACAAATGAATAATATCTTTTCGTCGTTTTTTTTTTTATTTTTTTTTTTTTTTTTTTTTTTTTTTTTTTTTTATAGAAAAAGTGCTCCAAAAAAAAAAAATCAAGATAAATTATAAATTATGGAAGAAGTGGTCGACAAGCTTGGCCATTTAAATAATTAATGTTAAACGAAAGACTAACTTAATAAATTATAAATAAAGACAAATTTTGTGGAGTGTTCTTGAATTGTGTTTTTAAGTTTAGGGGATTTTCCTGTCGAATGGGAGTGGGCGATCGTTGCTTGATGGTCGATTGGGTATCTATTGTAATGATTATGGTTTTGTTTGCTGTTAATTTGGATGATTGGTTGATTTTCCGTTATGGTGAAAGCAATGTGGGTATTTTTGGATTTGGTAGAGATGAGTTTTTAAATTAAAAGGGTTAATTACTTTTTTGACTCCTGTGGTTTTAATTTTTTAATTTTTTTTTTTTTTTTTTTTTCTATTTGTACTTGCTTTATTATTTTTTTTTTTATTCTAGATGTACCTGTGTTATGGAAAAGACGAAAATAGTACCTCCGTCCAAACTTTGCTCATTTAAAATTTTCGCAAGTTTGAGCTCGTGACAAGTAGTAAAATTTGAGTTTGGCTCGGCTCGTCAAGGAGAAGTTCTTGTGCAAGCTTGAGCTCGAGCTCAAGCTCGCCTGCTAGGCAAGCCGAGTACTAAAAATTCGGTTCACCAGGCAGCTCCGCTAATGAAGAATTTATATAAAATATTTTTTGAAAAAACAAAAAAGAAATCTTTAGCTTAAACAACTCATCTTCCCAACCATCAAATGAGACAAATTGAATTAAATAATATTAGTAAAAAACCATTAAATTAAGTGCAGACAACTTTGTAAATAAAACTCAAATTTACTTTTGCTGGCATGGGTGATGACACACGTGGCTTGGCTCAAAAGAAGAGACTTGCATCCCTTTTTATAGATTATTTGGGCAAAAAATTCTCCATACTCTTTCCATGTGGAATAACTGGAGCCTTTGCTTAATAAAAAAGGTTTGCATCTCTTTTATAGATTACTTAGGTGAAAATTTTTCCGTACTTATTTCATGTGGAATAACCGGACAAGCCAACTATTTTTATTTTTATTTTTATTTTTATTTTTATTTTAATTGAATAAGAAAAATTGGTTACCGGGGAGGATATTTAATTTCTTATCCAAAAGAAAAAAGAAAAGGACGATCTTATAGATGAAAAAGGGGTGGACTCCCTAACAATAGACCTAAACCAAACTAAAATAGCACTGAAATAATTACGAAAGGTAGAAAATGGGTCAAACAAATTATTTGATGCTCTCAAAGGCCAGGATTGCACAAGGTGGTTAAAAAGCTAAAAGGACAAATAATAAGACAAATCCATCTGTACCCCCACTTGGTAACAACAACAACCATGCGAAAGTGGTTAAAGCGGTAGAAGCACTATAATAATCCAAATTTGAGATTGTAGAAAAGAGAGGTACAAACACAAATCCAAATACAAGAGTCCTCCTTAAAGGGAGACTAAAACCCAAGCAACATAATAAAACGAAAATAAATAAACAATAAAAAAGCCAAAAAAGGCAACTCCAGTGTTTGGCAGAGTGGAGGGCAACAAGGCACCCGGCGGCGGCGCGTGTGAGGCGGAATGAGGCGCAGCTGGTGGCGGCGAGGAGCTAGAACGCCGGTGATGATGGTGGAATGGCGTGTGGAAGACAGGGACCATCAGAGGAACGTAGATCTAACTTTGAAAAAAATATTATTGTAAAGGGTGTGTGTTTGCTTTTATTTTATTGGTGTGGCCCGTATGAGACACTTGTGAGCAAGCAAATACAAGGAGGATCCAATATATATATACACACACGAGACGAGCTTTATACAATCTTGTTCACGAACGGTATTCAAGCTGAGCTGAATTTTATACGAGTATATATTGTTTAGTAATCAAGCATATTTTCGTGTTCACAAGCGGCACATTTAATACTCGAGTTGCGCTTGAGCAGACCATTACCTAGCTGATCTCGAGCGAGCTAGCTCACAGACAGTTTTGTTTGTTTACACCCCTAGGCCATCATATATGGAAGATGAAACAAGCTTTCCAGCTGAACAAACACTACACACAGCCCAAGTATGGCTTCAAAACCAGCCAAAAGAGGATTTCTTTGTTCAAGCAAAAAGAGTTTTTGCTCAAATCATGTAAATGACAAGACACAAATTTTCACCAATTGTAGAAATGGAAAGATTAAAGCTGCTCTCGATCACTAGCGTTATGAGGTTCCTAGGCAAACCAGTTCAAACTAATTGACCTGATTAAGAAATCAAGTTCCTAAAACATGACACTAACACCATTATTGAACAGCTTATGCGTAAGACAAGAACATAATAAAACTGCTCTTTTTCAATTATAAAATTGATGAAAGCAACAGAGAAGTATGCATATATGGGTAGTAACCAAAATTTCAATCTTTTTTTTTTTTTTTTTTTTTTGGTAGGGCGGACTCTTACACTAAGCGAGTTAGGCAGTCTACAATGAAATAAGGCTCTCAAATAGTAGTAGTATTAGTAAAAATTTATATGGTTAATCTAAGGATGAAGTCCACATACTCCTTCAAACTACCACCCAATTGATAATGTCTCCCTCAAACTACTAAAAATTGTCAATCATCTCTCAAATGGTGAAAATACTCTTAATAAAACAAATTAAATACTAATTTTTTTCTTCAAAAAAAAAAAACTAAAACTAAAACTAAAACTAAAATATAAAAAAAAATAAAAATAAAAAGAAATACATAAAAACTAGGGGTGGACAAATTTTAAAATTTCAAATTTCAAATTTTTCGTTATTTTCTAAATTAATTTTTTTTTCATAGAAATAAAAAATTTTCGTATTTAAAATAAAAAAATTAGATTTCTTTTTTTAAAAAAATATATATATAATTTTCTAATTTAAAAAAAAAAATATATATATATATATATATATATATATATATATATATATATATATATATATATATTCCTTTTTGAATTTATAGGGGCATTTTTGTCTTAATCAAAAAATTGTAAGGTTATTTTTGTCTTTCAAGCCACCCCTGCTTTGCTAATTGGAGTGGCTAAATCAACCCATGGGCCATTCTTACCGACAATGGGTGGCTCCAGTCACTTTACCTTTTTCTTTTTTAATTTTTAATTTTAATATTTTTTTAATTGTTTTATTATTTAGTTTTATTTTTAATATATATATATATATATATATATATATATATATATATATATATATATATATATATATATATATATATATATATATGTCAGTTTCTTAATGGTCTGTTTGGTTCGAATATTATTCAATATTCGAACCAGGTTTTTATTCAAAAACCCGAAACCTGGAACCAAGCTGAATGAAACTCAAAAGCTGTTTGAATATAGTTTGAATTTCGAGGTGAAATGATTACAGAGGCGTGAATTTTGCTCATCTGAGCTAACAGTTATCAGAGGCGTGACTTTTGAGTTTTGTAGCATTAAATGCTACTCTCAAACCGGCTGTTCAATGATGAGATGGTGGGACCGCGTTTTCAGACGCAGGCCTCATGCAAGACTAACGTGTATGTCGATAAATGCTATTTGTTTTTTTGATCTTGTGGCGACCGTTGGAGTAAATCACGATATACAATGGCTGAATCTCGTCAGTCGGTTGCATTCATACATATCCGCGTGCACACACCCAACCACTCCCGCATTGTAACATCTGCTTTTTCTTGGAATAGTAAATTCAAGCTTTTGTCTTATCAATAAACATGCTCAGACTCTAAGGACACGTGAGTGTATTGGAATTCTGTTGGGTGTAAAACATACACCGCAACTTTCTCTCATTTTCTTCCTCCTGGCGAACAAGAAACCCAAGAGAAAAGAAATCGTGTTACTATTGCTTGAAAAGCAGCGTGTCAGGGTGCTTTTTAGGCTTCCATCACCTCATTCCGCCTGTTGCAGCAATATTCGCCGGCAGAGAATAACAGGTTGGGGTCTTTCACCCATCAGAGAGGTAGGTGATTTTTGCGTTATTTGCTTGTATTATATTTATTAGACTTGAACCTAAAATTTTTTGGGCTTTGTGTTGTGAGTGACGGCCTCGCACAATAGACAGAAATTGGCTATAAGATCGTGCATCAGAAGGTAGAACCTCAATGTCTTTAGAGAAGCCTTCTTCCTCGGATGAGCATTCTTCCTGAATTGGTTCCAACACCGAACGATACTCAACTCCTCTAGTTAAGACAGTCCATGTGGTCGTTCCAAGAATACGGTCTTGGAGGGTTAGTTTCAATTTCATACTTTGTTGTTGTTGATTATTGTTTCATTTTTTATTTGTAATTTGCACAAGAACTCTGTATTTCAGGGACTGTTAAGGGGATTTATTATGTTGTTATTATTTTTTGTATATTCTGTTTTTAATGTTCAAATGTTGTTCATGTTTGTTGGTTTGGATTTTTAAGATCATTTCTCATACAAGTCGAGTTCCTGCATAATTTTGTTGATTTGTTATTATTGTTTTAATTGTTGTTTTAATTTTGGTAGATCTGTGTGTTTTTTTTTTTTTTTCTTTTAAGTATAATTTTTTTTTTCAATCACCTAATGGACTAGCATGAGAACTAATATGTTATAACTTAGTTTTTTAATGGACATCCTTTTTTTTTTAACCAAAAAATATCTCATACCAGTCGAATTCCAACTTAATTTTTTGTTCACCAAATCATTTCCATGGAGGTGATTTTCATTTAAGTGTGTTCTTTTCTCGGTCCCATCCATCCACTTGTGTTTACAAAATAATTGTCAAAGTATTTTTTTCGCGAATTCATAATATCAAATAGTTTTTTTGAATGAATTTCTAAAAAACGTGCAAGTTGTTTTTAGGTTAGGACTTAGGACAACAACAATCTGCCAAATTACAATAGACTTGGTGCCAATTTGACAATCTGTCACCTTTTTTTACTTCAAACAAATTCATCAAAAGCATGTGTAGACTAGTACAAAACATATTAACCCAAAAAATTAAAGCAAATTAATCAGAACTTTGTCAAAAACACATTTAGTAAACAACACTCCAACCTTTGAAAATAAAATCACAAAACACTCTAATCTTTTTTCTTTTTTACTTAATCAAGTCGCGTACAATACACTCTAAGAGCATTCGCAGTGAAGTTGTCAAAGTAGCTTTTTCGCCAAATTCTGCCGAGTTTCCACAAAATCACCTCTACAGCAAGCTCCTCAGTGCTACAGTAAATTTGACGATTGTCAGACCTGCTCGTCTAGTCTACGGAGCCAAACTTCCCTCGTCTCTTCATATTTTCTATTTCTTTATTCAGCCTTCCCACTTTCTCGATGTCTTGAAGCCAAGAAAAGGTTGAGGTCCTTCCCTCTTTGAAGCTTCTGTGAATCCCAGGTTTGATTTTGGTTTGATTTTTTTATGGGTTTTGATTCTGATCTCAGATTTTGATTTTGGTTTGTGATAGGTCTCACAGGATCTGTTCAGAGCTAATTAAAGAGGCTTGCCTAGCCTGGTTTCTTGGCAAGCTCTCGTTCCAGTTCTCCACGAGAACCATCTCTTTGGCCTTCCTTCTTCTACATGAGTTCTCTGTCATACCCAATTCTCAAGTTTGGTTCTTTTGCTTTTGTTTTGATGTGCAAGATTGGTTCTTTTGATTTTGCTTTGATGTCGGTTGTATTTGATATGTTGGTTGGTTACATTTGGCTTGTGGGTTCTGGGTGATGCGTATGCCTTATTTGGTGCATGGGATGAGAAAGATAAACCCAGCTAGTAATAGTGTAATGGTTAGTGGGTTTGCTAAATTCGGTAATTATATGACCTGTTTTGGGACATTTAGGGAGATTATTCGGTGTGGGGTGTGGCTGGATAATTATACAATGCCTTCAATGATAAGGGCTTGTAGGGATATAACAGACCTCCAAATGGGTAGACTGATTCATGTAATTGCTTGGAAATATAATTTGGAGTTGGATCATTTTGTGGAGTTGAAATATAATGATAATGAAAATATTTTCTTCCAAGGATCTGTTGTTTTTCCTGGGGGATGTGGAGTTGAGGGCTTCATATGATTCAATCTTGTTGCTTCCTATTATTCCTCAAGTTGTGCCCTTACTCCTTTCGTATTGATTTTTTTATCTTTGGCTTTAGGTATCAGTTTTTACTTCTTTGGGTGTCGAATCTCTTGGCTTGCTGTTTAGTACATCAGATTGTTTATGTAGATATCATTGCCAACCTTTAGCTTTTCTACAATTTTTGGCCTTGACTTTATTTTGAATCTAGTAAACTTGTGTGTGATTTATTTTGTTCATGGCTGATGGTGGATGTTTATCAATATTTGTTGCAATTTTGGAAGTTTACATTTTTTTAGAAGAGAAGTGAATGATTTAGAGACCGGAGAAAAATGATATGAGATTTTTTCATCTTTTATAGACTATATAATCAGTGTTATCCACTTGCAGGTTTACTCATCTAGTTTGGTTGATCTAGATAGGGATTTTTTTGCTTCTTGTTGATTTCCTCTTTTCCCTGTTGCCTATATTGTTGATGATGTGCTTGGAGTTGTACTCATTAATTTCCTGATGATGTTCATTAATTTTTTTTAAGATGATGTTCATTATTCCTTAGCTTTCATTGTCATTCATTCACAAGATAGGCGTTGGAGCTGTCATTCCAACCACTTCCATTATTCCTTAGCTTTCATTGTCATACATTTCTGTTTTAGTTGTCATAAGTTGAATGGTTACTTTACGAGACCAGAAAATCTGTTTGTGATCCATGGATGTTTGATTTTAGGAATGGATTCAAATCAAGTCACATACTTCACCAATCTTCTTAGTGTTGATAGTGTTGATGACATTTTCATAAAAACTACAAGCACAATGTTTGAACACGAAGAGCATTCACCCCAAATGGAGGAGGTTGAAGTCATTGTTAAAAAACCATTACGGGGTGGCAACTTCAACATGGACGAAGACAATATGCTAATATCTTCGTGGATTGAAATTACCATGGATGCAGTTCAAGGAAATGAACAAAAACATAAGAAATATTGGGGTAGAAATTGGGAGTACTTTCATGGGCACAAGACCTTTAATTTGAACCGTAATCCGAACTCTTTAGTGAATAGATGGTTTGTAATTCAACAAGCGGTAAATAAGTTTTGTGGTTACTTAGCCCAAGTTGAATTAAGGCCTCAAAGGTATGTTCTAATTGTGACTACTTATCAATATTTTTGGAATATGTTCTATTTATCCCAAAAGATTCTAATTAGGTTAAATTTTGTAATTTTTTTCAAATTGGGAAGGCAAAACTCATGTATCACGAGCTTTAAGGGACAACATTTTACTTTGAACATTGTTGGTTATTGTTAAGGTTTCATCCAAAATGATTGGCTCATAAAGAAACTACTACAAAACCAAAGAGAAAATCTGTTGTGAAATCTCGTACTAATACTCAAGATTCAATAAATCTAGAGAAAGACGAGGCCTCACCCGAAGCTTTTATAAACTTGGAGCGACCAATAGGCCGAAAAGCCGAAAAAACAAACAAACAAAAGAGTACCGAAAAAACGAATCCAGGTGTTGTTGTGATTTTGAATGACATAAATGAAGATAAGAAGAAGAAAACAAGACTATTTGAGGAAGCACGTGAGCTGGACAAAGAGATGTTTCTTCTTAAGAAAGAGGAAGTGCGCCTTAAGCAAGAGGAAGTACTCTTTAAGAAAGATGAAGTCCCCCTTAGAGATGGGGATTTGCGCTTGAGAGAAAAAGCACTTCGGTTGAAAGAAGAGAGAGAGGAAAAGGAGTTTATGTTCATGGATACAAGTCATTTAAATGAAGATGGGCAAGAATATCACTCTCTTTTTTTGTTAGTTCTTTTTGTTGTGAATATGTAGCTGCTTGTGTATCTTGCAGCCCTTGTAACTAACTTGGTGTTCTCTTATGCTGAAGGCTAAAAAAAATAGTCTTTTTGATAATGAAAATATTGTCTTCCAAGGATCTACTGTGTTTTGTTTTTAACCTGTTGTGCTTGGATTTCACTCTTAGTAATCATAACAGATTGACCACTTGCAGTTTTACTCATCCAGTTTGGTTGAGCAGAGGGGAAAACTTGTTTGCTCATTAAACTATGCTTGTGTTGAGAAACTATTTAATTCTTGTACATCAGCCCATCAACCCATTACAAGGGGGAAGTTCTAGTCTGAACCCATGTGGAAGGAGAGGTTGGGTGGGAGTACTTCGGGTCATGAAATTGAATGTACGAATCAACTAGTGCACATCAAGTAGAAAATTGATAATTAGAGGAATAATATTTCAGTAATTATTGATCAGGGAAGTAGAAATTTTATTCAATTTGGAAAGTTTGAAAATAGAGCATAGGAATCTGATTGGGTGCTTAGAGTTCAAACAAGTGCTTGAAAAGAATATACATCTGCTTGTTTGACTATCTGATGATTGTTAGCTGCGCATTACATCTGCATGCACATTTCTTGGATGTGCCTTCACCATTAAACTATGCTTGTGACAGGAAACTATATACTTGCAAATTGAAAAGCATACCGATTATTAATTAGTTTTACATATGATATTGAAATTTAGAGGGGAAAACCTATTTGCTTATGCAAACTAGTACATATTCATTAATACAAACCAAAAGTGATCATAAGAAGTTCCTAAATAACAAAAGTTTGTCTAAATAACCAATAATAATGATCATAACAAGTTCTTATGCCTCGCTATGTAGTTGCCATAAGTGCTCGACAAGGTCCAACTGGAGTTGAGAGTGAGTTTCCGTATCTCTAATACAATGATGGCTTTGAATGAACTCCCTAAAGTCATTTGTAGACCCAGAGGTCACTGGTTCAAGTGGTTGGTTGAATTGTTCATACTCGAAGTCTTCTTCTCCATTGTTATCCCGTTCATCTTCAACGATCATATTATGTAAAATTACACATGCTATCATAATGTCATTGAGCGTTTCAGGGTAAAAAAATCGTGCAGGCCCACGCACTATTGCAAATGGTGCTTGAAGTACTTTGAAGGCACGCTCCACATCCTTCCTTGCACTCTTGTGCTGCAGCATAGTGTTTTCTCCTATTCCCTTGGGGAGATGAAATTGTTTTTACAAATGTTACCCATTGTGGATATATGCCATCAGCGAGGTAGTATCCCATTGTATAGTTATGATCATTAATTGTGTAGTTGACAAGAGGAGCACGTCCTTGAGCAAGGTCAGAAAATAAAAATAAAAATCTATCTAGCACGTTTATATCATTATAAGGCCCAGGTAACCCAAAAAAAAGCATGTCATATCCAAAGATCATATGAAGCCACTGCTTCCAAAATAATAGTTGGTTCGTGGATATGACCAAAATACATACCTTGCCACGAAGTTGGACAGTTCTTCCATTTTTAGTGCATGCAATCAATGCTCCCCAACATGCCTGGAAACCCACGTTTTTCACCTTCCGCTAACAATCTAGCGATGTCTTGATTGTTGGGTGAAGTTAAGTATTCTTATAAAAAAATTGAAATCACCGCTTTAACAAATTTTTTTAAACTCTCTAATACGGTGGGTTCTCCAATCTTCAAGTATTCGTCCATAAAGTCAACGGTAACACCATATGCAAGCATCTTAAGTGTCGCAGTAATCTTCTGAATGGAAGAAAAACCGAGTCTTTTGGAACCATCTCTTCGTTGGACAAAATAAAGATCGTGAGCTTCAACCACATTTTGAATACGGCAAAAAAGAAGACGACTCATCCGAAACCTCCTTCGAAAATATTTGTGAGGATATAATGGCCGTTCAGTAAAATAGTCACGAAAAAGATCTTTCCCGGCTTGCAAGCTATCATACATGATGAATGTGCAACGTCGTTTAGAAGCACTATGTACTGTTGATCTTTCTTCTTCCATAGCAAGTTTTGCAATTATCTCTAACTCTTCATCAGAGTCAGATTCAATAAGAAGCATTTTTTGAAAAAGAGAGCGATCCATAGAGAGAAAACAAAGATTGAAAGTAAAAAATATATAATTTTCTGAGTATGTTAGTGAACAAAAGGTTGTGCACTATAAATAAAGCAAGATGGGCGTTGGATTTCCATGTGAACAAACGTTGGAAACTGTACTTCCAACCACTTCAATTAATTCTTATGGGTGTTGGTATTGAAGCATCCAGAGACTTCCATTACTTCTTAGCATGTATGGGCGTTGGCATCCAGAGACTTCCATTACTTCTTAGCATGTATGGGCGTTGGCATTAAAGCATCCAGGGACTTCCATTACTTCTTAGCAAGTATGGGCTTTGGTTTTTCATTTTTGTACTCATTAGTTGTCATTAAGAGCAAAACATCCAACCACTTCCATTAATTCTTAGCATAAAATGGGCGTTGGTTTTTGTACTGATCATCAATTGTCATTAGTTGGAGCTTATATGAGCGTTGGAGCTATACTCATCAATTGTCATTAATTCACAAAATGACGTTGGAGCATACATGGGCGTTGGAGCATCAATTGTCATTTATAGATGATTTTCATTAATTGGTAGCTTTTATTTTCATTCATTCACAAGCTAGATGGGTGTTGGAGCTGTATGGACGTTGAATTTTTAATAAATTTTGGTTTCATGGTAGTTAAAAGTGGTTGGAAGTGGTTGTTTTAAAACCAATAAAAAATACTATTTATTTGAAATAGAGAATATTTAGAGAGTTTGATATTTGATGTCTTTAAAAAGTGGATAGCTAAAATAACCAAAATACACTTTTTAGCCAAAATCTGATTAAACTTTGGCGAGTTCATTACAATTGCTCTAACAACTTAAAACAAGTTCAATATGATTTTAATTACTTAAAACAAATTTTATCAAACCATTACCAAAAACTAATTTACTTACAAAACACTAAAAAAAAAAAGAAGCATAAGATGATCCATTGATCAATATAGATAAGTAACTTTGTTTTTACTGTTCACAACTATAGATGTTGTTCATATGCTTTCTTTTTGTTTTTTGTTTTTTTTTTTTTTGGCAATACACAAAAAAGAAAAAAGAAAATTATTAAAAACGGGCACAATAATACCTAACCACAAACTAATCAAAACATTATCAAAAACAAATTTATAAACTAGACACTCATATTTGTAACAAATTTTTGAAAAAAAAAAATTCTCTTTGAAACACTCCTAACTTTATACCAAAACTTGCACAAATTAAAAAAAACTAATCAAAACATTATCAAAAACAAATTTATTTAATAAAACACTCATATCTTTAACAAATTTTTTTTAAAAAAAAAAAAAAAATTGTCTTTGAAACACTCTTAACTTTAAAACAAAACCGGCACAAATTATTTCAACTAACCACAAACTAATCAAAACATTATCAAAAAAAAAAAAAAAAAAATTATTTACAAGACACTCATATCTTTAACAAATTTTTTTTTAAAAAAAAAAAAAAATTTGTATTTGAACCACTCTTAACTTTAAAACAAAACTGGCAAAAATTAAAAAACTAACCACAAACTAATCAAAACATATCCAAAACAAATTTGTTTACAAGGGGTGATAAAACGATTTTTTTTTTTTTTTTTTACTTTGGTAGATTTACCATGCTTACAGCACAAATTAAATGTTGTCTTAAATTCATGCTACATTTTGTACAACCATATTTGACAAGAAGCAAGAAGCAATGTTTTCCTGACACGTTAAAAACCTCTCATATTCGAAAGGTATTCCTCACAACCTGTTTCTCAATGTATGCTGTAAAAATAATGCATGTTTATAACTTTTTCACCGTAGGCATATATTGGAATCTTAGACTGTAATTAATTTAATTTTAAAATAGGCTGCATTACAAATTACTTGCTACTTTGAGAGTTAAGTGTAATTTATCCTATAGTCGAATTTTGTTAAAACATTTGACTAGCAGTCCTAATAAACAAAAATATACATAAGTACAAAATGTAATAGGTAAAAATACAATGTAACCCCCCAAACTTTAGAAATTCTCAATATTGGCACCCAAACGGAAAAATACACTAATCCCCCTCAAATTTCAATTCAATAGTCAATGTCCCTCATAAATACCAATTGTGTCTATAAAAAAAATATACTTTCATAAAAGGCATCTTTGTCATTAGGGGGGATATAGAAAATGAGGTGGTAGTTCGAGGGGCTATGTAAAAATATGTCAACTTCATGTTCTTTTGGTTGGGCATTTTTCCGTATGTCATTACTATACCAAATTAATGGCCCTACTTTTCCTGTCCATACTAGAGAAAATGAGGCGCCATTCCAAAAGGAAAGGGAATTGAATGGACTCCCGAGGAAGAGGACCTTTTGCTCAAACTTCTTCTAGAATGTGTGCATAACAGTACCATTGTCAGAGGGACCGTGACCCAAAATACATGGGTGGAGCTAACCAATAAAATGAATGCGAGGACCAATAGGATTTTTAATCCTGGCCAGCTATCATCAAAGTACACAAGGTTTCGAAAAGACCACAAAGACTTCTCAGGTCTATTAAGTCATGAAATCGGCTTCGGGTGGGATCCCATATTAAACACAGTCAGTGGGACCCCAACGCAATGGGAGCGTGTCAAGATGGTTGCTCTATCCCAAATGACCTCAGTGTGATCAATCTTTTATATAAATCATGGAAAACAACAAATATAAACTAAGTACTTTTTTTGGGTTGTCGTAGGTGGATGAAAGAATCACACGCTTCAAGGCAAGGGGGTGCTATAACTATGAGCAACTTGGGACCCTTTTCGATCAGTCCACTGCAACTGGCATTCTTCGCTGATCCTCCGCACAATCCCCGCCTAACACCAATGATGAAGAACGTCTCATGCACCTTATGCAGACAAAAGGCATACACGTGAACAATGGTGGGGCAGGTCGTATAGGTCGAGCAGAAGGTTATCCGTCACAGGCATTTGTTAACCTCGGCAGTCGGCATGATGATGAGTCCGGTGGACCTTCATTTGGTGGAAGGCGCAAGGGGAAAAAGCTGATGGTGGAGGATACATGTGGTGACATGGCGCATGATATTGGACTGGGCGTCACAATGAGATCTACACAAAAAAGATCTTCAGGTAAAAAATCGTCCAAGCAAACAAAAAGCACGATGGTGGCTTCGAAGCAAGCTCTGTACGACAAGTTAAAGGAGATGGTGAAGGCAAGGAAAGAAGTCTTGCTTCAGCAGAGTCAGCAGGATATGAGTTCCACACAACAGCACAACACTGCCCCTGATATGCCGGGCTCTCAACTTGCTGGACGAGTTGCAGCATGAGATTAGTGACGAAGTTTACGTGGCTGCAACAGTTGCCCTGATGGATGAACAACTTCAAGCTGCGTGGGTCCACATGACAAGAGAAAACAGATTGATCTGGATAAAAAAACAGAAGCCCCTGGACTGACAGGTAGGATGAGATTGCAATGTGTTATTTTATTTTTACTTAACTTTGAGGATAATTTATGTTTGTTTTGTATTTTAGGCATTAGGTATGAGACAATTATATTGGGATGCAATGTGTTATTCTATTTTCACTTAACTTTGAGGACCATTTATGTTAATTTAATGTACTTTCAGTATTAGCTATGCAATGTGGTATGATTGGTGATATGTGTTTTACTATGTGCGTATGTGACAATAATTGAATGTGTGTTTGCTAGTATTATTCATCAAATTATTTTAACCTGCATTAAACTCAAATGTGTCCGTTGGTAGGATGGATGGATCTAACATCCCTTTCGACTCCATGGATGAAGATAGCGATGACGAATTTGATGACGAATTAAATATGATATTGGTTGTACTAGACATATCAGACGACGATGAAAACACCAAAATGTTGGCACACAACTTGCCATTACAAGAGGCCATGTATATAACGTGCATGCTGAACGGTAACCCAACTCCATGTAAGGAAATGTTCCGTATGGAGCCACCGGAGTTTATAGCTTTGTGCAGTGAGTTGAGGGAGCGCCAACTCATAAGGAGTACAAGGTACCTTGATGTTGAGGAAAGTGTGGATATATTTCTTATGATTATTGGCCACAACCAGGGGCAGCGGGTTGCGTCAGATCGCTTTCAACATTCCACTGAGACAGTAAACCACCATTTCAAGACGGTGCTTGGTGCAGTGGGCCGTCTAACGAGGATTTACATTAGAGTTCAACACGGGACTGGGGTGCACTCACATGTAAGCGGTAATCCTAAATATCATCCTTAGTTCAAGGTGAGTTCATGTTCTTTTCTAACACAACTATGTTATATTAATGCTACCTTTCAAATACTATACGCAATGCCCGGGTTTTAAGTTTTGTTTTTTTTGTTTTTTCTATATTTTTATAGGATTGTATTGGTGCGATCAATGGCACACACATAAATGTGGAAGTCCTAGTCAAGCACCAACACCTCTTTCGTGGTCGAAAAAATGAGTGCACACACAACGTTATGGCAATATGCGATTTTGATATGTTATTCACGTTCGTGTACGTTGGCTGGGAGGGAACAGCCAATGATGGTCCGTTTTTAAGGATGTTGTTACAGGTGACAACGGTCTTGAGTGGCCCATAGATGGTTAGTACCTGGCATTCAAAATGCAATTAATTTATATCGGACATTTTGTCGTGTCCTTACATTCATTGTTTTATTTATGAAGGGCACTATTATGTGGCTGATTCTGCGTACCCATGCACACGTGGTTTTTTGCCTCCATATAAAGGGGAGAGGTACCATCTCAACGCGTTTCGCAACAAGCCTTTGCCACGTGGGTATAAGGAACTATATAACTTCAGGCACTCATCGTTGCGAATGATCATCGAGAACTGCTTCGCTAGATTGAAGAGGAGATGACATATATTAAATGGTATGCCTGGGTACTTATTGGTGCGCCAACCTACCATTATAATGGCATGCTGCATGCTACACAACTTCATCGGGGTACACAATCTGAATGATGAAATCTTCAACAACATTGATGCAGCAGAACCAGAAATGGACATTGATTAAACAGAGATAAGTGAGCAGCCAGATGAATATGGCAATAACGATGAGGCAAGCCCTTCAAATTCAGGACATTATGACTTCTCCCAAGCAGCTTCCGTTGAAATGAGCCAATTTAGAGAAGGCATTGCATAAGCAATGTGGGAAACCCGTCATGGACACTACAATGCGAATAATTAAAAAAATTGCAATTATATTGAAGTAGTGTATTCTGTTTTGGATATGCATTAGATATGGATGTGGTTTTACACATGTGTTTGGTTAATTTTGAATTAAATATCTCTTATGCCAAATTATGTACCCGTATTAATTTTGTTTTACGAGTTTGTTTTCATTTTTTATACCGCATTACCAAGTAGACATGGACATCGAGCTAAATTGTACATGTGGTTCTGGACCCATGAGACTCCTTGTTTCAAGAACAGAAAGGAACTACATGAGGCGTTTTTACAAGTGTCCCCTAGGCAAGGTATGAACTCGTAAAAAAATGCAGGCCTCAAATTGAACCAGCATTTTTATGTTAATGATTTTATATGCATTTGTTGTATTTAGCAGTGGCAGTCTCATCCCGTTTTAATGTATTATTGTAAAATCATCCCGGAGGTTTCTACTCGGAAGATGAGTTGATGCAAAATTTTGCAGAATTGGTACACGAGGACCCCGCTGTGCAACTTACATGTGCAGGGCAACACATCGGGCATGCTGTGGATTGTCGGGGGCATTATGCAATGCTATGGTATTACATGGATTTGCTTCCTGTGTTTGTTAGGGTTACTGTTTTTGTTGGTTCTCATATTTCCCTGAAGTGGTTTGGTTTGAAATACGGGTGGAATGTGAAATCACTGTTTATCATATCATATCTTTTACTTTCACTGGTATCAATTTATTGTATAATATATGTCGGATATTCCTAGGGATCGCTACTTGAACCGTTTTTATTTTCAGTACCACTCATGAACGGTAATTGTAACAACCCCGACCCTCTTTCGAGAATAGTATGGTCAATTGCTATCTATGAGAATGGTATATATATATATATATATATATATATATATATATATATATATATATATATATATATATATATATATATATATATATATATATATATATATATTTATTTATTTATTTATTAAGGTGAAAATGCGATTTGATATCCTAAATATTAAATATCTGGTTTTACATCTAATAATTTTAATATTACTACTAAATACATATTTTTCATATGTAAAACCCTAACAGCCACCAAGAAAACCCTAACCTTATGAATAAATCTTTTAGCCGTCACTCTCTCCTCTCATCACAGAAAAGTTTTCAAGCCTTCCCTCCCTCGCACTGTGCGTACAAGGATTTTCAGCTTCCTCCACTTCTACCTGCAGGTATATTTTTTTTATTTTTTTTTTTCATATTTTTGTTCTTTTCTTTTCTGCTGTACCAATGTAACATACGTCTTTTTTTTCTTTTTTTTTTTCTTCTTTCTTTTCCTTGCTGACTACCGTAGCAGCCTTGACGTTTTGTGGCATTATCTTCTCAGTTTAGTGGAAATCATCCCAGGTCTCTAGGACTAGCTAGAATGTTCTTTTTTAGCTTTGCTGTTGACTAATTTTTTATGGCCTTGCTGTTTTGCTTTTCTGCTTGATATACAGCCAAGACTTTTGTCCTGTTTCCATGTTGATCCTTTCATGCTCTTTTTCTATTACCGATGTCATTCTCCTATTTTCTCCATTTCTCTTACAGAAATTCTGTAGTACCACATGCCAAACTTGCAATTTCTTTTATTTTCGTTATTCTTATTCCATCAAGAACTTCACGCCGAGTGCTTCTCTCGGTTTCTTAATATTTTTCTTTTCTTTTCTTTTCTTTCCTAGCAATAAAATCACAGAAGGCATAGCCTTTATTATTTTTATTTCCTTCTTTTCGGACAGCATGGTCTCCACGCCTTATTGGTTCTTGTTGTTTATGTTTCTTTTTAAAATTTTCTCTTCTCTTCTAGCCGTAAACATAGCAGATTAGCCTTACTGTTTATATATATATATATATTGCCTGGAAATTCATGTTAGTTCCAGTGCACTTATAGTAGATCCTATAAATTAAAGCTAAAGGCTAAACACCTTCAAGGATTCTGTATCCTTGAGTTCTAATGTTCAAGGTTAAAGCTTTTAATATACGGGGATCGCTTAAACTTATGGTGAAATCTGGGTAACAGTCAAAATAGACTAGCCCATCATGCATAGTTGCCTCAATTAGACCAAGAAGACTGGCATCTCTTAATCCTAACATTACAGAGGCTTTAAGACCTCTTCTTGTTAGGGGCTTAATCGACCTGAACTAATCCGATGTGGATAAAGTTATGGCATTCTCTTCTGTGTCTCTTAATGGCTTCGGGGCTAAAAAGCTGACATAATTCATGCTCCTTGGTTAGAGTATAGACTTGTTCTACGGTTTTGACATGTTGTTCAATTTTGAACGATGTCATGGACCACTTCTAAGAATGCCCCAAGTAAATTGTTATTCAGTCCTCTGAATAAAATTTTTAAGTTCTTTATAAAATTATTGCTCAAACATGATGTCATTACTACTTCTGAATTATGGGTTGCCTCTAACATCTTCATTTTTCAGGATAAAATGACTCCTCTTAAGCAACTCTCTTCAATAGAAAAAGGAAGAGCAAAAGTTAACTAAGTTAAGTAAACAAGCAGAATTTCCGCCCGAAAATCAAAATCCTAAGCGCCTGACTCCAGCGAAGAAAGGAAAAGCTAAGGTGGATAAGTATGCAGAGTATCCAACGGAGAACCAGCAGAAAGTTCCCCAACAGATTGAATTTTTCAATCTGGAAAATCCTAAGCGCTTGACTCCAGCGGAGAAAGGGAAAGCTAAGGTGAATGAGTATGATGAACCTCCAGCGGAGATTCAACAGAAAATTCCACAATAGATTGAATTCTTCAATCTGGAAAAGACTAATAGTATTGTCCTGGAAGAAGTTCTTCAAACTTCGACCAAATATTCAAAGGGTGATCTCAACAATTACCCTCTTCACATCCAAATACTATTAGATAATTTGGCTCAAGCTTTCTTAAAAAGTTACAAGAATCTTCATGATAAGTCCATGAAAGCTATTGAGTACCATTTTAGCTGCAATAAGATTTTGCTACAATCTATTGCTTCCTCTAACGATCAGCCAGCGGCAAAGATCGTTAATCGGATTCGATCTCCCACTGAGACCTACCAAATCCAAAGGATCAGTCCTATGGAAATGGGAAAAATCCGACAAAGGGTTCTCGACCTTCCTGGCGAGATTCAAAATCTAATTTTTACAAGTTCATCATACACTGAATACTTTGATAGGTGGATTCGGAGAATAATGTTAATTACCAATGGCAAAGATCTTGAATATAAGAGAGTTTATGGAGCAAAAACTCTTTAGAGTATTCGAGCCCCATTGTGAGTTTCTAGGGCTAATCTATGTCCCTAACAAAGAATATGGTCTTTCAAGACAGTGATGGAATGGTGACTGGGAGCATTTCGAGATTGGATGTCCTGAGTTGGGAGCATAGCTCTTTGAAGAAGGATTTCTATCTTACTACCCAGTTAAGCACATAGAAGAATTACATGACTTCCCCACAATAGTCCTTAATACTTTTATGAATATCCAACAGAGAGTAGATGTAATAAACAGACTGAAATAATATCAGTTCAAACAGAATAACCAGCCACTTGGGCGGATGTACAGACTTAACAAGAATAACTCAACTTGGCTCTGATACCAAAAGGGGGCGGAAGCAGAGTATACTTAGAAATAAGAAGTGGTGATTGTTAGTGTTCAGCTTCCTTCTTAGTTGTTCATCCAGGATATTCATAACAGTATTACGGACTATTGTGGGGAAGTATTCCATAGTTTACATAGATGATGTTCTCATCTTCTCTAAGTCCATTGAAAAACACTGTAACATTTGAATTCGTTTCTAGAAGTCATCAAGGTTAATGGCTTAGTAGTTTCTGCTACTAAGATCAAGTTGTTCCAAACCAACATTCGATTTCTTGGATACAACATCCACCAATCGAAAATAAGTCCAATCAGCAGAGTCATCCAATTTGCTGATAAATTCCCTGATAAAATCCTTGAGAAAACCCAGCTCCAATGATTCCTTGGATCTCTTAACTATGCTGCTAATTTCTATCAAAATCTTTGTAAGAAATGTAAGCCATTATTTGATAGACTTCAAAAAAATCCCCCTCTATGGACATACTTATGTTGTTAAAGAAGTTAACCTCCATGTCCAAACTTTGCCTTGTCTTGGCATTCCAACCATTGAGTCATTTAAGATTGTTGAGACCGATGCCTCTGACATTGAGTATGGTGGCATTCTCAAACAGCAAGTCCATTCCAACCAACCTGAACAAATTGTTCGTTTCCATTCAGGTGTTTGGAATTCAGTACAAAGAAATTATAGTAATATTAAGAAAGAGATTTTATCTATAGTACTATATATTTCAAAGTTTCAAGATGATCTTTTAAATTAAAAGTTTTTAATAAGAGTTGATTGCATAAGTGCAAAACATGTTTTAGAAAAAGATGTCCAAAACATTGCATCTAAACAGATTTTTGCAAGATGGCAAGCAATTTCAAGCATATTTGATTTTGAAATTGAATATATCAAGGGAAGTCAAAATTCAATCCCTGATTTCTTAACCCGTGAATTTTTGAAAGAGAAAAATGGCTGATAAAAAGAAAGAAAAGGCTTTTGCCAGTAAGCCTAAACTAAGTCCCGAAGCTAAGCCTTTTGAGCTTGTCACCCCAAGCCAACTAAATTCAAAAGACCTTTTCCTAAGAAATTCACCAGTCCAAATGGTGAATCGATTCACTACCCTAGGCAGTACTATAAGTCCAAGGCTATCTTTCCAGTCTGCCTTAGTAAGCCAATATGATCATTTTAAGGATATTAAGCCCCAGAGACTTTTTCATCCATGGGATAGGTAATTAAACCATCATAGTATGTTGTAAAAGGATATAACAGAGTAATGAAAGATAAACCTAATATGACTTTATCAGTCATATTCTTAACTAGGACAAATGTTGTTTTGAAACAAACATTGTCTTGACAAATATGGGCTTTGCTTATTTCAAAAGTAATTTGCATCTTACTACCATTAGCAGAATGCAAAGTTTCTTTTAACTTACTGTAATACTTCGTAGGAACTAGTCCTTCTTCTATACAGTTTAGTTCTGCACCTATATCAATTAATACAACTACAGATAACTCAAAATCTTATATCTTAATCTTAACCTTTGAATACTATTTTCTAATATGGATTCGGTTAATTAGACTTAGACAATTTTCTTCAAATTGTGGGGTGTGTTTCAGGCTTAGGCTCAAGTTCAGCTTCGCTATCATTAGGACTACTAGCGGCTGACTTAAGCTTGTGCTCAATTTTCAAGAGATTAACATCTTGTTTTAACTCTTGATTTTCTTCCTTGAGTATTTTAATCTCAGACTTAACTTGATTAACTTCAAGTTGCAAATCTTTTATTGTGATTTGTTCCTTGGGTTTATCAAATCTCTTAAGTGAGTTACTTAAACTTATCTCAAGACTTTTAGACTTATTTACCTCTCTTTTTGTGAGAAGTTTTCTTAACTTTTCCAAGTATTGTCTTTTTAACTCGAAATTCTCAATTTTACTTATAAGATCAAGAAGTAACTCTTCTTGCTCTTCTTCTTTGGTCATAACACCAATTGTTTTGCAACAAGTGTCATTACAACCGAAACTTATGTCAGGACCTGACTTAGACTTATTGCTACTGCAAGAGCAATAGCTGCTTCCACTTGAACTTACTTCAGACTCATAGTCATTGGGTTCAGTGTCTTTTATCTCTAACATTCTTATTAAATTTTCTCTTTCTTTGTTAGAGACTTTTAACTGCTTAATGGTTTCCTTAGCTTTGCAATCCTTTGCAAAGTGACCTGACTTACCACACTTATAACAACCTTCTTTGTTGTTCTTAAATCTTCTTTTCTTAAGTTTCCTATTTTCCTTCTTATAGAAATCATTCGGCTCAAAGTTTCTTTTTTTGAATCTTTTAAACCTTTTCTTATGTGTTAGGTTTTGATTGGCTACATTCTAGTTGACAAAATCACTTGTTTGTATAGATGCTTTTATCAGGGATTCCACTATTCAGAGTGATGTCAGAAGATTCTGCACTGCTTACAAGTCAAAAGATTTTGGTTCCCTATCAGCTGTCCGGAAGACATGTCATCCCGTCCGGACGCCCATCTGTCCATTGTTCCATCCGTCTGGACAACGTGCCATACCGTCTGGACGCCCAGACAGACCTAGCATCATTTGTCTGGAGGACGTAGATTTCCATCTGGACCCTTCACTGCATCAAGAAGCTTCTGTTCCAGCTTGCATCTGTCCAGACGTCTCAGCAGCCCGTCCGAACACCTCTCAGTATTCGACCAAGCTTCAGATTCTTTCCAAGTTCAGTTAGGGGAAGATTGCTTCAACCATCCGGACAACGTGGAATCCCGTTCGGACACGCTTCTCCTTAATGCAAGAATCGCAATTCAAATTCAACTGTCCGGATGGCCATCCCACTTGGTCCAAACGCGCTATAGCCTTATATGGAAATTACTTGTAGCGGACATACGACCGTCCGGACGACAGTGTCTCACCGTCCGGACGCGGCTCTCAAACAGGAAAGATTTTCAACGAAAATCTCAAAAATTCTGGTCGCACAGTTGTCTGTCCAGAGGGCTCAGGTTCACCGTCTGGACGGCGTCCGTACATATTACTGCAATCGCCCATTTGAACCATTAGCCTATAAATAGAAGCCCCTGGGCATTGAGAACTGCAAGAATTCAGTATTGAATTCCTTTAGAGCTTAGAGAGTTATTTTGTAAGATTATTGGAGCTGATCTGTCTCTCAAGCCATTGCAAATGTGCTGTTGTTGCGCTACAACTGAAGTTTATCTTAGGGCACGGCCCAAAGATAAAGGATTCCATTGAAGACCCCTTCAGGAAGGAGACCTGGTTGGGAAGCATTCGTGTTGGGTTACACGTTAGAGAGCAAGGTACGACCACTACATCAGGGGTATATGAGTGTTACTGCTTTGTATCTAGCTTTGTCTTCTGAATAGTGGATATCCTGGGTTTGGCTGCCCCAGAGTGGTTTTTCTCTTAATTGAGTTTCTACTTCATCAACAAAAATCTTTGTGTCTTTTATTTTCCGCATTGTTATTTTTGTTGTACACTATTGCACACACTTGCATTTTTATTTAGAAGTCAATTTTCATTATGCTTTCTATATTCTTCACGCTTACGAGACTTCTTATGCTTCTTTGATGGTGCTACCGAGGGTAGACCATACTGCTCACAGAAATTACCCATTTCATACTTAGCTTTTTTCTTATCCTTATTGGCTTGGTTCGATATTTTCATATCAATACACATCTTAAGACCTTCTTTTTGGATAGCACTTATGGGTATCCCGTAAGTGAGATTATCATATTCTATCACATTGTTTTCAATAACTAAGACTTGTTTGATCTTATGGGCAAAGAGATGAGACAAACCGTTTATGAACTTTTCTTTCCAAAACGGTTGGTTGCTATCTTCTCTTAGCATGACTCTAGAGAGGAATACATCTTTGTACCATCTAAAGTCGCTTAGTGTTGGACAACTAAGGTTGCTTAGCTGGTCATGAACCCTAGACGTTAGGTGACTTTGGGTACCAACAAAATGTTCTATAATTGTATAAAACAAAGTGTTGACAGCATCAAAAACTCCAAATCCAACTTTCTCACTGAATATAGGAATTCCTTCTTCGTTGGTTTTGACAGCACTTCTTATGCTGGCTTTGGACTCATCGGTGAGGTGTTTTTCCCCCCAGGATTGAAGGGTTCCTGGAATCTTGATTAAAGGTTTCTCTTGCTTGGGAGGCTTACTAGCTTACTTAAGAGGCTTATTATCTAGCTTTTCTTCAATTTTATCCAACTGGTTGCCTATGGAGTTTAGGTACTGGTTGGTATAATTGTTTTGCTCAATGACTTTCTTTTCATATGCAACCTTAAAAGGTGAGGCTTTAACTGTAGCGGTTCGATGCTTAAACACTATGGTTTCTTGTGGAGTGTGACTTGAAGAAACAACCGTGTTATCTTCTTTTACCCAATCTTCCTTGGAGATAGCTTGTACCTTGTTTTCAATAGGGTAAAACTCATCTACAAAGTCAAAATAGAAAATCTTTGTTTCGACTTGACTTATGTGTTTCTTGAAATGACTCAAGATTTCTTTCTTCTGCTCAAGGTTGAAACTTTTGCGATAAACTCTTCTTCTTTCAAGATTTGCTTCAGACTCAATGTCACTCTTGTAAAACCAAACCTTGCCTCTTAAAAGCCAAACACTTGTAATGTTTCATTCCAGTGTTTTCAAGTCTAAGCTTGTAATTGTCAGAGCTTATCTGGCCAAGTTCATTTGTAAGTTTTATTCAAAGTTTATTTTGAATCTAAGCATTACTTTGAAGTTTATTCATGATCTTTGAGTATTCTGTTATTTTATACTCTGATTTTGAATTTGAAGTTCGTATGCTTATTACTATGTTCACATATGCTTACCACTTCTCTGTCCATTCCACCACCACCACTTCTTATTTCTAAGTATACTCTGCTTCCGCCCCTTTTTGAGTTCTAAAGCTGATGGGGCTTTTTCAACTTGCCTGATGTTTTCATCGGATTCAGATTCCAAAGTGGATTATGTCTCAGATGAATTCTCAAAAGACTCAGGGATGTTAGCAACAGACACGATATTGGAAGGACCGGGCTGTTCATACTTGGTCTTAACTAGGGTTGGCAATTTTTGACACAACCTGCGAACCCGACACGAACACGACATGGGAAAATAGGGTTTGGGTTTTATATAATCGGGTTCGGGTCGAAATCGGGTCAACCCGATTCTAACATGATTCTGACCCGATAGTTTTTTTAAAAAAAAAAAAAAAGAAGGAGAAAAGAGCAGAACCCGAACCAAAAGGTCCGAAACTACGCCCAATTGCCCATTCTTCTTTTGTGAACAGCGAACCCTAGCCGGCTAGCCCACTGCCCAGTAGCCCGCACGCCGCCAGCCAGCACACCGCCAGCCCGCACGTCGGCCGCCCGCACACCAACCATCCGGCCTTTTCCAGTTTTCCCCCTCTCTACGCCAAACTTTTCCCTCCCCCCTCTCTTACGGTCTATGCAAGGACAACGGTTTCAACTTCAATGGACGGATTCGACGGAATAACTTGTTCAATCTGTTCTCCTTCACCTTCCCATATGGCCATAATTCAGGTAGTGCTTCTTTGATATTGTGGATGCTAGTGCTACTCAAGGCATGGTCCGCACCAGGTACCAGTATTAATCAATTACGAACCGAGTGGAAAATGAAGAAAGAAAAGAAATATCAAAGAAAGAAACCGGCAATTGAAGACATGAAGGTAAAAACTAAAATTGAAGGTTGAAACATATGAAATTGATGTCGGGTCGTGTCGTGTTCGGGTCACGTGTCACAACCCGATTAATAATCGGGCCGAGTTTGTGTCGAACCCGTTTATATAATCGGGTCAGTCGGGTTGACACGAACCCGACCCGAATGCACGAATTGCCAAGCCTAGTCTTAACCAACTCCTTAAGCATTTCCTCAATTTTCTCAAGGGGCTTATTTTTGTTAACCTTTAAACTATTTCCCAGTTACACACACACACACACACACACACACACACACACACACACATATATATTTTAAATCTTTTCCACAGAGAAGCAAAACTGTTTTAGTTCAAGTGCTTCAAACAACCCTATAAATTGCTTAACATCACGGAGCTTCCAATAATTTATTTTGAGTATATGTATAATTTTGAAATACCTAAGTTTTACAAAATTACAGTTGCTAGCAGCCTAGCACGTGCTAATACTTTCTTTTAATGTATGTTAACACGTGTAACAATCGTAAAAGGATTGATATGAATAAGTTAATGGATGCCGACCTAAGTATACCTCGGGATTCCATTCTCAATAAGCTAGTAAGACGAACCATAGTGAGGTCAGAGTGTCGTCCAGTGACTAATATATTGTATTAATTTATTTAAACCTGTATCAGGGGACTAGTTAGCTGTCGAGATATTCCAATGACGTACTGCGTTCAAAGATGTAAGGGATCATTTACCCATTCTAAAATTATTTTATGTCATATTATTTTATCCATTGATTCTAACATATTTACAAATAATTGTTCTCGTTATGTATTTCAAATTTATATTGATGCATGAATGATTGTTTTAAAATAGTTTTGAGATTAAAGTTGTTGCTAGAAATAATATTCTTGAAATCAGCGGTTTTAAGAAAAGCTTTAGTTATAAAGGACTTTTAATTATAGTAAATTGCTTAGTTGGTTCCTGAGATGGAAAGTTACTACTTTCTGAAAATAATGAAAAGAGAAGTGCAAAAACCCTCCCACAAGTTGCCTCAAGAGTTACCAAGCATAGTGAAAAGAGTAAGAATAGTTATGAAAATAAGAAAGATTTTTATAAATGAGGAACGTGTGTGGAGGAGACTATCATTTTGGCCCCAGAGATATTCACAAAGATTCAGAGATGCTTAAACTCGGTACCGTTGCTTGGATGGAAGTGCAACCGCTGAAGGACTTTGAGAAGGCGGTAATCCATCCCTAGGTCATGCTACGTACACTTTAATTAATTAGCTGACGGGGCAGGCCTATGGCCACAGTTTACCTGCATGGGGTCGCATTGACCGCGCAACCCTAATACATAGGGCGTAATAGTGTACATGGGCCCTAAATATGAGAAGTTTATTTATCAAACAGTAATTTTATGCTTTACGAAAAATGCCGAACTTATATTTTATATTATGGAACTATTTGATCTCAAGTGTGTTTTAATAATCGTTTTGAAGAAAATGAAGTTAACTCAACCGTTTTATGGTTGAGGGTTACCTTACTGAGCATTTATCGCTCACCCCTTATTTTGTTTTGTTTTCAGGTTATGAGCAGAGAGACCTAGGCGGTCGGGATGAGATCTAGGCTAGCATTAGGATATTACATTTTCGTTGCCTTAATAAGTGCACTCGCACAATAAATTTAGTTTTCTTTGGATTTTCATTTATTGTATCAAACATAATTACTCTTTTCAGAATAACCGTTTCCGCATTTATTGAAGCTCTGAGTTTTAAATTTATTTTCTAATAATTTATTTAATTCAGCATATTAGGTACGTTATCTAGCAGACTTTATGAATCTTTGCGGTTTTGGTGTATGAAAATGGATGAACCTAACCCTTAGCGGTTTGGGGGTGTTACAATAATGGAGCTATGCATTTGACTGGATGCCAACCTTTGTTCATAATTTACCTATCTATTTTTTTTTTTCCTTTCCATAGATTTTTTGTTTGCTTTTAGGTTCTTTATTTTATATTAGATATATCTTGCCCAAATTAATTTGTGGTAAATGAATATGTCGATAATTTCGGTTTTTAATTTAGAATTAAAGCAGATAATTAATTTAATTTTAACGAGAATAAAATAGGCATTTTTCATGAGAAATGAGAAGGAAATAATTTATATTAAACTCGGAAAATATTCATTACTAAATAAAATTAACTAAAATTAATCATAAAATTAAAAGAAAAAAACGAGTTTATCTTAGATTTAATAAAGCAAAATAAATTAAAATCATTAGTTCAGAAAATTTAAAACTCAATTTTTAATTAGTATACAATGACTATTTCAATCATTATCAAGATTAAGGAAAAATTACAGTTTAACCTCCTAAATTACTACCCGTTTTGTGTCTAGTCCCACAAACTGCCAACACTCCGACTCCAGTCCCTCAAACTACCAAAACCTTTGAAAAATACCATATTTGGCGAAATATCTCCATATTACTCTTGCCACGTGTCATTATGCAATTTAAAAATATTTTTTTAAAAAAAATTAAAAAGTA
The DNA here is from genome assembly GCF_958979055.1 of Alnus glutinosa. Lineage (NCBI taxonomy): Eukaryota > Viridiplantae > Streptophyta > Magnoliopsida > Fagales > Betulaceae > Alnus > Alnus glutinosa. The sequence continues at coordinate 7,016,786 of NC_084891.1, read as the reverse complement.
AACTAAAAAAAATTAATTTTCTTTTTTCAAAAAAATAAAAGGAAAATAGGGTGGCCCGAAAGCCACCCCTAAGGGGTCGGAGGGAGACGCACGGCCACCCCCAAGGGCCGGGGTGGCCTGCGAGCCACCCCCAACCCCCGCTAGCAGCCACCCCAAAACACTATATTTTCTTTTTCTTTTTTTTTTAAATAATAAAAATAAAAATAAAATTTTAGTTTTTTTTTTAAAAAAAAATTCTAGTTTTTTTTTTTTTTTTTTTAATTGAAAAGTGACACGTGGCCAGGGTAATATGGGAATATTTCGTCAAATTAGGCATTTTTCAAAGGTTTGGGTAGTTTGGGGGACCTGAGTCGAAGTATTGGCAGTTTGTGGGGATAAAATGATATTTTCCTCAAGATTAATTTTCACCATACCAATCATTATGCACAACTTTTCATACAATCCAATCATTTTCATTCATTTCCTACTATTAAAACCCATTTTTTTTTTTCAATCTCAACAAATTAACACTTATTTTCATAACATCAATCATTATACACAACTTTTCATACAATCCAATCACTTTCTATTATTATAAAACATTTTTTTTCCAATCTCAAAAATTTAACACACAAACACATATTCAAAAAGAATCTGAATTCTATTCAACATCCAAACACATTTTCATTGCCTCGAAATCCGCAAACAGATTCAGAATATTATTCATATTCGAAATATTCAGTACCCAAACGGACCATAAGGGTGCTAACATGAATTTTCGTCAATTTTTGGACGAAAGTACAATCTTTGTTTTTAGCCATAAATGAGGTATCATCGATACGAAATGAAACACGTAAAGTAAAAAAAAAAAAAAAAAAAGTATTTAAACCAAAGGTGAGAGGAAAAAAAAAAATTTAACCCTAATTTTATTCGATCCTCAAATCAAGACTTGTATTTTTAATTTACACGTGGTGTTCGTTCAGAACATTTGGGAAACACTAATTACAAAATTTTCAATTTTTCTCAAAAAGACTTGCCCTTCACTTCCTTCAAACAACAGCTCTTTCCATGCATCAGGATCCTCTCCAGTTGATTTTCAAATGGAGAGGAGCCGGTCTTTTATATATATATGAGTATTTTTGTAATTTTACACTATATAAAATTACAAAAATACCCTTATATATAAATGACCGACTCTTCTCCAATTCCTCTCAACTGAAGAGGATCCTGATCCTCTTTCTGGTACCCTGCGCCTAACACCTCTCTTCTTCAGTAATCACCAAAAGTAGGAAACCAAAAAGATTTGGTTGAGCAACTACTTGAGGTAATTCTCTCTCCCTCTCATCGTTCTCCTTCCTTCTTGTTACTTTTTTTTGTTTTTTTCTCGTTATTGTGGCTTAAATTTCGGATTATGGTGAAATTGGTCTGACAAATTAGTGATAGTTTAGATTTAATTTTTAATGTTGAAAAAAAAAAAAAAAGTTTAAGTATTCGGGTCAAACAAGTCGACTCACAGGTTAAACGAGTTGACCCTATAATGACCATTTTATTAAACGGAGCTAACAGATCAATCATTTTATAATCCGAACCATTTTAAGTTTAACCTTAATCTTTTAACTTTGTATCAAATTATAAATCGTGTAAAATATTGTCAACCTTAAAATTTATTATTTTAAGCCCAATGCCCTTGAATTCATAAGTATATTTATGTATTGGATAATGAGCACCATTTTGGATAAGAGTAGTGATAGGTAGGGGCAACACAGCCGGCCTCTGCCCGTCACTTTTCATTTAAAAATAATTTTTTATTATAAAAGTCTGCTGGGAGACGTTATCAATGCTCTTTGGATAATGACCTATCGTTTACATTTATGATTCTATTCTAACACCAAACCGGAATAAGAGAGTACCTGTCTGGGAATAATGCTATCCGTGTACTGGAATTATAACTTCCCACCAAATGGTGGAGCGAAACAGCACCCTTCTTCCACAAATAAACTCAATCGCACAGCCATCACTATACCAGCCTCCCTACGCACGGCTGCCCACCACTGCTTCCAGCCTTCACCGCTACCGGAGAGAACGCCTTCATTCACCGTGGGAGCAGCACCCTCACCAACGTGACAGCAATTACCAACACCCACGCACGGCAGAGAGCAAACCCAGCTTTTGTACGGCCTCGGCACAGGTAACCCACTCGCAACGATGGCTCACTGCACCTTATAGAAAAACACCCCAAAAAAGAACTGCTTTGATGCCAGATGGTAAGAACCGAAGTTCTTATCAACTAAAACCAGAGAAAAACAAGAGGAAAACAGAAAAACAAAAGAGATTGACCACTTCGAGGGGGTCTGTCCTCCACAAATGTTCTAACTTAATAAGGAAAGGATTTATTAGCTTAATTATAATAATACCTAAAATTGCAGTTGTACTTATTGCTTTGACTTATTTTTATGTGGTATTTGATGTGTTAGTCCACGAAGATTGGATAATTCACTGTGATACCTGTTTTCCGTGATCTTTGACATTTGGTAGAGAAGATAAATGGAATTAAGTCTTATAAATGCTCTGGTTGGTTGCTCTGAAGGAAAGAAAACACGAGTTACCTCTTATAAACTTGGTTTAGTGATTTGGATATTATTCTGGACTTGTTAGGCTTAGGCTTGTCTATCAATGTTCCTAAACAAATTAAAAAAAAAAAAAAAAAAAAAAAAAAAAAAAAAAAAAAAAAAAAAAAAAAAAAAACCCTTTTAAATTGAATTGTGGCTAGATGTGCTCGTGCCTAACATTTCATATATTTTGGTTATGAGATTTCTTTTTTATCTTCATATTTCCTGGTCCATGTGTAAATTTCTGTCTGTTTCTTAGTCATATTAGCTAGTTGAAGATATTTACCTTTTTGGGTTAAGGACTTGAACTGCAGGTCTACTTCGTATAAAAAATGAAGAAAATGATAGCCCTAGGGTTTGAGGGTTCAGCCAACAAGATAGCTGTTGGGGTTGTGACTTTAGATGGCACCATTCTATCGAATCCACGCCACACCTACATTACCCCTCCTGGCCAAGGATTCCTTCCACGAGAAACTGCCCAACACCATCTCCAACACATTCTTCCCCTTATCAAATCTGCTTTGAAGACTGCCCAAATAACTCCAGATGAAATTGATTGCCTTTGTTACACCAAGGGTCCTGGCATGGGGGCTCCACTACAAGTTTCTGCTGTTGTTGTTCGGATTCTTTCACAGCTTTGGAAGAAGCCCATTGTTGCTGTTAATCACTGTGTGGCACATATTGAGATGGGAAGGATTGTGACTGGGGCAGATGATCCTGTCGTGTTGTATGTTAGTGGCGGGAATACTCAGGTAATTGCATATAGTGAAGGGCGGTACCGGATCTTTGGGGAAACTATTGATATTGCTGTTGGAAATTGCTTGGATCGATTTGCTAGAGTGTTAACACTATCCAATGATCCAAGCCCTGGATATAACATTGAGCAGGTATGACAGTGCATTGTGTTTATTATTTTGCACTACCTAGGCTGATCATAATATATAATATACTCGGCTCAACTCAACTCGTCTCACCTAAGTTGTTCAAGATATTGTAATTTCTGGAGGATCTATGTATGCAACTTGAGTGGTTTCTTTATCATGTCTGGAATTTCCAAGGTCAAATTGGTTTAGCTAGAATAACAATTGATTACCTAAAAAAAAAGAACAGAATAACAATTGATTTACTTTGTAAGCTTTGACTTCTGACTTTGTGCCTTCATAGGAGAAGAGTCAAAACTTTGATGATTCATGGTTTCCAGTATTTCTTTTGACAATCTGACAATCTATTTATAGAGCTGCTCTTATTCTTCTTTGAGGATAACCGTTGGTGACTTTATTCCATAATAGCCATAACCTTTATCGGGTTTAGGGTTGACAATTGATTACCAACCCGCTATCTATCCATGCATTATGAAATGGTTGATTGCTCTAGTTTAACCAATTGGTATCGCTATGTTTGTGTCAGGCATTGATTAATGGGACATATGAGAATTTATCTTTTGTTTTCTCTATATTAAGAATTTTACCTGCGGGTAACTAGGATAGTCTTGCAACAAGATTCTGGTCCCTTTTACTCAATCAATGCTAGGGTTGTACAAGCAGTTACAGTTGCGGTTATTTTTTCTTAATTGCAATCGCCTTAGGCAGTTATCATTTTTAAGTAACCGTAACTGCCTTACTAAGGCCAGTTAGCAGTTAACCGGCGGTTATACGATTATTGAATGACATGTTGCAACCAGTAACCGCTTGTCAAGTAATGGGGATTTAGTGCATCTTTTACGGCACGTTTGGGTGTTCAATTTTTTTAAATCTGAATTCAACTATAATTTAATGCGCAAATTCCGAGGTAAATAAAGTTGAAAAAGATGTTTGGATAATTTAACTTTTTTAGATAAAATTAGAAAAAGTGAGATAAAATCTGATTTGTTTTTTAAAAACCCGAACACTGTAGCAAATAGAATCAAGATTCTTTTTGTTCCCAAACATACCAACATTTGGGCCTCCTTTTAGGGCATAGTTTAGATTGTTTTTGGCCTATTTTAGTGTTTTCACCCATTAGAATCCCATGAAACGGCATGTTATTGTCATGGACCAATGTTGCATGTGTAAGAGAGATGAGGAGTCCGTAGACCATCTTCTACTTTATTGTGATGTGGCTTCTGTTTTGTGGAGTTCTCTTTAGCCGCTTTGGGATGTCTTGAGTTATGCCTAAAAGGGTTATCGACTTGTTTGCGTGTTGGTGGTCCTCTGGAAGGCCGAGAAGTTCTATTGTGTGGAAAATGGCACCCACTTGCCTTTTTTGGACTCTTTGGAGGGAGAGGAACAATAGGAGATTTGAGGATTTCGAGAGGTCCCTAGAGGATATTCTTTCCTCTTTCTTCCGTACTTTTTATTTTTGGATTGTGGCCTTTGTGTCCCCTTTGTCAATTAGTTATGATGATTTTCTTGTTTGTTTTTCTCTTTCTTATTAGGTGTTTCCTTTGTATACTACCAGTGTACTTAGGGGCGCCTTACGCTTTTAAAAAAGATTGGTTTATTACTTATATAAATAAAATAAAATAAAATAAAATAAAAAATCTCATGAAACAAGAACTTAAAAAGCAAAGAGAAGAAAACAGTCTAAATATTTTAATGCATTAGAGAAGAGAAAAATCACAAAAGAAAGAAAAGAAAAGAAACGTAATGGAACTTAACTCTTTGAAAACTCAATATTGTAGGTCACTTCTTCATATTGTTTCTTTAGCTTCAAGTCTAAGGCTTGAATCCTCTTGAATGCAAACAACTACTTGGGGCCACACGCCTGATGAAAGCCAAATTTAACTGATCACTGTGGTGGGGGTGTGTTACACGAGTCCGGGGTTTATCCTTCAGGAGTGGGTACATGAAGTGACTCTGCCTGGGGGGGTGGTGTTTCTATGTGTGTGTGTGTGTGTGTGAAGAGGAACCCCTCCAAAAAGTAAGGCTTATTCATATATCTATCCTTGTTGGGTAAACCCCGAACTCGTGCAGAGCTCCCCCTCCACACAGATTGGGTAATACTCTGGCTTTGTCGACGGGTTGGCCCTAAGGAATTGTTTGTACCCAAGGGGATTCAAACCTTAGACCTGATGGAAATGCCACCAACCAAGGCCTTTACCACTTGAGCCAACCCCTTGGGGTTAATTATATTTAATATATATTATATATAAAGGTAAGTGGTTAACAGTTCTTAACTGACCTGCTTGTACACCCATAATCAATGCCACTTCATTAGTAATTGTTTCCTCATGTGAATACAATCAAGACCAAGATTATAACTCAAATATGAATTCATTGACAACCAATTGTTCATATGGGGTAATAATTGATGGTTTATATGTTGTATTATTTTTTTTATTTCTCATTAACGGTAAGGAATGGAATAGACAATCTTTTGGTTTGTAGATGGATTTTTTTATCTTATTTATTCATTAAAAATAATAAAAATAATTTTTTTAAAAAAAGAAAAAAGAAAAAATGATTTTATGGTGTTTGTGCATTACCTTTTTGTTGCTACTCATTTTGGAGCATGTACTGGAGTCACTGCAGAAGCCATAGTTTTGCCATCCAATCACTTGGATTAAGAAAAAAAGTGTTTTTTTTTTTTTTGTTTTTAATTTTAATTTATTGGTAAGCTTATCCATGAATCAGGTTAGTTTAAGATGATGACTTCGGTAGCGTTGCATTTTTCATTGGCTTCTTTGTTTAGGCTGTGCACAGTTCTATTTTGGACTCGAAATGAGGTTGATCGAGCGAATAAAAGAGTACTTGTCAAAAGTTCAAGTGTACTCTTTGCAATCTGACTGCATACTTAATGTCACTGTTATACCAATCTCAGTGGTGAGGCGCTTAAAAAAAATTCTGTTCTCTTCAAATAGAATATTTGTAGGGACATTTAATTGGAAGAGTTCTGATACCGCTTCCTGGATTGGGATGTGGAATGTTCTCCTTCAAGGAAAGAGTCTAGGGGTTACGGGGTTACTGTCTTTGATTATTATTTTTTGGGTCCTTGGTGTTTCACAAATGAAATGGAAATCTTTTGACTTTGAAGAGGTAGTGGGAGTGAAGTATGGTGTTTGGGAGGTTGATCGGTATAGAAGTGGTTCATAGTCTTAATGGGGTTGGCTCAGGAAGAGGTCATTCGATTGCTGTAAATAGTTATACTATGCCTTTTATTCATCTATCTAAATGGGGAATGGCAGGTGAGTTCTTTTCTTGTATGATATTTGGTTTGGAAAGTCTAATTGAGTTTTGCTTTTCCTTATTCTGTTTATATTGTGGAGAATAAGGAGGCCTCAATAGTTAGATATTTTTTATTTGTTTGTAAGGGTTATCTACTGGTGCCCCCCAAGTCTGCAGGTGGTCAAAGAGAGAAAGTAGACTCAGTGATAACTTTCTTTCTTTGGCGCAAAGACTGGTCTTTAGGAGATTATGTGACACAGTGCAAATACTTGCTTCCAACGGCAGGTCTGGATCTAGCACAGGGCAGTAGCAAATAGAAGTTTCCTAGAAATTGGGGCAAAGATTGGGCAAAGAGGCTTTATGTTCTAAAGGATATGGTAGGAACTTTGAGGGTTTATGGTTGAAAACCATGTAGAAAAATTGACTCCTGATAGCTTACAAGTTGCTGGAAACTCTGGCTGCAGCTTCTTTAAGGCTTTGTGGTTGGGTATGGTTTAGGTATAAAGTTGAGATAAGGTTAGGGTGTCGTTGTACTTGCTGTGCTGTTTCATATTATGTTCTATCACACCATTTTTTAAGGATTTTTTTTTATTTTTTTTATTTTTATTTTTTTTATTTATTTTTTTTTTTTATAAAAAAACTCAGAGCTTTTGTTGTTGATTCCTGTTCATTGCTTCAATAATGTGATGAAAATGCTACTGTCTTGACATGCCTGATATCATGTTTCTCTTCGCCAGCTTGCAAAGAAAGGGGAAATGTTTATAGACCTTCCTTATGTTGTCAAAGGGATGGATGTATCTTTCAGTGGAATATTGAGCTATATTGAAGCTACTGCTGTAGAGAAGCTAAAAAATAATGAGTGCACCCCTGCAGATTTGTGTTACTCCTTGCAGGTAAGTTTCATTTAGGATCATTTACATCTTTGATGACAACAAAAAAACATTGAGTCGAATTAATTTGTTTTTCAATTTGGTTATTCTTCATAGATCAATCATTAGGAGTGTTATCATCATGTATGTTAGTTCTTTGTCTCAATGCTTATCCTTTCAAGAGCCAACCCACCCTCTGTGGGAGGAACTTTTGTATAATTCCTTTGTACTAGAACCTCACAGATTTCATTTTCTCTTTTATTTTCCCCCCAAAAAAAAAACATTTTGTATATTAATTCAGACATGGGTTCTGTGGAATGTTATAATATGTTGCAGGAAACATTATTTGCAATGCTTGTGGAGATTACAGAACGAGCAATGGCACATTGTGACACGAAAGATGTTCTTATTGTTGGAGGTGTTGGTTGCAATGAACGCTTGCAGGAGATGATGAGAATAATGTGCTCTGAGCGTGGTGGAAGGTTGTTTGCTACTGATGACAGGTATTGCATTGATAATGGGGCAATGATTGCATATACTGGTCTCCTTGCTTATGCTCACGGTGCATTGACTCCGCTGGAGGATTCGTCATTCACCCAGCGGTTTCGGACCGATGAAGTACATGCAATCTGGAGGGAGAAAAATGAGCCTACAAACATGAATGATGGTGTCTCTAGTCAGATTTGAGTGACTCTCTGTGTTTTACATTTACAAGAAAATAGGCTGATAGATACAATCGCTCCAAATTCTTGGTGTTGAAGAATTGGGAGGAACAATCCCTAGGTTCTCTTCTCAGACAACTCAGGATTGTATGTTGTGTTGCAATGTATTTTATTTGTATTGATTATTGGATAAATATTATATTGGACCCGAAGAGGAGGCTTTGAGTTGGGATTAGTGTTTCAGCCCTATTTGCAATCTCTTTGGTGGTAACTTGATTATTTCTTCATAGCTTTAGGCGGCTAAGATTCATGGATGCAGATCCCAGCAAATGTGAGAGTTCTTGTGAGACCCAACTTAGGGTTAGCAAAACGGATAATCGTGTCGGGTTTGGATCAACCCCGTTGATCTGCCAACCCGTTTAGGCCAATCTGAACCCGACACGATTATAAGCTGAGTTACCTGACACGACACGATTAACCCGTTTAGTTAATGGATCATGTCGACCCGATTGTTTTTTAAAGATTTTTTAAATGGGTTTTGAATTTTGATTAGGAATATATGAGCCAATAATGTGGGGCATTTGACTTTAAACTAAAATTCCCTAGCTCCAAGCTACTAACTACCTGCTTGAAGTTATTATCATTCTAGCACCAAGCCACAAAAATAGTGCCTCATTCTGATTTTTTGGTTTTTTTTTTAATAAATAAACGGGTTGACACGTTTATAAACGGTCATAAACGAGTCAACACATTTATGACATGAACCCGTTTAGTCTAAACCCAAATCTTATAACTTCGTGTCGGATTTGCGGGTTATGTAAAAAATTGTCAACCTTAGCCCAACTGCTTAAGCAGGTAGTCCAAAATTTGTTTAGACAAGTAAGTCTTATATTAATTTTCTTACGTTTGCTGCCCGAATTACTAATAATCTTAGTAACAAAAAATGTTGGAGATCTCTATCTAAGTTTCATACTTGATAATAGTCATATGAGTGAGTAGTTAATATGATATTGTTGAGTAAGCTTAAGCTGTTATAGTTGAAGGGTAGTTCAACATATTATTAGAGTTGGTATATGTAAGAATGAATGTTTAAGAGTGGGTTTTTTTTTTTCTAATAAAAACAAAAAAAGAAAAATCTAGTTATAATAAGCGAAGGTTTAAGAATTAATATAATAATGTGAAGATCAAACTCATAAGCTTAAGTTTGTGAGTCAAATAGTGTTTGAACATATTATTAACGACTAAATTTTTAACTTTCAAAGTGTTTATCTTCCAATTTTTTATTTTTTATTTTTTTAATATATATTTCATTTAAAATATTATTTAAATGAAATAAATATCTTATTTTCAATGGGTTATAAGATTTGATAGAAAATTTTATGCTACGTTTAATAATTGATATAAATTCTTATACTATTATATTAGATTCTAATGTTCCATGTATTTGATGGCATACAGATAACCTAAGGGGCCCTTGAACATGCTTATTTGATATCAGCCCTTCGCTTAAAAGTGTGATGCTTTAGGATTGGATTATGTAAGCTTAAAAACCTTTTGCCATTTTAAAAAAAAAATGATATTGCATAAGGTTAAGGATTCTTTCAATATATATATATAATAAACAAGACCATTTAGAAAAAGTAAAAGTAAATGAATGTTAACTTCTCCTATGGCTTATGGGAAAGCACAAGAGACCCTCCTCATTAGGAGGGAAAGGGATACTATATTTTAAGGATAATTGCATTATTGGTATGTAGGGTTGTCTTAAATTATAAGTTACTTCCTGTAATTTAAAAAGCTTATAGAGAGTCATTGTGGTAAACTATGATTACAAATCAGTCCCTGAACACGTTTTTCAATCCACCAAGTTAATAGATTTCGTTAGTTAGCCACGTCACACTCAATAGAAAGTCGAAACGTGTCTGTTATAATAAAAACAAAAATGTAAAATATAATAAAAATATAAATAAATAAAACAAAAATATTTTTTTAAAAATAATAATAATAATAAATTTTATATATATATTGGAGTGGCCAAGCCACCCCCACCCCCTCCCCCTCGTCAAAGGCCACTCCTAGAAGGCCTTTGGGGTGGACGCACGCTACACCTTAAAAAAAAAAAAATCAAATATTTTTGTTTTATTTATTTATATTTTTATTATTGTAATGGACACGTGTCAGCCTTTTATTGGATGTGGCATGACTGATTAACGGAATCTGTTAACTTGGTGGATGGAAAACGTGTTCAGTGACTGATTTATAATTATAGTTTACCACAATAACCCTTCATGAACTTTTTGAACGACAGTGAGTGATTTGTAATTTAGGTTAACCCCAAAGACCATTTGTGCAATTACCCCTATATTTTAACCATTTCATTATTAGAATTTAATATTGTTGTATATAATGAAATAGATAATGATGCCACGTGATAAATATATTAGCATGCCATTTAAAAATTCAAATGATGTGACATCATTTACACCGATAGTTGCAACAACATTAAATCGTAATAAAATGATTTTTTTTTTCATTTCAAGTGAAATTGAGAATATTATGAAGCATGGGACTGGCGGTTACCCCTAAGCAACCACCGTTCCTCTATTCTCTTGCACTTGAGGGGGCTGTCTCCATCAAGCTGGAATTCCATCGTGAGCTGCAAAAAATCCCAAATGATTGGCCCCAAGGTACGGAGCCACTGAATACCTAGAACAGCGTCGCAGCCAGCCAGAGGGAGGATAAAGAAGTCAGTTCGAAAACTATACCCCTGGATTTTGAGCTCCACCTCTTGACAGCAACCGGGGCTAGGAATCTCAGCACCGTTTGCAATTTTCACCCGAATAGGATCCTGCACGACCGGCCGAATACCCAGTGAACAAAATTATGGGTACTACCCGAGTCTATTAGAATCACAATAGGGTGCAATTTGAGAAACCCCACAAGGCGCATAGTCCTCGATGGGGGGTGCCAGTAATGGCATTGAGTGAAATTTCCGGGAATTCTTCTAAAAAGAATTCGCCCGGATCCTCCTCAACAGGTCCGGTAGCCTTATCTGGGTCAGGAGGGGGTTCATCTGGAACTTCAAGTAGAAAGAGCTTGGGAACAGCACAGACGTGTCCCCTTGTCCATTTAGAATCACAAGAATAACAGAGTCCCTTACGCCGTCGTTCCTCCATTTGGGCCCGGGTTATCTTCTGCACCGGAACCAATGCTTGACTGGGTTTAGACCCTTCTTTACCCGAGAGACTCCCCCCTGGAAGCTGGGAAAGCGGCTGGGAATAAGGACCTGGGGCAGTATTCCGAGAGGACTGGGGGTACAGAGGGCTTTTAGTGAAGCCAGCCGGTATCTGGACATGAAGTCCCTGGTTGGACTGAGGAGAGTGGGAAGAATGGAAAGATGAGCGAGGGTACCTTCGAGTGGTCAGCACGCATTCCTCTTGCATTCGGGCGAGGGAATAAGCATCCACCAATGTACGAGGATTCAACATCCGAACGGGAAGCCGGATGTCATCCCGAAGCCCGCCCAAGAAACAGCTGAGTTTGTGAAATTCCGGGAGGTGCTGCACCTTCAAAGCCAGTGTGTCAAACTAGTTTTTGTAATCCTCCAGGGTGCCATCCTGCTTTAATTTAGACAGTGTTTCCATAGGGTCATCATTAGACCCTCTACCAAAGTGGATCTGTAAAGCACGGACAAACTCTCCCCAACCATGAACCGAGTTGCTAGAACGGAGCTCACGAAACCAGATGAGAGCGCGGCCGTCCATATGAAAAGAAGATAAGGAGAGGTGGTGTTCATCTGGTGTATTGTAGTAATCAAAGAACTGTTCAGCCCGACAGCACCAAGTTTCAGCGTCATCACCGTCGAAACGCGGGAAATCCAAACGAACAGATTTAGGTTTCAAGAGACCCTCACTGCCACTAGTTCCACCGTGAAAAAAGTTTCCCCCCCCCCCCCCCAAATGGTGGAGGAATGTAGTCATAGTTGTGCACTGGGGATTTGGAGCCTCCTCCAGCTTCGGATTGCTTCAAGATCAAGACCTCTAGCCTATCCATTTGGGTTTGCAAGGTCTGGACCATGCCCGTAAATTCTGAGCGAGACACATGGGCATTTTCTTCAGCCATAGTCATAGAATGGTTTTTCATGCGCAGGGGGAAAAAAAACTGGCTGCTGATACCAATTTGTAACAGGTTTTTTGGGGTTTTAGGGATTTTAGGGAGTGAAGAGCGAATTGTAAGAGAGAGGATGGATTATAATGAATCTGAGAAGGGAAATTGATACTGATTTTTACTAGATAAATTGGCAATTTCGAGGATGCCAGAGCCTCCAATTACACAGTCTACTGATTATCCAAAAAGCTGCTTACTCTATTATCCACTGGACTTATATACTGTCCATTAGGTATTACAAAACGCATAAAAGATTGAATAAAACGACTAACCCTTATAGAAAGCATAAAACGACACTACAAGAGGCATAAAACGCAGGAAGGACAGACTCCTCAAAACGCCACCGTTTGAGCTTGGGGAAGGTCGACTCCAGCTGGCACGCACATCCTCTAAGCCCACTCTCTTGCTACCACGTATCCCTTTGTCTTCTGAACTCAACTATCACTTCCACCCTTCTCTCATCAATCTCGATCAACTCCAAGCTTCCACCTTCAGACTCCATCCTCCAAGCTCCATCGGCTGTTTCAAGGAACAACGGTGACAGCTGCCCAGAGGCCTTCTAGCTAGGGTTGAGCATAGGGCAAGGAGGCGAGTTTCCCCTTTTTTTGGCTCCGCCCCACACGCCTGCGGATTCCTTAAATAGGATCCGTAAACCGCACAAATGTTCTATAACCATGCGATGCGGTTGTGGGTGGGGCGGGGATCCACGAGTCTGCGGGGAGGGGCGGGTATTGAAAAAATGAGTAATTCTACATGGCGATCATCTGTCCCTCAAGCGTCCCTCACCAGCTGACGTGGCACGTCAGACCTTTTTTTTTTAAAATAAAAAAAAAATAAAAAAATAAAAAAAAAATAAAAAATTGGAAAAACAGCGTTGAAAAGTAAATGAATCCCTCCCTCTCTCGATCATTTTCCCCCCAAAATCATTTTTTCCCCCAAAATCCTCCCTCTCTCCGTCTCTCCATCTCTGCACCACTGTCAACCACCTACGAAGCCGCCACCAGTACGTCCAGCTCTTCGTCCGTCCAAAAGTCACCGGATCTTCGGCCATTCTCCATCTCCGGTTCGACTTCGAAGGTTCTCCATCTTCGGAACGTCCAAGCTCCAAGCTCCATCTCCGGCCAAAAGTGACAGGATCTCCAGCCGTTCTCCGCACTTTATCACAAGGTGCTTCCACACTTTACTGGGTATAATTTTTTTTTGGTTGAATCATACCTAGTATTAGGTTCAAGGGATCTGATTCGTGAGAGAGGCAGAGAAAGATTGAGAGGCTAAAAGAGTAAAGAGGAACTGAGAAAGACTCGAAACCTGACTGTTAGTGGGTGTGAAGATAAAAAGTTGAAGTCGTGAGGTGAGGGCCAGATTTGTGAAAGAACGGAAGGAACTGGATTACTACTCTATGAGAACCATTTTATCTTCATAGACTCATAAAGAAATTAGTAACTAGCAAACAAAAAAGGGCCATCTTCCGGTCAATTAGTCAACTTGAGGAAAAAAAAACAAAAAGAACTATGTAGAAAGGGGCCATCTTCCAGTCAACTTGAGAAAAAAAAAACAAAAATAAAATGTATGAGTTTTTCCAACAAAGATTGATTTTCTAGTTCTCACTTTTGGTAAGTGTTATGTTACTGTGCATATGAGTTTGTTATGCTCATTTTTATGGTTTCTAGGTTGGGCTTTTTGTACTTTGTAGGATCATTAATTTGTACCTTGTTATCATGTAATTGGCATCGTAAAATTCTGCAGTTAAAATTTTTTGGTGGCTGATTCTTTTCATTTTAACAGAGGTATGCTGGTAAGAAGTCAGTTGGATGGGTAAAATGGGTCTCTTTCTTTGGCCGAATGGCCAAGCTAGTCTTTTGTTTCATCTCATGATCTTGTAATTCTCACTACGTAACAATGTTTAAGAACTTGTGGAATAGTTGTGGAATCTCATTTTTGTGGGGTCTCATTTTTTTTTTGTGGAAGTTGTGGAATCTCATTTTTGTGGGTTCTTCATTTTTTTTTTTTTTGGATTTGATCTATGATTTGTTACATTTTTTCAGCACTCAAAAGAGCTTGAGGTTGTAATGTTATGATGTTTAATTCAGATTTTGCTACTTTTATGCATGATGTTTTATTTTGATTATAAGATAAGTGAGTACTGAATAGCAGGTTTTTTAGTAATCTTTTGGCCAATGACTGTATGTGTTCCCATGTCCTCTAGTGACATTAAAAAAATAAAAATGGCAGCTTCAGGTATTGATGTCTCTAATTTACTTTTACAAGACCAATTGACATCTTACATATATATACACGAGAGCATATAAAGGTTCTCTAACCCGTGTTTAATGTGAATGAATTCTAATATATATATATATTTTGCTACTTGCTGGGTTAATATTTACCTTTTATTTTGGTCATGAAAAAAGAAGAAGCAAAACCAATCAGTTTTGGTTTTGGTTTGGGTTGAAAATGGAGAACTTTGTTAAATTAAAACTTAAAAAGTTATTTAGTCTTCCCATTCAAAAAAATAAATAGATAAATAAAAGGCTCTCATCACATGCAATTTCAAATTGTTGTTTACTACTAAGATGTAGATTCATTTTCCCAATTTCAAATGGCAATTTAAAAACTTGATTTTTTCTACATTTCAAGTTACATTTAAGAGCTTTGTATTCCGATCAATATTATTCCAAATAGACAATCAAAGTTTTTAAATACGTCAAAGTGCCCATCTTAGTAGAAAAAGCTTTTAAATGTAACTTCAAGTGCCCAAATTGATTTTTTCTACATTACAGTCACATTTCAAATTGATGTCCCTAAAGTAAAATAGGTCAAAGTGCCCAAATTCCTATCTTCAAGAAACTACATAACGAAATAAGAGCCCAACACCAATTTATTGTGCATTATATATATATATTGCAAGGGTAAATGAGAGCCCTTATAGGATAGCATCAAATAGAACTTTCAAATAGATGAAAATTTACAAGATCATTTTGCAAAAGTAGAACCTTTATATAGACCATTTTAGGAAAAAAAAATTACATCAAATATTCCTCAAATAGAAATATTGAATCACCCCAAAAGCATTTTCGATGTATGTTTCTAACACAATCTCCATGACAAGTAGTGTCTCACTGCATGTTTAAAAAATGACCAATATCAGCAGAAAAAACGAAAAAAGAAACAAGAAAAGAAAAACTACATTGTGCTGTATAAGTATGATAAACTTTCAATTTAAACAACATACTTATCAAAAGTGACAATTAGAAAATCAACTTTGATTGGCACAGTGTATCACAACTTGATTCTGCAAGATTTGTCTGTAAGGAAAAAAAAAAAAACAACACTGTAAATGTCTCTAATTCTATTTCACTCACTGAAAAGCAAACAAATATTCCAAATACATTTGAATGAAGCAACATAAGCTTTTTCAAAACGGAAAATAAGCCAAATAGCATCTCACAACAACAAATATGTACTCCAAAGTAAACAAAACCAACAACCCGAAACTACCATTTGTAGAAGAAAACTAGAAACCCAAAAGCAAAAAATACAAGCAAATCTCCAAACACATCAGCTACTAGAAAATGATTGTCACCATCACATGCAAATTTGAGACAACCAAAATATATAATAAAATAAATAAATAAATAAATAAAAATTAAAAAAAAAACTCCAAATTCAAGCCTAGCTTGGCCAGTCGGCGAAAGCAAGAGACCCATTCTTCCCATTCACCTCATCTTCAACCGAAAACTAGTAGCCTATATATTCCATTCTATTTTTTCATCTCAAGCAAAAATCAAAGCCCTCCATCTCTGGGTAGCCATCAGCGATAGCAATGGAGGGAACAATGGAAAATCTCTTAAGTTACTTTAAAAAACCATCAAAATTTTCAGATCTGTACGACACTACTCTCATACAGATAAAAATTTCAGACCCAAC
This sequence comes from Alnus glutinosa, assembly GCF_958979055.1. NCBI lineage: Eukaryota > Viridiplantae > Streptophyta > Magnoliopsida > Fagales > Betulaceae > Alnus > Alnus glutinosa. The sequence goes on along the minus strand of NC_084891.1, from coordinate 7,000,431 downwards.
GCAGATCAAGGAACTCAAAAAACCAGATCCAAAAGCAACTCAAAAAACCAAATCTGTATGAAGAAGAGAAAATCGAAACAAACAGAGAAGACGTTACGGTGTATGGGCCGTAGGAGTCGTCTGCGGTGGTGGTGGCTCGGCTGGGCACGTCGTGGCGGAACGGTTGATGGGTCGTTGGAGTCGTCGGAGCTGTACAGTGGATGGAGACCGCACGGTAAGTTGTGGCCGGAGATAGACGAACCGGTGTGGTGGTAGCTGGTGGTCGACAGTGCTCAGCTGGTGGGTGGCTGTCGGTGGGGTGGAGGGAGGGAGGAGGGAGAGGTGGAAAGTATTTGGGGGCCAAAAATGTTTTGGGAGAAATTTAAATGAAGGTGGTTCACTGGTTCCTATAATACGCAGTCTGCAGGTTTTTTCAAATTTTTTTTTTTTTTTTTTTAAAAAAAAAAAAAAAAAAAAAAAAGTCTGACGTGCCACGTCAGCTGGTGAGGGACGCTTGAGGGACGGATGATCGCCGTGTAGAATTACTCTGAAAAAACTGAAATGAACTTTGAAAGCCCAACAAATCAAAACTCTTTTTGGCCCTCATTAGAGCTAACCCAGTTCCTCTATCCTTCTCTCTCAATATTCTATCCTCCCACTGGAATGCATTATCCATTCTCTTTCTGTGTACAGACCTACAGTTGCATTTTGCTAACAGGTACAGAACTGGGTGTATACTAAATTCATGGGTATCACTACAATCGAAAAAAGAAAACAAATTTCACGGATGTAATGGTACAAAAAAGAAAAGAGCAGAGAACAAAAATACGGTAAATTTCGAGAATGTAAAGAGCCCAAAAATAAACCCAACAATGAATTCAACGCGAACCATTTAACGGCGGGAATCATCACTTCGTCCTTTTGCTCTCCTTATGCATTCAACGCAAGCGCTGTGAATCGACGACAACGAGACCTTTAGGGTTAGAGACTTAGAGTTTTGGGTTCGAATTTCGACCTCGAAAAAATAAAAAGGGCGAGATATTAGGAGAGCAACAAGAAACACCAACCAAATCTGGAGCACCATTGGAGTAGATGCAGGAAATCGTGAAGAAGAAGAAGAAGAAGAGGCGAAGGGGTGCGGCGCTAGGAAGTAGGAAGAAAAGAAAGGAAAAAATGAAGAGGGGCTAGGGGGAGGGTGCAGGCAGGGATTTCACGTTTTTAAGTTTTAGCATATATATATATATATATATATATATATATATATATATATGGAGCGGGGCCGGTCTCCGTTAATTTTCAAATGGTAACCGTGCGTTTAACGTGGTTTGTAAGAAAAAAGGGGTGAGGCGGGGCGGTTTACTCGAGTTGGGGCAAGTCCTACGGGTCTTGCTCAGCCCTACTTCTAGCTGAGAGGGTGGCCAACTATTTTTTTTTTTCTCCCTTCAATTCTATTAAACAATCGACCAAAAAGCAAGTGGAATTTCCTATTTTTTATAAGGGTAAAATTCAATGGAGATAATTAATCAATTTAAAAACTCGTAGAGCATAAGTGTGTAACTATATTTTCATAATTATTTTGATTATTTATTTGATAACAGTGGTTTTATTTTACAAATAGCTGAAACGCATGTTTAGAGATTGTTTGGCAAACAACTTTCACTCTTTCTCTATTTTTTTTAACTTCTCTCAAAAAAGTTAAATTAAAAACATTTTTTTTTTTTTTTACTTTTTATATCACATCAATAATTTTTTATTATTATTCAAATAAAAAAATTCACTACAAAACAAAACTTTTTCATTTTTCTGTAAAACAATTCCAAACTTTTTTATACTTTACATCATATCAATTACTTTTTAGGGGAAACTTCACAAAAGGGTACCCAACTATAGCGCTTTTTCACTTAAGGGTACCAATGTAGCAAAACGTTCAATCAAGTGTATGAAGTTATCAAAACCGTTCAATGTAGGGTATTCCGTCACCCTCCGTTCTAAATCGATGACGGAGGCCAAAACACGTGTGTTTCACGTGATATTTTAGCCTCGAACTACCACTTTTGCCCCTCATCTAAACGATCAAAAGACCCGTTATACTCGAACTCAAAACACACTCTTCTTCCCTCCCAACGCAACACAGCAGCCGAACTAGAGAGATCGGGCTCTCAAACATTTTTGTCCAACAACATCGTGAAAAGGTGGGTTTTTATTATTGGCCATTATCCTCCTAAACTTCACTCCTATTTTCGTTCATGAAGGAGACGAGTTTTTATTCTTGGCCATTTGTGCAATTACGGCGCCGGGGTGAAATGGAGCCTATGTCCGACAGTGAGTCGACAGAGTCTAGATCAAACGGTCCAGTATGCAAATGTGGAAAGACATCATCATCTTGGACGTCGTTCACCCTAAGTAATTTTGGTAGGAGGTTTTTTTCATGTGTAGATTACAAGGTAAGAGATTTTCCCCAAAGTTTTTCCTTTTGGTTTTCTCCAAAGTTTTTCCTTTTGATTTTCCCCAAATTTTTTCCTTTAGGGTTCTATCTCTGACTTACCGTGAAATGGGTTGATTTGATTTTATTTCCGATTATTCAGAAACCAGAGGTGAGATGTGATTATTTTAAATGGCGTGATCCTGAAATCTGTGTCTACGGTCAGAGAGTTGTGTCGAGATTGAGAGATTGGCACGAGAATCTGAAGGCACTGAAGACCGAACATGAACTGAGTCGAATAAATAGGTTAGATGAAGTTGGAAAATACAAGAATGAAGTTGAGAAATGCAGGGCTGAAGTTGAGAAATGCAGGGCTGAAGCTAAGAAATACAAGTTCAAACTACAGAGACAAAAGGATAAGTTTCGGTCAGTAGAGAGGAAGTACCAAATTGCGTTGGTCTGTTCATGGGTGATGTTGATGTGGTTGCTGGTATATCCTTCGTACAGCAGAGAGTTTCTTCCATTAAGAATGATGTTGCAGTGAAACAATTGATCAATTGTAGGATGATCAATTGATCAATTTTGTTGTTGATCAGATGCTAATGTTGTAGTTGTAGTATTTTGTAATGCTCTGAACATTTTGTAGTGCAAGATTCTGTAATGTTATTGTTAATATTGATGTTGTTGACATTGTATGGTGCTTGGTATGGTAATTCATTATGCACAATTCAATTATGAGCAATGGTTGCAAGTGGGCAGCAAATGGGCATAAGCAAATATGGTACCAAATTTTGTAGCATCTTTGGCCACAATTTTGGTACCAAATTTGACCACAATCCTCATATGCTTGAGCATTAACATTATGCACTTCTCTTTTCCTTTTGTACCAAACTTGGGCACTTGACATACCAAATTTGGTACCAAATCTGCAAAGGGGCAGTAAATAGGTACCAAACTTTGTTGCAAATTTGGTACCAAATTTACAAAATGGACAGTAAATCCACCACAATGATACCATAACCTGCACAAATCCACTTGATACCATAACCTGCCTAATCAATTTACAACAATGGTTGCAAGTGGGCAACATAACCAAATTTGGTACCAAGTTATGCAGTAAATACTTGGTACCAAATTTTGTTCCAAATTTTACCACAATCCTGCACAACCAAATACTTCCATACCATAATCTGCATAACCAATTACTTTAACATAAATCATCACACTTTAACTTTCCATAAATCATCACACTTTAACTTCATTATTGATAATAAACCATGTTCATCACACTTTAACATAACATAACTAGCAAACTTGTTCATCAAACTTTAATATAACATAACATAACATAACTATCATCACACTTTAACATATGTCAACATAATAATAAACCATGTTCATATTAATTTAACATAACAAAATAAATATTGTTCAGACTCTCCACATCTTTTTCTTCCCTTTGTCATTCTTCTTTGCAACTCCTTGTACTTCTGGTTGAAGAATGACAATAGATGCAGCAACCAAATTGTGCATGTCGAAATCAGGGGGAGCAATTCTAAAAGTAATACCAGTTGCACTTCTAGGAGGACCCCATGAGCATGCTGGTCCACCCCCTGGAACTTTCGGTGGTCTAGCAGGGTTTCCAGTGAGATCGACAAGGAGTTTTCCTTTGCTCTTGTGCATTCCTGTTTGTAAAACAGAAGTTCTCAACCTGCCAGATATTCTTGTCCTGGTGGCCAACCCGAGATTGCTCTTTTGCCCCCTACCTTGTGCAGTAGCAATGCCTTCACCCTGACTGCTTGCACCCCTTCCTCTTGTGCTCCTTTGACCTCGACCTTGTGCAGTAGTTGTACTGCTTTCACCCCTTCCTCTTGTCTTATTTTGCCCTCTACCTTGTGCAGTTGCAATGCCTTCACCCTGACCTTGTCCTTCCCCTTCACTGCTTGCACCCCTTCCTCTTGTGCTCCTTTGACCTCGACTTTGTGTAGATGCACTACTTGCACCCCTTCCCTGACCTTGTCCAGACGCACTGCTTGAATCATCTTCTCTTCTCCTCTTTTGACCCCTACTTCCTGTTGGGTGAGTAGGATTACCAACACATGGGGCGCTGGATGTGGCACTGGATGGGGCACTTGGCATTGATGCAGTAGATTGGGCCACAGATGGGGCATTGGATGAACCATCCAACTACATACAAAATCAAATAAACTAGTTAGTAAACAACATTGAATAACATACAAGTTTGCAATCATAAATATAACACAGGAAACACTTACCCTGTCAAGATTGCAGTCAAGATCTGCTGCATGTTTTCTATAGAAATTCCGCCTACGTTCTTGTCTTTCATCATGTCGCATCCTCGCAGTGCATGTTCTAGTATTGTGACCATATTTTTTGCATATCCTACATTGGTTCTTCGTACCACCCTTTCTAACTGTGTAGGGATTTAAGGTCTCATCAGCCCCTCTGTTCCTCAGTTTTTTAGGTCTTCCCGAAGATGCCCTTGCCTTAGGTGGTTCAATGATGGGTTGATTTGTCTTAGCTCACTGCTCCTCACTAGGTACAGGGTAGATGATGGGTGTGTATGCCTTTAGGTACATCTCCTTGCCAAAGTATGGGCTCAGATAATCCTCAGGGTTGCCTCCACCATGCCATATTGATGAGATGGCATGAGCACATGGAATACCAGAAACATCCCACTTTCTGCACCCACATGTCTTGGCAGGTAAATTCACAGCATACCTTCTACCCCTGCACTCGACCTCAAATAAACCATCACCGGCAAATATTGGTGTACAATGTCCGGCCTCATCTTCTTTCTCCAACTTCTCCTTAATTTTTGGCCCAACATTGCCTTCCATCGCAGCTATAATTTCTCTTTTCCGCTGGTACCTTCTCATCAAACTTGTCCTAATGCCTTCCAACATTACCAGTATGGTCTTATCTCTGAACTTGGTGATCCAAGAATTGAAGCACTCGGCCAAATTGTTGTGTAAGAGGTCACACTTTGCATATGTGTTGAACCATCCCTTACACCAAGTTGCAAGGTCAACCTTTGAAAGGTACTCATAGGCTGGCAAATTAAGGCCCTTAAGCTCTTCCATTACAGCATAGAACTCATTCTGTGTGTAAGATGCAGCAGCTCTCCACAGCAAGTCCTTTAGTAACACCCCCTGGTGACCGTCATTCCAAAAATTGGCGTACAAGTGCTGCACACATATCCGATGCTCAGCATTAGGGCACACCTCCATAAGACTTGGTACAAGACCCTACACACATGAAAAGCAAGTCAAACACATAGAAAAATACCACATAATCTGGAATGAAATGTCCAGCATAAAAAGCATAAGTGGAAAGATACCTTTTGTCTATCTGAAATAAAAGTCCATCTACGTACACCACTGGGGCCAAGATTAGCCAATAGTGCCTCAAGAAACCATGACCAGCTATCCTTGGTCTCTGCCTCTACAACTACCATGGATATTGGATACATGTTATTATTGGCATCCCTTCCAACAGCTTCCATTAACTGCCCCTTGTAAACCCCCTTCAATAAACACGCATCAAGGCTTATCACAGGCCTACACCCATCCTTGAAGCCATTTTTCATTGCTGCCAAGGATATGTACATCCTTTGGAATCTACATGGCATTTCGGGCATAGGTCTCTCAACCATCAAAATAACACAACTCCCCACATTTGTGCTTCTGATTGTCGCGCAATAGTCCCATAGACGATGGTACTGCTCACCCAACTTCCCATAAATCACCTCTTGTGCCCTCTTCCTAGCCCTATATAGGGTACTAGGATGGATTTTAACATTCCATTTCGTCTTCACCTTCTTCTTCAGGACTTCTACAAGCATGTTCGGTTGATCTCTAAAACTGTCCAAGCACCACTCAGCAATCCACTTGGAAGTAATCAAATGATTCTTGTATTTCCGGGCACATGTATGTTTGGGCCTAAGCGAAATCAGCATGAATGTGGCCTCACCCTTCAACTGTCTTCCATAAACCCTATATTTACAATTCTTCTCTCCACACACTGCAATTACTTTTTATTTAGAATTCTTTTGGTAAACTAAGTCCTTCCCCTTCAATATATTGGCCTGTTTAATGGCTTTTCTGAAATCATACACACTATCAAAAGTATTACCTTTCTGCAGAGTCGGCTTCTCAAAATCAGATTTTGAAAATGGCACCCTTTTGGTGACACACGACCTTTTTGAAGAATCTGGCTCATCATCTCCACTAGTATTATCGGGAGTGGTCAGTATATCACTCCGAGACACATCGGAAACAGGCTCATCCTCACCCTCAACCACACCCTTACCCTTACCCTTACCCTTACCCACACCTTGTGCAAACTCATCTTCAGCTGCAGCTAAAGCTACTGCTACTTCTGCTTCCAAATCTTCTTCTGCTACGTGTGATGGTTCTCCTACAAACTCTTGATCTACTCCTACATCTTCTCCTTCGACAGAAGCTCCTGCCTCTGCATACCCCGTATCAGCATTTACTTCTAAGGCGTCCGAGTCATCACTTATAACCTCATTCCAAAATGGATCTCTCCTATATACAGTATTTCTCTCATATTCTTTTTCATATTCCTCATCAACACTTTCCTCTCCTCTAGGTAAATCTACAGGTACATCATACAAAATAAACCCAACCACATATAACTCTGCTACTCCATGACCATTGTGGTGCCCCACCGTTTCAATGACATCATGGTCAGAAAACAGAAGCCGTAGCCCTTCATCTAGACTCTTGTTAGGTATTCTGTAATAAATTAAATCACCGGGACTATACCCATAGCACTTAACTACAGTCTCCACATCAAAAAAAGACAGCTCATCTTTGTCATACAGGTCAGGGTAATTTGTTACATCCCCACCAACATAGGCTACCCCATTTTCCCTATTAAACCGACCTCCGTGGTGCACTTCAAACATAAGACATTCATTAAACATTATGTGTCCTACAAATTGACCAAAAAAAAACTAAAAATGAAATTGAAAATTCAATGAGCAGACAAAAAAAAAACGAATAAGACACTACAATATTGCAGTCACTAGATAAAGTCATTGGGACCACTTCGTCACAGACAAAAACAAACCAGCACATTGCACAGTCATCAAAAAGACCCACGAGACCACAAGAGTATACAAAATTCAGAGCAGCACATTGCACAGTCTTACCGACCCAGCACCAATCACAACACACCCCAAACAAGATACTCACAACATGAGGGACCACAAAACGTAAAAAATATACCTTTTTCACTAACATAAAAACACAACCAAATGTTGACAGTAGCGCTAAACATGGTACCCAAACAAAATCAACCAGATGTGAAAACCCCCTCAACTACAAACATGATGTTATTAACATACAAAAATCACATAACTGAACCGGATTCCACTAACCCATCAACAAAATAGTAAACTTTGACAAATTAGGGTTACATAAATAAACTAAAATATAAGTTAGGGTTTAGGATTACCTTTCTCAACCCTTTGTGTATTTCACTTCTGTATACAGCCGAAAGAGAAATCGATTTAGAACGAAATGCACCAGATTAGGGTTCTGAGTCGCAAAAAGGAATTGGGTGAGTTGTGTTCGAGGGAGTAGTTGCTTCGAGTTGTGACTTTTTTTCGACCGATTGTTCTTAAGTTTAAAAAATTCGAACATTTAGATGAGGGGCAAAAGTGGTAGTTCGAGGCTAAAATATGACGTGAAACGCACGTGTTTTGGCCTCCGTCATCGATTTAGAACGAAGGGTGACGGAATACCCTACATTGAACGGTTTTGATAACTTCATACACTCGATTGAACGTTTTGCTATATTGGTACCCTTAAGTGAAAAGGCGTTATAGTTGGGTACCCTTTTGTGAAGTTTCCTCTACTTTTTACTACTAATCAAACAAATATTTCACAATTACAATTATTTGCCAAACAAGCTCGAATTTAGGATTAAAAAGTCAACCGAAATATTAACTACGAAAAAAAAAAAGAAAAGAAAAAGTCAACTGAAATATTGAAGTAATAAAACACTAAAGCGCGTGGGGCCGTGGGGGTGATAGCATTTTCTTTTTGTCTTTTTTCTTTAATCAAACCATTACAATTTCCAACCCTAATTTTTTTAAAAAGGAAAATTTTAAATTTAGGTTTTCATGCGATTTTAAATTTAATCTCCAAGTTTTCAATTTTGATAATTAAGTCCTTATATTTTATTCTAATTTTAAATGTCTCCATGTCAACCTATTGTTTAATTTAATTAACCATGTACCACATCAAAACCGATTAATTAATGTCATGTCACTTTTATTTCACACGTTATGTGCCAATTGCACGTGCCATATGACAAAATTATTTTAAATAAAAAGAAATTATTATAACCTTTTTTTAAGATTCTTTTTTATTCAAAGTATATTTGCAACGTGAAGTAACTATACCATGTGATATGCCCTCTAAAAAAAAAAAAAACTATACCATATGATATGTACACTTAACAAATGACATGTTAAATGAGAGTCAAATAGCATTAATTAATTAATTAGACATGACATACCGTTTATTAATTAGACGGTAGGTTGACGAATGAACTTATTTAAAATTAAAGAAAAACTTAAAGACCGAATTGTCGAAATAGAAAACTTAATTAAGTACTAAATTAAAATTGCATTATTGCAATTTTGTAGACTAAGGGTGCGTTTGGGATTGCGATTTTAAACAAAATCATAGAAAATGAACCATTTGAGAATTGCGTTTTTAAAAATTTACGATTTAAAAAAAAAAAACACACAGAAAACTGTTTTTTCAAATCACAGACAATGTGGTGTTTTTTTGAAAATACCGAATTTTAAAAGGCTAACCTGCTATTTTACAGGCAAAACTGCGATTTTGCCAAATGCTTAATTATGTTTTTAAAAGTCACTTTTTCAAATCACATATTTTAAAATCCCTATTTTTAAATTGCACTTTTTTGAAATCACAAACCCAAAAGAACCCTAAAACGGCAATTTTAAACCCAATCACAGAAAAAATGTATAGTTTCGGAGTGCATTCTAAAAAAATAACAATTTGAAACGTAATAAAAATCTTGATTTTTAAAATGTAAGCAAAGGAGTACGTTTTTTTAAAAAAAAGTATAATTTTAAAGGCTAAATTATAATACTATCAAACACTTAACTACATTTTTAAATCACACGTTTTAAAATCGCAAATACAAACAGACATCAAAACCTAAATGTCGAATTTGAAAGGGAAAGGTATACATAACTCTCTCAAACTAAAATTATTAAAAAACTAAAATAATTATTAAAAAAATAAAATAATTATTAAAAAAAAACTAAAATAATAAGAATTATACAAAAAATAAAATAAACAAACAAAAAATAAAAAACTCGTTTTTTTCGTTTGTTTTTTTTAAAAAAAAAAAAAAAAAATTGTTCTTTTTCATTTTTTTCTTAATTTGTTTTTTGTTTTTCTCTTTTTTTTTTTTTTTAAATTTCAGTTTTTAAATTTTTTTTAAAAAAAAATATTTTTTTAGTTTCTAGTTTTAGTTTTTTAGAATTTATAAAGACATTTTTTGTCTTATTGAAAAAAAAAATAAAGTTATTTTTGTCTTTTTGTTGGTCTTAAAGAGAATATTAACATTTTTTTGTAGTTTAAAGAGAAATAATGACATATTTAATAGTTTAAAAAATATTAACAATTAAATAATATTTTGAAAAAAAATGTGTATTTTTTCCAATTTTGATATTTCCCTTAAAAATCCTAAACAAACTTTTGACCTTAATTAATTGGGTCGGCAATAAATGAGTTAACCATTTTAATAATTACGCGGAACTGAAACGACAAAAAAGAAAGAAAAGAGTTGCTTCCAGAAGTGGAAAAGGGAAGAAACCGAAGAAGGCGTTGGAGGAAGAATATACGTGGGAGTTGGGGAAATGGAATCGAGTGAAATTTGAAGTACTTTGATGGGAAAGAAAAGAAAGTAGCTCTTTCTTTTTCTCTCTCTTAAAGGAGACAGTTGCTCACGTACCACCCATCGTATTCGTCGTAGATACCTTGCCCCTCTTCCTTCCCTTTTGCTCGTCGATCAAAGCGTTTTTCTCTTCGTTGCGGTGCGTTGCGTTGCCCACACGGACTTCCTTCCCGATTTCCATCATTTCCCTCTGTGGGAGAGAGAGAGAGAGATCTGAAGAAGAAGAAGGAGAAAGACGGAGTTTAATTCTTAGATTGACTGATTGAAGCTTCTCAGATCGACGCGTTTCTGGTATTCTTTAGATCTGATGTGATCGGACTCTCTCTTATCTCTCTTAATTCTCACTTCCATGTTGTAGATTTTCATTTTCTCAATGATTAAATTCGACCAATTTTTAACTGTTTGATTGTGAAGAAGATTGTCTCTGTGTAATGGAGTGCGATTTGTTTACAATGTCGTGGAAGTTTACATCTGAGTTCGAAATTCAAGAATGGATATCAAGTTTGTTCTTTGATTTTATGAGTTCCACTTCATTAATTTTTTTTCTCTAGGTGTGTATAACTCTTGGGTTTTTGAATTTCTTTTGTTACATCATGAAGTTTGTGTGGGCGTAGTAATTCAAAATCTGCATTTTCGAAGTCATGTGTGTCATTGGGGAAATGGCCTCTCTCTCTGTGTGTCTCTGTGTTTGTTTGAAATTTTTCTTCTTTGAATTTGTTGTATAACATAATATTAGTCCATTTTTTGGTGTTTGAAACCAGGTATCAGACTAGAGAATAACTGGTTGCTCTCTGTAGATTTGGGCAGAAATACCATTTTCGAATTTCGTTTTGGAACAATTAGAGGTGTCCTGCCTCTGGGTTTTAATTTTGTCTATTGTTGCTCTTTGCTAAGGAAAAGGCATATTTTGATGATATTCAGAGTACAAAGAAAAGGGGAATTCTTTATTAGCCAGTTCTTGATTCTTATATTTATATGCTGCTTCCGCTCGACCTTAGCATGTTGGTTTTGTATGTTTCTTTTGTAAAATTAAGAAACTGAATTAGTGCTTTCATTTTGTATGTTTTAATGTTGTATGTTTCTTTTGTATAACTAAACGAATGCAGATGAAAGTGAAATTGAAGCAGATGAAAGTGGTTGGAAGTGGTTACTTTAAAACCAATAAAAAATAGTATTTATTTAAAGTAGAGAATATTTAGAGAGTTTGATATTTACTATTTAGAGCTTTTGAAAAGTAACTAGCTAAAATAACAAAAGTGAATTTTCTAGCTAAAATTTGCTTAAACTTTGACTAGTTCACTAGGAATGCTCTAATGCGTGTTTTGTGGTAGGAGGGAGATGGCTGAGGACAAAGGCGTTGGCAAAGTTGAAAAGAAAGACTCTACTGCCACTGCTGGTGCTACTACCGATTCTAGTGGGATTGGGAAGAAGAAGCGCCGGGGATTTCTTTCGCGCATTTGGAACGGTATCTTCAGGCCACACGGCGATGATTTTGAGAAGAGGCTGCAGTACATTTCCAAGGAAGAAGCCGCCGTTCTCTCCAGAATGAAGCGGAGATCGCTGACTTGGAGGCGGATGATCCGTCAACTTATTATTTTCTCTATCATTTTTGAGGTACTCTTTGTTTTTATTACAGTTCAATTCCTGCTATGTATTTTGCACTGCTTTAGAATATGGGGATTTCTATGCGAGTGAGAGGAGTTAGAGCCTGGTGAAAAATGGTGGCTTCTTTTTTCTTTTTTCTTTTTTGGTGATTGGAGGCTATTCATGATTATTATGCATATGGCTGTAGATTTCTTATGGTGAGTGAGTGCAAGCTTTTTCTTCTGAGTATGAGATGAACATCTACTTATTCTTACCAATGTTGCCTTTATGCAATTTCAACCTATGAAGATTGGATATGTATATGGATATGGAAAATGTATGTTATGGATATGTTGATATAACTATTCATGAACAAATTAGGTTATGATACACTGGCGTAAAAAAAACCATATGCTTCTACGTATCAGTAAAATGTGTGTGTGTGTGTGTGTGTGTATAAATCCAGTATTAAGGCTCTCAACCTTGCGTAGTTCATGATCACCAGCCTCTCCTAAAGAACTTTCATACTCTTGCAAAAAGAGTTGTAATTTCTTAAAAAGTTTTTTGATCTAGATTTGGCAAAGTAATTTTCATGTATCTTAGGTCAAATCCACTTACTTTCTCATACTGGAAGTCATATATTCAGCAGATTGGCTTGGTGACAAAACAAACAATTTGGAGAAAGGCTGCAACCACTACACTGACTCCTGCCAGATCGTAGGTCTGAGCTCCTTATGATTTGGTCCTACACACTTGCTGAATTACAAATCAGTAGTGAACTTAAGAGAGATAGAATGTTGCTCAAGAATCATCTTCACGACTGAATTAGACCATCTCCGCTATATATGAACTCATTGTAGAAGGGTTACCCAATGTCCAAAGAAATGAATGCCTGCCTCTTATTAAAAGTTGACATGTGTCACCTTCTTTATAGTTGTATGTTTAGAAGTAGCAGGAGCAGGGAATTATTTTTTATAATGTGAATTTTGATTTTTTTTTGTTACATTTTACCGGTCTATCTGGCCCCAATAATTAATTCTCGTTGACCACGTCCTATAGGGATCATTGAATCAATAGCAAACTGTACAAGCTTTTTCCAAAACATACGGCTTTCTGGATGTAGATGATGATATCCATGATTTATTATTATTATTATTATTCTTTGTTCTCTTGACTGCTGTGTTTCTAACTCCCTTAGTGATTAGTTTTCATGATTTTCTTGTTCTTTTTTCTTCTCCGCCCTAGTCGCTTATCTTGTATACTCCCTATGTACTTGTCTGTGTTTTGCATTTTTTAATGATATTTCTCGTACTTATCAAAAAAAAAAAAACAGTTTATTTTCCTATTTTCCTATTTACTTATAAAAAGTGAATGACTCCATTCACAGATGTTTTGCTTCATGCAGCTTAGGGGTTAACTGGAAAAGTCATTGTTTATTTTATAGGTCACAACTCCCTTTCAGTGAAAAATGGAAAGAAAAATGAAATATGTAACAAACTCATAATTGATATTCAATTACCAGACATGTGGTACAAAGTAGGAGCTTATGAATTCAAGTGAGCTGTTTTCATATTTCAATTTTTCAATGGCAGACTGGCTTGTCTGTTATCTTCTTAGGTATCCTCTCTCTCTCACACACACACATATAGAGACACGTGTGCACGCTCGTGTGTGCGTGCGCACGCGTGTGCTATTCTCTTCCTGCTTATTCATTCATTTATGGATAATATGAAATAGTGGCTGATCTGTGATGAAGGTTGGACAGAGAATGTGTGTGTGTGCACGCGCGTGCGTGCGCATGTGTGCATGCGCGTGTGTGCGGCGTGTGCATGTGCTATTCTCTTCCTGCTTATTCATTCATTTATGGATAATATGAAATAGTGGCTGATCTGTGATGAAAGTTGGACAGAGAATATGTCTTCGTTGAGTTATGTATGGAATTATAATGTGGTGCAACCACAATTGTTTGGTTACTTTCTTCGTTCCTTTTTTCTTCCTCACTTACGTTGGTTTCAATTTTCAGGTTATTGCTGTTGGTTATGCAATTATGACAACAAGATCAATGGATTTGAACTGGAAGATGAGAGCACTACGGGTTTTGCCAATGTTTCTTTTGCCCGGCGTATCTTCTGTTGCTTACTCAGCTTTTGTAAGCTTCACAAGGATGTGTAAGTTTCTCTTGTCTATTGCTTGTTCGTTAGCGCATAACTTTATATCTAACTTGATTTCTCAGAATTTGTGTCTATTGCATGTCGTTGTATTCATTTGTCTCACAACACCTGTTTTACCCATGGAGGACTTCTCCTCACCACCTAATTCCCTTATTTGAGGCACTTTTGGTTCAAATGATACATAAAGAGTCATTTATCTTTCCCATTCGTGAAGAAGTTTCTTGCATTTTCTCTCGTCTCAGCCATGGAAACTAGAATAGTGAATAGAGATAGTGGTCGTGTACTTAGGAAGGATATAATTAAGAGTAATATTACACACACTCCCACTTCTCCGCACCCATTTCTCCACACCCTTAGGTGGCCTTTAAAACTTCCATTGGATTTGATATAGATTTTTATTGGTTGGTAGTTTTAAAAGCCACCTAAAAGTGGAGAAGTGGGAGTGTGTGTAGCATTACTCTATAATTAATGTGTGATTTTTTAACCTTTCTCGAATTCTGACCATTGCACTGGACAGGTGCCTTCACTGTAGCTTCGTACTATCCTACAACAGAGTGTTATTCTGGGGCACCTCTGGGAGGTCTAGATACTTGCCCTGAAGAGCGCACACGTTGATATTAGGCTGAAATTCTTCTAGTCAATTTCTTAAAGTCATGTAGTACTTGTTCATTATGCTGGGCTAGGTACTTGGTTTAAATGCCTGTTTATGGAACCATAATAAAGGGTTTTATAATTTTCAATTAGATTTTATTTTTATTTTTTTACAAGTAATGCAAATTCATTAAAAGCGCAGAGCGACGCAACCCTAGAAACAAGCAAACGATTTCATACTACTCTCCATGTATAAAGGGATTGTAACAATTAGAAATTCTTACAATCTATTAGCTTACAAATCCAAGGTCATCAATGCTTCCTAGTTCCTAAAATTCTGTTACTATCTGTCCATCCCCATTGTAGTCCCTGTTTTTTTAGTGATTGAAGTTCTTAATTAATTTTATCATAAGTTGGTACTAATTTTACTGGCTATGCTACGCTACTCTTGGCTGATGCATATTTATGTAATATCTGCCAAAAGTTTTAACTTTTTATCACAATCTTCAACATACACCTGTAAATTGTGTAATATCTTACACTTTTCAGTTCTTATTTACTGCTAAAAAGCTCTTACCAGTGGCATCTCAAAATTGTGATGTTTTGTACCGTAAACACATTTTCTTTCGAAATGTATGTTTTCTTTTCCATGAGAATTATTCAAAAAGTCATACTAATTACAAAATTAGGAAGTATGATTTTTAATTGAGTGATGTCATGCAAGGGTGCTGGTTTCTATCACAAAGCCTTATGTTAACCTTTTGGTGGTACATGATGTGGTTGTTGCACAAAGAAGCTGGATATTAATGATTCAATATTTCACCGTGTGATTGGATAGGTGATCGGAAGGACCAGAAAACTCTAGAAAGGCTTCGGGCTGAAAGGCAAGCAAAAATTGATGAGCTTAAAGAGAGGACAAATTATTACTCTACTCAGCAGCTCATTCAGGTTATGATTAGAAGATATTAATGTTATTTCCTTGCTTTCATCATCCTTTGTTTCTCACCTAGAACTCTTTAGAGTTCTATAGGCCTGTTAATTTTATCGAAAGTGAATTTGTTTGTGTAGATTTTGATTTAAATTTGTGAATCAGTTGTTATTTAGCAATTGCAGAAATATTTGGTGTGGGGCACTGGATTGTGGGTCATATCACCTGCCTGATTCTTCCTGAAATTGCCGGTTGTGTATCAAAAAGAAAGTTATTAATTTGTGGCATTGCAAGATAGCATGAGGAATGGTTTAAAGCTTCATATGCCTATTATTTGAATGATAATATATGTATTAATACACAAATTGTGTAAATAGATTTGGCAATCACATAGAAAGTACTTGATTCTTGTAATGGTCATGAAGAATTTATGAAAAATCGATGTAGAATGGATTCCAAGAACTGATGTAGCACAGCCCTAGGCGAGACAGAATAGCTCGGTCGCACCCCGTTCAAACAGGAGTTCGACCAAAACCCTTGGGGAGAGGGGCCGAATAGCCCATTCGCACCTTGTTTGGACAGGGGTGCGAATGAGCCTCTCAGGAGTCTGGACCGAGATGGTTGGTTGCACTCCTGTTCAAACGGGGGTGCGACTGAGATGCCCTGGGGACTTATTGAATCGACTGGGTGCACTCCCATTTTAATGGGAGTACGACCAAGGCAGTCCAAACAGCTCCCGTTTGAGTAGATTTTATTTCGGTCTTCAACGGTAGATGTATAAAAGGAAATGATTCCCTAACAAACAAGAATTCGAACTCAAATTCCATTCAAACTTTCCATCCAAATTCCGTGCCAATTTCAGAATGATTTGTTTCCTTCTTAGATTCGAGTTAATGATTTTGTTTTATTAGTTAGTTTTGACTTTTCTTATTCCTTGGTTTTCCAACTTTGGGAGACTTCCCCATCTTTAGGATGCTAGTATTTGTTAGGCTTTCTATAGTTGAGAATTTGCCATGTTTGGATTAATTCTAGCGATTAGTTTTTTTTTTCTTTTGAAGCTTTGTTTTTACTATTATAAAAAGAGTGTTGAATGTAACGGAAAATGAGCTTTCGATAATGAAATATTGAACCAGTAAAGTTATTGAGTTTTTTTTTTATTGTTTCTTTTAAGCTCTGGCTTGTGTTTCCTTCATACAAAAGACATTGTTGCTTCTATTCTTTTCCTATCATGCTATCCGCTATGTCAAAAAGTAAATCTCGTGTTAAATATTGCTTAGAAGTGATCTTTAGGAGTTCAAGTAAAGTGAAAAGAAGAAACAAAAAGCATAGGCTTTTTCCCTGAATAGATTGAATTCAATTGCCATTTTAGTTTCATTTTAGGGGTCGAATGAGCTTTGATGTGTGCAATCAGTTGAGCTCATGGTTGAGCCTAATAGTTTTATCTGGATCTTCATGGATGATGCTATATACCTGAAACTGCATTGCACACTCTCTCTCTTCTTTTGGATAGAACTGTATCTAGTACTTAGTGTAAGCTCTTCTGTGCAGAGATATGACCCTGACCCAGCTGCAAAGGCAGCTGCTGCAACTGTCCTGGCGTCTAAGTTGGGTGCAGATTCGGGCCTGAAAGTGTATTTGGGAGATGAGTCTCAGTTTAATGCTCCAACAGGGAAAAGCAATGATGTTGAAGCTGCCCAATCAAGTGGACTTCGAAATCGGAAACAAGTGCACACCAAATCCAGTAGTGCAGGGAGCACTCCAGTACATGACTCTAATGAAGGATCGCCCCGTTCTGAGGGAACCCAGGGTCCTCAGTCTTCTGAGCATAATCAGCTGGTAGTTAGTCATCACTATCCTCAGGGACCAGCCACAATTGATGGAGGTTGGATTGCTCGAATTGCAGCATTACTTGTGGGTGAGGATCCAACGCAGTCTTATGCACTCATTTGTGGCAACTGTCACATGCACAATGGTGAGTCACATCTTTATTTCTTTCTTCTTTATAGATGTACTCCTCTGCTTTTATTGTAGAACCAAATCAGGAATTATTCTGCAATTCTGCACATAAAATGGAGAAAGAGAATTCATGCTTTTGTTTATTATGTACAGGGCTTGCCAGGAAGGAGGAATTCCCATACATTACATATTACTGCCCACATTGCCATGCCCTAAATAAGCCAAAACAGTCGGAGGAAGAGCGTGTTTCTGGTTCTAGTACCCCTAATCTGGGCTCCTTGAGAACACAAAATGCCAGTGCTTCTGCGAGTGACAGTGGAGTGACAAATAACAGCCCTGTAAGAGCTGGTTTAGAAGAGATTGAGGAAGTCACTGAAAAGGTAACCTCCGAGGATGTAGCGAGTTCGAAGGCAGATTTAAGTGGAACTACGTAATTAGGGGTAACATTCTTGTCTTCACATGGGTCCTTTCTTTTTCACCCCTTCTTTCTGGGCATGGATGGGCCATAAATGAGTGCTGGATTTCAATGGGTTTTTGCTTCTTGTTTGGTCTTGTAACAAAGAAAATGTTGAGATCTCTTGCCGAGAGGCTTTTTGTGCTTTAATATTTATACATAGATCACATGTATTTTTTTTATTTTTTATTTTTTTTCTTTATTTTTTGTAATCATGGAATTCTTTTGCTTTTTGTTTTTTCTTTTTCTTTTTTAAATTTTCCAGCTAGGTCAGGTCCGTTGGTGCTGTACTAATGATTAGTTCAATGCTAGCAGTACGTACAAAGCTTTGAAATTCACCATCATTTACCACTGCTGACGAGTGGTTAGAGACTCCCCCTTCAATAAAGTAAAATGATAGGCATCCATCTCCTTTCTACCAGCTGTACATTACTGAACAGCAGATTTTTAAATCTGCAATTGAATTGGTTGAGACGTGGACTTGCTAGGCAAGGGAGAGAATTTGTTTGGCAAGGGCTCTTTACTTTTTAAAAAAATCAATCACTTTAAAATAGTTTAACTTTATATCGCATCAAAAAAATTTATTATTATTTAAATAAAAAAAATTTATTACAATACAAATTTTTTTTACTTTCCCTTACAAATTCTTTTTATTTTACATCACATCTATCATTTTTTATTACTACCCTCAATTCCTACTCTCTTACCAAACAAGGCCAAATGGTAGACATGTACCATTGAAAATGGGTTGGGTATAAACAGTGGCGAACCCAAGTAATTGACATTGGAGGGGCCGATAAATATAATTTAAAATATAAATTGAATAATTTGTCATATAATGTGTGTCACAAAAGTATATTATAAAAATTTATTATAAATACGTGCCAAAATCAATATATTAGCAACAAAAACATATTGGCACTAGTACAAAAAGACAGAAATATAAAGTGTTCAAAAATCTAGTTTACGTCACTTTAGAAAAACAAAATCATCAAGTATTGAATCTAAATTGAAACTCTCAGTAATTTCCCTTTCAATATACACAACTAAATTATTTGCAAGAAATTCATCCTCCATTTTGTTGTAAAGTCTTGTTTTAACAATTTTCATAGTTAAAAAGGCTCGTTCGGTAGTCGCTGTAGACACTGGAAGAGTCAAAATAAGACGAATCAATCTATCACTAAGATTGTATGTCTTTGATTTTCCTGTCTCTGCCAATCCTTAACATAATTCTGCAACAGAAGACAAATTTTGCAACTTTAAATCATTATGCACATCAAGTTCAAAATACTTCAACTAGAATCCCAAATTAATTTTCTCTTGTTTAGAAAAATCAAGAGGATAATACACCTCTGCAAGACTACATATATCATCAATTTTAAATGATTTATAACCATCATTTGGATCCAAAGCTGAGCTAAGTGTCAAAAGTTTGGCTGCCCTTTCACCAAACCTACAATTAAGCTCTTGCAGTTGAAAGTCTATAGCAGCATTGAATATGTCAAAATGATAATGATGCTCCACTGTAATGTGATTATGTTGATTACGACATCCACCTTCAATATAACGAGTACTCAAGTCTGGGATGTCAATTTCAAATTTCTTGGAGAAAGAGACAACATTCTCAAGCAATTTATCCCAATCATCATCTCTCAGCTTTTGGATAAGTTTTTTTGCAGCAGAAACTGAATTAATAGCATTCAAAATGTCTTGAGATTTTTGCTGCAAACCTTGACAAAGAACATCAACAATACCCATAATTTCCTTCATCAAATGTAAAATAAAAATGAATTCAAAGGATGTAACCATTTTATAAGCAGCATTAGCATCTCCCCGTTGAGAGTAATTAGCTCCTTTTCTTCTAATTATTTTTCAAGCACCGAACAGGTAGCATCAAACATACTTATTAGGCTACAAATAGAATTATAATGAAAACCCCAACGAGTATCCCCAGCTCGTTTCAAAGTGCCAATTTAGTTAGCTCATTTTCCAGTTTCAAGATCACCAATAGCTCGCATATGTGCATTTTTTTTTTTCTGCTTGAGCAGCTTGTAGTTGATCGTGACGTTTACATGAAGCACCAACCATATTGATAATGAAATTCAAATTTGTGAAAAACTCATAAACAAAAACCACTTCTCTAGATGCAGCAACTAATGCTAATTGCGATCAGTGAGCAAAACAATAAACATAGTATGCATAAGGACAATCATTAAGAAATAATGCCTGCAATCCTTTCCATTCACCACGCATATTGCTAGCACCATCATATTCTTGTCCACAAATATTTTGAATGTCAAGTCCATGATGAGAAAGAACATCGGATATTTTATTCTTGCGAGTCAATGCCGATGTGTCTTTAACATGAACAAGATCAAAGAAGCATTCTTGTATAAGACCATATTTGTCAACAAATCTCAAAACAATAGCCATTTGTTCTCTTTAAGACTCATCTCGTGCTTCATCAACAATAATGCAAAATTTAGAGTCTCCAATATCTTCACGAATTTTATCTCGCACTTTACTTGCCATGACTTGCAAAATCTCCTTTTGAATTCTAAGTGAAGTATACTTTGTAGATTTATGAGCATTTTCCAAAACACTATGTTGCAACTTTTTCATTATATGATGCCAAAATTTTAATCATCTCAAGAAAATTACCTCAATTTTTTGAATCAAGAGTCTCATCATGACCTCTAAAAGCACATCCTTGAAATGCAAGCCACCGAACAACATCAATAGAAGTTTTTACGCATAGTCGATTATTTTGAATTTGTTAAGTACTTTGTGCATTCAATAATTTATCGATATGCTGTGATTGTTGTTTTAAATCCTCACAAGATTTCACAGCATTATTATGGGGTGAACAAAGATCCTCTCCAATATGAGTCAAAAATGCACATTTCTTTCCATCGTGAACCTTTTTCCAATTTCTAAATACCTTGGTGATAAATACATCCCATCCAGGACGTCCAACTGGTTTTATTGTAAAAAGATAACATGGTAGACAATATGCGGCATCCGTAGTAGAGAATACTCAAGCCAAGATGAAAATTGTGTGAACCACGAAGCTTGAAAACGACGGGGATGATTTTTAGGCCCAGAAAGTGGATAGTTTGGACGAAAAATTTGATATGGACGCACTTTCAAATAAGCCATTCTTATTTCATCACGTCGATTGACTGGATAGTCCCACATCGGAGGACGTTTTCCTGGATCCCGTTCTATAGAAAAAGCATCAACTTCGTTAACATTAAGCGTGGAGGATTTAAAAGGAATCTCTTGAGCTTCCACAATTAGAGATTCATAAGGATGTTCTTCAATTTCAACCCTTTGAGATTTAAGAGAACGTTCTTTGAGATTTGAAGTTTCAGCATTAAAATTCAATGGTGAATTACTTTCTGGAACATCAACTTCTTTGCTTTTGTAGAATGACTCGATAATTTTAAACTTTGATATGCTTGATGAACCTAAATTTTTCAAATTAAATTACAACCTCATAAGACACAATCAAAGTTAAAAAATAAAATAAAATAAAATCAGAGTCTAACAATCATACAATCTAAAACAAAAAAAACAAGAGTCTATATAAACCTAAACTAAAAAAATAAAAATAAATAAATAAAATCTGAAAAACTAAAAATTTCAAAACTAACATCATTCATAATTTCATATATAACCCAAAACTAAAAAAGAAAATCTGAAAATTTGAATAGAGAGATTACTTGGTAGACAGGAGTCACAAAATCAGCACAAGTATAGTGGAGAAGCAATGCCCAAAAATGGTGAAAAACCTCTTGTCCTTTTCATTCTTCTGCTCTTAAAGACTTCAACACCTGCAAACCTCAAAACTAACATTTTTTTTTTAAAAAGAGAGAGAGAGAGAGAGAGAGAGAGAGAGAAAAGTTTCTCATACTCATAGAACATTAAAAAAAAATACCTCAAGAAAATGCCAACTTCCACACTCTACAGTTTCTGAGTTTCACTTCAAGACTTCCTATCCCAAACTTCCTTTTCCACCACAACCACAAGCACCACTCGCCAGTCACTAGCAGTACAGCACTCTCGGCCTCACAAGTCACGGTTGTACCATTTTGTTTTGGTGTAAGTTTTTTTTTTTTTTTTTTTTTTTCCTTCCATCATGTCATTTCTCTTGACTGTCTACATTTCTTGAGTCGTGCATGCGTTGAGGTGCTGCAGGTGCAGTCTGGCACTATTGCCATCAGCTGTAGTCTCATCTTCCATGGAGATGGACTGATGGAGACTATGGAGTGTCCTGGTAGACTGCTAGTATAGGGCTAGAGGCAGAGACTAATGAGTAATGGATGGAATTAGAACTTTAGAAGCAATGAAGCATGCTATGGGCCCCTTAAAAAAAAAACAAAAAAAAGCAAGCTATTGGATATTGGGAACAATGGGAATGACTCATGGACGAAGTTAAAGTTGCAAATAATACTGTAATAGGCTATTGGCTAGTAATGGTGGGGCCAAACTTGGAAATTCCAAGTCTGAAGAGCAAAAGGTAGTATACTTTTTTTTTTAATTTTTTCTTTCAGGAGCCAGCAAGGGCCGTGGCCCTAACATCAGTCCGCCCCTGGGGATAAACATGTAACGAGACTCTTATCGGTCCATGTAACACTTCAATACTATGTACACACTTTGCAAACTCTACCTCTCCCAGTTTAATATCCCCCCTCCCCTTCCCTCCCATTCCCTCTTTTTATGGGGTGAATTTTTTTGTTGAGTGGAAATAAAAAATGATTGATGTGATATAAAGTATAAATAATTTATATGGAAAAGTGGAAAAATTTTGTATTGTAGTGAGTTGTTAATTTAAATAATAAAAAAAATTGTTGATATGATATAAAAAGTAAAAAATGTTAAGAATGTTTTGAATTTGATGTTTTTTGGAAGAGGTAAAAATAAGGGGAGGGGGAGGAGAGGGGGTTATTCATATCCGTTCAATCTATAACCATTCAACTTCTCTTGCACAATTTTTACCGCATTGAAATTTTTCCCAAAATCCAAAAATCCCCAATCTGGTTTTGAACTTGAACTAAATTCTGTCAAAGAATTCTCATCTCCAGCCCCTTATATGCTCCATATGCAAAGGATTGAAACCAATTATACTTCCCATGGTGATACTTTATCTCACAAGTGATAATCTGATCATGTGAATTCACAACCTTCACTTCGGTTGTTTCTTTATTCCAACACAACCAAATCATATATACATATATATAGTCCATCTTTTAAGAAAACACTTTTCACCCCTCTTTTGCTTCCTTTTTTTTTCCTGTATAATGTTCACCTCTCATTCCTATTATCCAACTCTTTTTTGATCATGAATACTTTAAACCTTGAGATTAATGATCTTATCGCTCATCCTAGCGCTTTGCAATGTTCTGATCATCTCACTCTCACCCTTGATGAACCTACACACGACCTTCCTCTTTACCCCTCTTTCACATTGGTAGGAAATATAATCTCTCACAGATCTATTTCTAAGTCCTCAATTAAAAGCAACATCCTTCAAGCTTGGCAGCACTTGAAGCCTCTCACTACAGAAGATAAAGAGGATAACAAAATGGTGTTCACCTCTAAAGATAAAGACAACCTCTCTAGGATCCTGAACAACTCTCATTGGAATATTAAAAGTACTACTACGTTGACTCCTTTTACTGAGACCTTTCCAAATGCCACGTTGGTCCCCTCTCCTAGAAACATCAGTCAACCTCTTTTCTAATTCACCAAAATACTTGACTGGTCCATCCTCTAAAAAACAATTCCACCCCTATTCCAAATCATCAATCTCTCCCTCTTACCCTAAGCTCTGGATCCTTACCCCCTAAAAAACCTAAACTAACCTCAATTTCTGTACACGGTGCTAATGGTGAAGGGGCTTCTTGTAGTGAGGAAGGATGTCTTACTTCCTCTGGTGACTCTTTCCCCAATGGGGTGACGGCTTTCATCCTACCCCCACCGCCTCAATGAAGGTGATGGCCAGGAATTGCCATGGTTTGGTTTGTGCCCTAACAATTCTTACCTTACGAGAGCTCTCATCAAGTTCAATCGGCCTGATGTTCTATTCCTTTTCAGAGACTATGCTGATGTCTTCCCGTTACTGGAATTCTCTTATTCGTATGAGTTTTTCTTCTTGGTTGCAAGTTCCTCATGTTGGCCGTAGAGGAGGTCTCCTCGTAACTTGGAAGCAGGGCTTTACTTTGGAGCCAATTCGTCTTGATCAGAACCACATTTTTTGCTTAGTGGTATCTGATCCTCCCCTTTGTTCTTGGATGATTTATTGTGTTTATGCTCCTCACACTGCATGATCGTAGTGTGTTTTTTTTTTTTTTTTTTTTTTTTGTTGTGTCCAATTTGATGGATTTGGGCACCTCTTTTGGTGGTCCAAGGCTCTTTCTAGATGATTTCAATGCAATTTTGTCCTCTGCTGAGAAAATTAGGGGTTAGAGTTTTGGGTCTACTTCTCACTTCGAATTTGTAGACTTTGTTCATTCTAATACATTAGTTGATTTGGGTTTTGTAGGAAATAAGTTCACCTGGAGTAATCATCGTACTAGCAAGGATAACACAAGGGAACAACTTCATCGTGGGTTGGCAAATCAAGGTTGGGTGCATCTCTACCTCAACTCTTTGATTAATCATCTATGAGCTACCATTTCGGATCACTGTCCAATTTTGCTCTCTACTACTAGTAATTACCGTAATATTCCGAAGCCTTTTCATTTTGAGGCTTTTTGGACCCGTGATCAATCTAGTCATTATGTGGTTGCTGGGGCTTGGTTGGCTAATGTTGAAGGGTCTCCAGCTTCCTCCTTAAGCAGGAAGTGGAAAAAAATCAAGAACGCTCTAAAATTTTGGAATACTCATCATTTTGGGTACATTTAAACACAAATTAAGTCTATGATGGCTGAAATCAGTGTTATTCAAACTAGCCTTCACTCTTCTACTAATGAGGCAAGGAATTCAAAATACTAACAATTGTGTTCATTCCTAAGATGGACAACCCATCTTCGATGAATCATTTTAGGGGATTCGGCAATTTCTCAAAATTACTGTGGTGGTTTTTTTTTTTTTTTTTTTTTTTTTTCCTTCAATCTAGGCCGCTAGATGCGTTTAACGGCCTAAAACATGCCACCTACTAAAAAGTAGGTGCCATGTTATCGAGTCCAAAAATAAACTTTCCCTCCCACAATTTTCACTCAACCCATTTGAGCCAAAAAAAAAAAAAAAAGCTTTTTCCCTCCTCTCTCGTCCCACTATGATTTTGTTCCAACCTTCAACATCTAATTCCCCTACAGCTTCAACATCAACGATTTCATCCCTCTATTAGTTTCCTTGTTACTTCTTCAAATTTTTTCTTAAAAAAACAAAAAAAAAAAAAAACCAAAAAATGGTTTCGAATACAAGGCTTCTGCAACAAGACTTCTTCAGCTATTTCACTCCAGAAAGTTTATGTCTGAAGGTATTATTTCTAGTATTTGCTTTGTTGTGTTTTATTTGAAGCTATCAACCGAGAGTAATGAAAAGGAATGAGCTGATAATCACGATGCATGGATTTCGTTTCAGTTGTTTTGTCTACTATTTACCGTTCACGTCTCATGAAATCGTCTACAATTAGTTTGTTTCAGTTGTTTGTCTATTGTCCACATCTCTGTTTTTTTCTACATTATTTGTGCTTTGGTTTCGTCACTTTCTTTTGTTACTAATTAAAAGTTTGTTTGTTTGTTTTTTTTTTTTTTTTCGCTAGAACTGAGTTAATTTTGAGAACATACAAGAACTAAAATGAATTTTTTATGGGTTATTTATTAATGGTAGAATTATACTTTTATGCCAAAAATGAATGGATAGCATTACGAGCGATTCCTTGCAAAATATGAATACTCAAACAAATTGGACACTTCAAGTTGATATAGAATTTGGTATCCTAGAGGATGCATGGAAGCATTGGAAAAATTATAGAAAGCAAATGGGCTTTGGTGTGAGAAAAAAATTTATAAATAAAAGTAAGTTTATTGTAAGGAAAGTGTTCGAGGAGTAGACAAGTGGGATCATCTTTATACTCGTTGTCAATATGAAATAAAGACTAACTGTCATGCATGATTGTATCTTACATTACTACAAGAGACCAGGAAGTACAAGGTTTATGATTTTGTAGCTGAACATAATCATATTCTGCATCTTGAAGAAACTGTTCATATGATGAGGTCACACCGAGAAATGTCAAAAATTCAAGTATTTGCAATTGATTTGGCATGTGCTTCTGGAATCACACCTAAGGCAACCCATGCGCTGATGAGTAGAGAGGCTGGTGGGAGAGCAAATCTTGGGTATACTGAGTTTTGATAAAAATTAAAAAAAAAAAAAAAAAAAAAAAAACTATCTTCAAACAAGACGGCAAAGGAATCTGATATATGGTGAAGCTGGTTGCTTATTAAAGTACTTTCATGAACAAAGTGTTAAAAATCCATCGTTTAATATGCAGTCTAGTTAGATAGTGAGGAACAAATAACTAACATTTTTTGGGTTGATGCTAGAATGATAATTGACTATGTTTATTTTGGTGACGTTATGACTTTTGACACTACATATGGTACGAATAAAGAATTGAGACCCCTAGATGTCTTTACTGGTTTTAATCACCATAGAAGAGTTGTGATTTTTGGAGTTACACTTCTATGTGATGAAATGGCAGAGTCATTTAAATGGCTTTTTGAAAGTTTCTTAAATGCACATGCAGGTAAAAAACCTCAAACGATCTTTACAGATCAAGATGCTACAATGGCAAATGAATTACTTTAGGTGATACCAGACACATAACATGGATTATGTACTTGGCATATGATGCAAAATGGCATCAAGCATTTGGGAAATTTGATGAAAGATGATTCTCATTTACTACAGAACTTTAAATCTTGTATGTTTAATTATGAGGATGAGACTGAATTTGAAAATGCTTGGGAAAAATGATTCAGACATATAATAGTGGGTCAGTTAGTTGGTTGGACGGTATATACAAATTGAAGACAAAATGGGCTAGGTGTTATATGAAGAATGCATTTACTTTGGGAGTGTGAAGTACTCAACTCAGTGAAAGCTTGAATGGGGACTTGAAAGTTTACTTAAAATCATATTTGAGTATAGTGGAATTTTTTCAACATTTTGAACAGGTGGTAGAGCAAAAGCGATATAAGGAATTGGAGGTTGAAAATAATGCTCGGCAAAAGTTGCCAACATTGGGGTTGAAGAATTCCCTTTTGTTGAGGCAGACAGCACAAATGTATACTCTTATGATATTTAAAAAAATTCATGATGAGTATGCTATGCATCAGTAGCGATAATAAAACATCGCAATGAGAGTCGGTTAGTGTATGAGTATATTGTTGGGCTTTATGATGAAGATATAGAGTATAAAGTACGTTTTGACCGTGACAATAAAATAATCTTATGTAGTTGCATGAAGTTCGAAACATTTGGAATTTTGTGTTGCCATACTTTAAAAGTTTTTGACTTGCTTGATATAAAGATAATTCCTGATACGCACGTTTTGAAGAGGTGGACAAGAGAAGCAAATAGTGAGCATATCTTAAATACTAAGACAGAGAATGTGCAAGAGGATGTGAATTTAATTGTTACACAACAATATAGAAGATTGTGTCCAAGAGCGGTGAAATTAGTCACTAAATCATCTGACAATGAAGAGGCATATGCCTTTGTAGAGAGAATGATAAAGGAAATGGAAAAGCATGTTCAAAATATAAAAAAAATGTTCAAGTACTACTACTGATAATGAAGCTCACGTCATTGTTAAATGACAATGAAACTATGGATCATAGCCCAATTGTTGAGAATTTAATTAAAAAAGTTAAAAGATTCAAAGAAGAAGGAAGGTCGGAATGGTGGAAAATGATTAAAAGGTTGGGTTGAGAAGCAGCCAAAGAAGAAAACAAAAATTACAGGAAAGGATAATGTTGGGAAAAAGTTCTCTCAGGTAACATTCTACCTCTATAAATTCACATTCATCTCATATGACTAATTAGATTTAATAGAATAAAGTAAATTAAATATTCTTTTTACTCACATGACATTAATTGTTCTCTCAACATTCAAGATGGTAACTTTGACTCGAATGCAGAATGTTATTCTCGTCAGGTGAACATTTTTTGAGTTTATAGTGAAATAGACTAACATAATTTGAGTTTTCTTATATGTCTAAATGCATCCCCTATTAGAAGTTTTTGTTAATGAGATTTTATTTAGTTTTATAATATAGCGAATTGATCAAGTGCCTTATTCGGTACCAATGATAAACATTTGAAGAACCATTTGGACATAGATGTGAAACTAGTTTCATTGAATATCTATTGGTACACTTGCATCATTTTACTCTTCTAAAAAATTAAAATGTCTTTGTACATTTTTTATATGAATGTTGTGATTACGCAGGTACCATTTGATAAAAGTTCATTGCCCCCGTCTTCTCAAGTATCAAATAATGGGTACGTTAGTCAGGTACAACTATACATGTGTTCATACTTGAATCAAATAATACTTCTCATATTAGGTTGACAAGTTAAATGTTATATTTTTTTTAGATAACTGATGGGTTCAATTTTAAAACAACACCTCTTGCTGATACAACAAATATATATATATATGAATCTCATGAATTTTCTTGATGAGTAGCAAACTTATGAATGGGAATAAATTTTTTAACACTTTCTTATTGATTTGAAAATTAACTTTAATTTTGAAAATATGTTCAGGACATTGATTTTTTATCATCACTTGAAAACATTTCAAAGGCCCACTATATTGGTGCGAGTTTTAATAGTGGCATTGATTATGATTTTTTATCCCCCATAAATTATTTATGCATCAAGGCTATAGCTGTTATGGCAACACAACTTGAGAGCAGGAGTAATCTAGATCAATTTAATGGATCCATCGCCTAAAGGTACCAAATGCTCGTAAGCTATTAGAAGAATGGGAAATTTATGATGTTCGAGGAGAAACATGCTGCTTCTGAAATTAGACAATAGAGAGATCACTTTTTTCTTGCACATTAGAGAGATCATAAAATTACTGCAAAACGGCTCTTCCTTTGTATATGCTATTTGTATCATTATGTTTGAAAATTGACCTGATGGATTATTCATTATTGTGATTGTGTTGTAACTGAAAATGGGATTGAGACGATGGAATTATAAAAATGGAAATGAATTTGGATGAAAATAAGACTACACTTCCGGTAGGACTTCACCGCATACAAGTTAGGGATAATTGCACCGTTGGTCCCTGTGGTATGTCATAATTATTTTTCACTCTCTATGCTTTAAAAAGTTTATGGGAGGTCCATGTACTATGTAATAATTACGTTTTACTCCCTAGGTCGATTTTCCGTCCACCATTTTGACGGAATCTGTTAGCTCTACACGACAGTGCCACGTGTCGCCAATAAGATGGCGACATGTGTCCATCTTAATAAAAAAAATAAAAATTTATTAAAAAATAAATAAAAATACTTTTTTTTTTTTTTAAAAAAGAAAAAAATAAAAAGGGGAAGCAAGGGGTGGTTGGGCCACCCCTTTGGGGGTGGCATGGGTGGCCCGCTTATTGACAACACGTGGCGTTTACGTGGCATTTGACGGAATCTGTTAAAAAATTTAATAGAATTTGACGCTAGGGATCGATTTGTAATTATTACTTACCACAGGGACCTCTCATGAACTTTTTAAACCATAAGGAATAAAAAATAATTATGGCATACCACAGGGACCAACGGTACAATTATCCCTACAAGTTATTTGATCAAATTACTCAATGAATTCCATAGGCCTAACTCCCACCTATTTTATACAAGTATCGTATGATCCTTCATTCCCACCAACTGACCTTCCAAGCACAAACTAAATGACAAGATAAACTTGCTAACAACCAAATGCCAATGACTCAAACCAACAGATAACACACTGACTCATCCAAACATTTGTTCCTTATCCTACGATTCTTCTGTCAGTGTTCATCGGATCATACTAAAATAGAATGACTTATATATATATATATATATATGTCTTCAAACTACCACTCAATTGTCAATGTCTTACAAACTACCAATCGTGTTAATATCCCTCCTCAAACTATTAAAAAATGTTAACGTTCCCTCTAAGACCAACAAAAAGACAAAAATGACCCCAAAACTTTTTCAATAAGAAAAAAATTACCTTTTAACTAATTCACCAATCTTATTGACAGCAATGTATCAAAGCAAGTAACAATGGATACCATTATTCCAACAGTTAAGTTAAACCGGCCTTTATTTTATTTTGATATAGTTTCTTTATTCCTACGTTCTGCAGTACAAAAAATAAAAATATTGGAAAGAGTAGACAATAGGGAATGTCCTTATAAATACGAGAGAAAAAAAAAAAAAAAACTAAAACTAAAAGATAAAAAAAGAAAAAAAAAAAAGAAAAAATTAAAAAGAACGTTTTAAAAAATAAACAAACATAAAAATAACTAAAAATTATAAAAACAATTATTTTTTTAAAAGACAAAACAAACGAAAAAAAAGAGAGAAGATATTTTATATTTTACTTTTTTGTCAAACTTTTTGTTATTTTAGATTTTTTTAATAAATTTTTAGTTTTTTATTTTAAATTTAATAATTTTATGAAGGGTATTTTTGTCATTAGAGAAACATGAACATTTTTTGATAGTTTAAGAAGGACATTAACACAATTAAAGGTTTAGAGAAGACATTGATAATAGAGTAGTGATTGGCATGGGACGTTTTACCGTCCCTTGCCCTCCCTATTTAATCAAAAAACAATTTCTTTTATCAAAAAGTGACTTCTGATGACAATCACTGCTCTATTAAAAATTTATTTTTTTATTCAAAAAGCCAGTTGGAAGACGGTACCTCACCCATCATTCCCCTTGATAATAAGATAATAATTTGAGGGAATTATGTATATATATATATTTTTTAAATATTTATTTTATTTTGTAGTTTCCTCTGGGATGGGTGGCCGTAGGTTTCTCGGTACAAACGTATGATAATGTAACAAGATCCTGAGATCCGGTCAGAATTAGTTGACCCCATTATCCCATTGGCCCTTGTAATCACACCTAAACTAAAAAAAAAAAAAAGTAGATTTTTTATTTTTTTTATTTTTAACAACAACTAAATTCTATCATTGATATTGCAAAAAACCCAGAAGCTACAACTTTAAAATAAGGGACAAGACCCCAAATTCTTTAAATCAGAAGGATCTGGCTTAGTAAAACAGCTATTTAAACAGAAATACAAATTTTACAAGAATGACATTTGAGTCTCTCTTACATTAACGCTTACTCTTTAAAGAAAAGAGACTTGATCTAGCAATTAGCCAACAAATATTCCCATAAAATTTGAACCAAACACAAGAAAACTGTAATCGGAGAAACAAGAGAAAAAAACACAAGAACACTTAAGCAAAAAACCACCCAAAACAAGCTGTCGGCAGTAGAGGAAATGGGCGAAGATGCCAGACGGCGGCGTGTGAAGGACACGTGCCGACACCGGTGCCACTCAGACGGAGGTCCGACGCTGTATAACCGGTTGCCATCGAGCGCGGCCTGAAAAAGGCAGAGCGTGGCCCACACGTGCACCAAACAGCAGAGAGCTCCCAGGCGCGTGGGCACCACACGTCGATCTCCGGCGACTGACACGACCGGAACTTGCGGTGGCAAGGACGGAAGACGACGGAGAACGCGGCTGGGGGGCGCGTATCAGTTAGAAGTCGGCGAGGAAGTGTAGATTTGACTTCCAAAATCAAAGAAAAAAGGTGAAAAAACGGGTCAAAAATCATCCCGCCGACAACATGTTAGCTCGCCCACTCCCCTAAATAAGACATATTGAGATGAACAATCCTGCCAAACGAAAGAAAAAACAAAGTAAAACAAATAAACAAGCCACCATCACCCAAAAATGCTGGGGGAACAAAAACTCCATAACCCTAGAAGTTAGGAAAAAACTAACCCCTCTGAACCAACTTAGGGGGAGCAAAAAACACTCTGATTCACGAGGAGTTAGAGGGAAATCACCACCAGGAGGGGGAGGCGTGAAGCCACCCCCTCCTGGTGAAAACCATGCTCACCGGGGAGGGGCTCTAGAAAAAAAAAAAAAAAGATTTAGAATTATCTGACTTAACTGTTTGGTAAAAAATGATAGGGTGTTTTTTGATTAATTGTTGTACATTACTAGTAGCCTCATCAAAATTTACTCACCAAAGTAGTTAAAAATCACTTTTCTCTATTCTGGTGAACCAATTTTTTAAAATTCTACTAGTAGCCGCATAATTTTAACTATTTATTATTACTATTCTATTTAAATAATATTTTTTCATATTTCTTTATTCTTTCTCTTTTTAATCTTTTTATAAAGAATCATTTATATCCATGAAATAAGGACATTATCATGTGAGAGAGATGAGAGATGGGAGAAGAAAATGAGAGAAAAAAGGAAAAAAATGTGCTGTGCTGTGTGAGAGAGAAAGGTGAAACAAAATTTGGTGAGTGAGTTGGTGAGTGAATATTACTCATTAAAATTGGCGATTAATTTCACTCATCAAAACTTTTTGGTTAAAATGGTGAGGCTGCTGGGAGTGATTTTTTAGTGTTTTCATCAAATTAGTTTACCAAAATAACTAAAAAGCTATTTTGATGAGGATACTAGGAATGCTCGATGAAAGTTTTGATTGAATAGTAGTTAAAAGTGATTGATATGATATAAAATATTAAAAAGTTTGGAATTATTTTATAGAAAAGTGAAAAAAATTTATTTTGTAGTGGATTTTTTTTATTTAAATAATAATATAAAATAATTAATGTGATAAAAAAAAAATAGAATATTTTGGATTTGACTTTTTTGATAGAAGTAAAACAAAAGAGTTGGAGAGGAGAGATAGTTGCCACACATGCTTGATGATGATTTGCTCTCCTCTATCAAGTCAATAAACAGCAAAAAAAAAGAAAAAAGAAAAAAAAGAAAAAAAGAAAAAAAAAAAAAGGTGCTTTGTTTGGTAGATCATTCTTTTTTTACACTTCTTATTTTTTTTTTCCTTTTTTTTTTAAAAAAATATTAACAAACTACGTAAAGTGTAAAACACTCACAAATTATTGGTACATTTATGTATATTAGAACATTGTTTTTTTTGGTAAGTATATTAGAATATTGTTGAAAAAAAAAAAGTACCCTAAAAAAACATGAACACACGGAATCAATACTTTGTCTTGCATAGAAAAATAAGAAAAGAAAAAGAAAAAAAGAAATATTATGCTCGATAAGTACACTATCTCATATCTGAACAAAAAGGAGAGAATATTTTGGTCTAAACAACATCATCAGAATATTTTGGGAATTTTCATTAACAAAATCTAAAATGATACTAATAACTTAAAATCTCTGTGTTTACCCATAGTCTTTTAAAGTTTAAATGGAAAAAAATGGGCAAAGTTTTCTTTTAAAATTGGGTTGAAATAAATTTCTTTAATTTAATTTATTAAATTAAGAGATGTGTTTGGTGTTCGTTTTACTATACATGCATGTATTAATGTAATTTTAAAAAAACTTTTTAAAAATATGCGAAAATCATATACTTTATTAAAAATCAATAAAACAATTGAAAATAGAGATTTGATTGTTACACTACAAGCCCACAACATGGGCACAACAACCCCTCAAATGAGGGTGGCCTACCCTCATTTGAGGGGTTGTTGTGCCCATGTTGTGGGCTTGTAGTGCAAGTAACATTTTCCTTGAAAATAACATGTATATCAATATAATAGAGTGGATTTAAGGTCGAATTTGAAGGAAGTTTTTTTTAGGTCGATTCAAATTTAATTCCACTTATTTTCTTTCTCGTTGAAAAATCTAAAACTAAATATAGACAATTAAAAAAATTATAAAAATTCTTTGTGTGTGTGTGTGTGTGTTTTTTTTTTATTATATATATATATATATATATATATATTTTTTAGAACACACCTCAGCCAAATTCATTCAAAAAAAAAAAAAATACTACACGACCTCTCGAGTTTACACTTCTTACTTTATTTTTCATTGAAAAATCTAAAACTAAATCTAGACAATTAAAAAAATTATAAAAATTCTTTGGGTTTTTTTTTATTACACACCTCAGCCAAATTCATTAAAAAAAAACAAAAAAAAATACTATACAACCTCTCGAGTTTACACTTCTAAATACATATTATTTGACATTGCACCAAAGTCGCATTGAATTTTAGATCTAATAATAATTTTAATTATCACGTTAAAAAAGAATAAAAAAAAAAATTGAGAATATAAGTAACTTGAATCTTTGTTTAGCATATCATAGCTCTAGACCATGTCTCAGGTGCTGGTATGCCGTAAAAAAGAGTGTCAAGGCCCTGAAGTTCTCTCTGACTCTGGTTGAGCCCCCACCCCCCGGCCACACCTGTACTTCGCCAATCGCCACCTCAACATAAAAGGAAAAAAAAAAAAAAAAAAAAAAACAAAAAAGAAGAAGCTCTCTCTCTCTCTCTCTCTCAAAAGAAGTCCGTCTGTCTGCCTGTCTGTCTGACTCCCTGAGTCTCTGACCCCTCCCACTCCATCAGACCTTGTTCATGTCCTTTTTATTTGATTTTCACTCATAACCCAAAAGAAAGGAGAAAAAAAGGAAAGAAGAAAGACTTCTCTGCCAATTTAAACTCCGAGCCAGTGGAATAATTTCATTCTAATTTCATCATCGAAGTTGGACGGTTTTGGTTTTTTTTTTTCAGAAAAAAAATTCTTTAAAAGTTGGTGTCTTTGATCTTCGGGTTGGTTCCAAAAGAAGCAGAGCTTTCCTTTCTCTTTTCTCTCGTCCTCGCAGGTACCCACGATTTCTCTTCTTTTGATTCTTTTTTCACTTCATTGGGTAAAACAGAGAGCTTTTTCTATTTATGTTTAGAACAACTTGTTATGTCGTTTCTAATTTTTTGATTTCTCTGTATATGACCAATTTCTAGGTTTTTCTTTTATCTCTCTCTGATAGTAATTTCTTTTTATCATTTTTTTTTTTTTTTTCTGTACTTGGTCTTCTTCCTTTTTGGGGAAGGAAAGTTAATAGATCGAAATTCCAAGAGGGTTTTGGTAGATAACATGTTTTCTTCAATCGGGATAAAGAAACCCTTGCGTAAATGCAGCTAGTCAGTATGATTTGGATGCAGGGGCTTTTGCTGGTGAAGAGTGCGAATTTATATATAGGAAATTATGTGATTTAGAATGGCTCTCTGTGTCTGAAATTTTGCGTTTGTGTGTGTGTGCAACTTACCAATTAAGAAAAAGGGGAAAAAAAGTGAACTTTGGGTTGCAACCGAATTATTCTCAATTGAGAAAGGAGACCCAGATGATAATCATGTAGTACAAACTTGTTTGTTAAATCAAATAAAGAAACTAAATCTGCTGTGATTTTTAAAATTTGGGAGTGAATGCAACACATTCTGCATTTTTTCTTGTAGAGAGAAGGAAGTCTGATGTTTATGTCATAAGGAAATTTTGTTATTTTTGTCAACTGCAGGGTCGGTCGGCCAGGTCTGTAAAATGAGCAGGCCAACAACGCGTAGTAAAAACAAAAGACACAGACAAGAGGATAATGGTGATATCACTTCTGAAATATTGAGGTACAATGCAAGCAAGTTTAGCTTTTTTATCTGTAGGGGAGGATACAATTTTTGTTATTGGTATGTATGTCTGTGCTCCACTAAATGTGTGTGTGATCTTCGCTTTATGATTTTGGTGCTTGTGTAGGAGAATTCACACAACTGGTGAAATAACCAGTGACGATTTAAGTCAGCTGTATAAAACTTGGAAACCAGTTTGTCAAGGCTGCCGTGTGAACAATAAAGATAACCCGAATTGCCTTTGTGGGCTGATTCCACCGCCCAATGGAAGTCGCAAAGCTGGACTTTGGCAGAAGATGTCTGATGTTCTTCAAGCTCTTGGCCCTGACCCGTCCAAGGATCTTCGTGCTGCAGAGACTCCTGCAGGACTGACAAATCTTGGTGCAACATGTTATGCCAACAGCATACTCCAGTGCTTGCACATGAATAAATCTTTCCGAGAAGGCATCTTCTCTGTCGAACCAGATGTTTTGAGACAAAATCCAGTGCTGGATCAGCTCACACGTCTTTTTGCGCAGCTGCATGCCAGTAGAATGGCTTTTATAGACTCATCTCCATTTGTAAAGACGCTAGAGTTAGATAATGGAGTTCAGCAGGATAGCCATGAGTTCCTGACCTTGCTTCTTTCTTTGCTTGAACGTTGTCTGAGCCACTCGAGAGTTTCCAAGGCAAGAACAATTGTTCAGGACCTTTTCCGTGGAAGAGTGTCGCATGTGACGACGTAAGATTGGATTTATTTAATTGCTAATTACGTTTTGATGGTTTCTCTTGTTATTCTCAGTCTTTTTACTGGAAAGGATGAGACACACTAAGGACAAGCATAGATCCTAAGAAAGTGAGATATGGAGGAAAATAATGAGGGACAGAAAGCAAAATGGTTATCTTGATTATTTATTTACTTTACCAGGTTCTTTTTCATTGTCGAAACTTCAAGGAAAAAAATTTGAGATTGTTTGATAAATCAGCTTTATGTCTGCCATTTCATAATTTTAAAAGATAGAGACTATTTCCAGTGTACTAAGGGGTGCCTCATGCTTTAATGAGATTGGCTTATTACTTATAAAACAAAAAAAGAAAAAGAAAAAAAAGAAGATAGAGACTATTCTAGTACTTTTCCTAATATATGGAGTTATTTGCCATGTAGTTTTTGAACATTTCTTAATTTTGAGAAAGCACACACGCCTACAATTGAAATACCCAACGTGTATTGCACCACAACTGGTTGAACCTGCTTTTATTTTTTATTTTTCATGTTCTTTGGAAAAATTCTATACAAATTTCCTTTAGCTTTGGCTTCTTTGTGGTGACTTGATTATAACTTAGTTGCATCTTTTAGTTGCCGGTGCTAATATCGAGTGTGTCATGTCTCCTGAGGACCAATTTACTGGCCTAGTCAATAATTGCAAGATACTTTTGAAGCAGTGTATTTTGTTAAAGATGAATGTCTAAGATTTGCTGGCTATTTTTTAATTTTTAACTCTTGCATCTTTTCTTTCTATGTAGGTGCTCACAATGTGGAAAAGATTCTGAAGCTTCTTCAAACATGGAGGACTTTTATGAGCTTGAGTTAAATGTCAAGGGTTTGAAAAATTTAGATGAGAGTTTAGATGATTATCTAAGTGTGGAAGAGCTTCATGGAGATAATCAGTATTTCTGTGAATCATGTAAAACAAGAGTCGATGCAACTCGCAGTATCAAGCTACGTACATTACCTACTGTACTTAATTTTCAGCTTAAGCGTTGTGTTTTCCTTCCGAAGGTACTTCATGATGAACTTTGGAGAAAGTAATCCCCATTTTCTGCCTTGTATTCTGAATATTTTGCAACTAAAGTCTTGTATGTGCTTTTGTATTCCTTTAATTCTTTTTTTCTTTTACATGGAATGTATGCTCTATTTTTTTTTATAAGGAAGATATATTGCCATAAGCATGGTGGGATATAAAGCAGTTGATGATTTGAAAAGGTTATGTATCGGAGTTACACTGTTTGTTAACACAAAGAGAAAGCTTATCCATTAACTCTTATGATTATAGAGTATGTACACGTCTATTTAGTGAAGCTCGAATGAAACCCTTATTTCATTACATTTGAAGCAGCGAGAAATACTGGAAGAATTGTTTGTTTTTAATTTTGCAAAGATCATCTACCATGGGAAAGATTGAGTCCTAGACCTTTGTTACTAAATACTACAAGCTATTGATAACCGCCCTTGTTTAATCTTGTAAAGTTTGGTTGCCCCTTCCTAAAGAATGTCCCATGGCAAGTGCAAGAAATCTGTGTAAAGGTCTTTTTTGGTGGCTTAATTTTTTAGGCATTTTTTTGTCTGCTTTATTTACTGACTGCTTTAACGGTAATTGCAATTTGTGGTTTGTGTGGTTCATGCAAATGAATTATCAATCACATGTCCCAGTTAGCTTCACTATATAAATGTGGTGCGTGTGATAGTGCCTTGCTATATTACATGGTAAATTTATTTATGCACATGAATTATCATTTTTTTTTTTATTGTATACTATGTCTTGAAACATCTACTAACATAGGTTTGTTTGAGCAGACTACAATGAAGAAAAAAATCACTTCTGCATTTTGTT
Organism: Alnus glutinosa; assembly: GCF_958979055.1. Classification (NCBI taxonomy): domain Eukaryota; kingdom Viridiplantae; phylum Streptophyta; class Magnoliopsida; order Fagales; family Betulaceae; genus Alnus; species Alnus glutinosa. Next base: position 6,962,054 of record NC_084891.1, on the reverse strand, counting down.
TCCCTGGAGAACTGGATATGCGACAGAGGCTGTCTGAGCCTTCTCAGTTTGAATTGATATATGACTTGTCAGCAGTGTTGATTCACAAGGGAACTGCTGTAAATAGTGGTCATTATGTAGCTCATATTAAAGATGAAGACACAGGACAATGGTGGGAATTTGATGACGAGCATGTCTCAAACTTAGGTCGTCACCCTTTTGGAGACAGTTCTTCAAGTTCCACTTCTAAAACTGTTGGAAGTGAGCCTGTTCATCCATCTTGCACAGAGCCAAGGAATGGTGTTGCCGATGGACACAACATAGATGTTGTTCAGCCACAGTCTTCAGAGTCTAGTAATAATAATGGTAATGCTGAGATATTTTCATCAGGTGATGCATATATGCTGATGTATAATCTTAGGCAATCCAGGAAGGACTCTGAGAAAAAGCAGGCGTCTGGTGCCAGTGATATGAAAATTGACGATGATAGGGTTTCTTTGCATGGTGTTCCTCTTCCATCCCACCTTTGTGAAGAGATAAAAATTTTGAATGCTTCATATGATGATGCTTGCCAACAATATGAATTAAAGAAGGAAGAAGAGTTGGATTGTATCACAAAAAGGAGACAGGAAGTGCGATCAGTTCTGTCTGAAGCCCCGGTACGATCAATTGAAGATCCATTTTTTTGGATTTCAACAGACTGGCTTCGCCAGTGGGCTGACAACATACCTCCACCGTGAGTAAAGGATCATGTTTTGCCTTTGTTATTTTAGGTTTTCTTTTCCGTGCTTATATATATATATACATACATTCATATTTATTTATTCATTATATGTTATTTAGTGTTGGGTCGTAAAAATTGGATTATCTAAGAAACATGGTTTAGCCATAGTAGGTACTATATCTGCTCAGGGCATCATGAAATTTCACTAATTCTGTTATTTCCGCATAAGCCTTCACCAATTTTTCGTTTTATTGTATGCATCCACTTTGCCTTATTGTGATAGGCTGATAGCACTTCATGGAAACTGTCATGTCAGGCTTGGAGTTTTGCATTCTTTTATGGTCTTTTGTTTTTGTAATTTCCTGCAGTGTACTTGACAATACGTCTATCCAATGCGTTCATGGAAAAGTCCCGCATTTAAAAGTTAGCTCCATGAAGCGATTGTCAGCTAAAGCTTGGACCATGATTATCTCTAAGGTGTTTACTTGTTAATTACTCTGCCTTGGTGTTCATGAAATTTTGTCATATCCTTTAGTTACTTTCCTCAGGTAGCTGCATTAAGATACTTCTCTATTTGTGGATTTTATGCTTAGATTGGATTTTTAAATTAAATGAATATCTTCTAATTTTACTGCAAAATCATTTTTTGGAGCCCCTTTAAGTATGCCATTTTGCTGTTTTTGTGAGAAATTCATTGAATTTCATTGTTAATGGTTGTGCAATAAATCTAACAAATGAAATTCATGTAATATATGCTTGAATTGGTAACATAGAAATGAGGAAGTTGTAGCTTCTGAGAGATGTGAAAGAATGATGGTATTTTTATTTTTTTGGGAGAAGAAATGATTGACATACAAAATTGGGTGGAGTATCATTTTCTCTAAACTATATAGTTTATTTTCCATAAAGATAGAAAATAAATGATCTTATTTTTGCATAAGTCATCCTCATCTGGTTCAGTTTTATGTTTCTGTTACTTGCATCCTCCTCATTAGTTGATTCTAGCTATCTGTCTACTGATTGCTTCACTAATATTTTTTGTTTGTTTGTTTGGGGGTGTACTAAATGCTTGTAAATTCAGCATGATGGGGGGCCAACACTGTCTAATGATGACTACTGCATGGATTGCCTTGTCGATGGAGCCCGCACTTTGGTGTGTGGTGATAGCTATCGGGATCGAAGAACAATAATGAAGCAAATTGCAAACGAGGCAGTTCAAGGGAATTGTGTGGATGGAGCATATTGGGTATCCAAGTCATGGTGTGGCTACAAATTCTCTTAATGCTTCCCACTTTTCCCCCCTGATTTGCTAGCTTATTTTAATGTCTAAGCTTTTGATTGCCTGTGGAGGAGCTTTTCTCATCTAAAAAATAAACTGGGCAAGTGAAGAACAATTAGTTTCCGATCATCCATTTTACTTATTATATGCCTTGGATAGAAGAAAACGCTATGTTTCTTCTTATTTTGTGCTTGTCATGTATAATCCTATCTACCAATTTATGGTGATGCTATTCACCTTTTGATATTTGTAGGTTGCAACAGTGGTTAAAAAGAAAAATTCTTGATGCTCCCTCTGAAGCTGATGCAGGACCCACAGCTCCAATTAGGTGTCCTCACGGGCAACTTATGCCTGATCAAGCTGCTGGTGCTAAGCGAGTTCTGGTTCCTGAGAATCTCTGGCTCTTCTTATATGAAGATGCTGTTGCAGTAAATGCTGATGATCTGCTGGAGTGTGCAACTTTTCCTTCAGACTCTGAACAATGTTCTCAATGCAGCGATGAACTATCTGAAGTGGCAGTCATGGAGGATTCTTTAAGGTAATTTCAGCATTTTCAAGTAATGTAGAGTTAACATACATTTATAGTTGCTTGACTTCAATTATGTATGCTGCAGGGTTGTGAAGCTTAAACAGCGCCAGAATCATGAGAAATTAGCTATGGGAAAAAGTATTCCACTTTTTCCCCAATGTAAGAATTACTTAGTGCCCTCCTCGTGGCTTTCAAAATGGAGAGACTATATTAATGCAAGTGGGAAGAATGTCTCTAGCTCTGTGAAACCTGAGACTCTTGATGGTGTCATTGATTCGCTGAAGTGTGAAAAGGTAACTTTCTATTTTACTTAACGTTGCTTCTGTTAATCATATTCTGGCATCTCTGGTGGAGAGTAGTTGGTGCTTTTTATGTGTTTGAATCCCTTTGATCATTGTTTGTATTTGTCCTTAATTTAGTGAGTTATGATGATGGTGATGTACTGTGAGAGGACCTTGGAGGATATTATGACTTTATTTTCTATACTCTGTATCTTTGGACAGCAACTTTTATCTCTCCTTTGGTGATTAGTTACCATCATTTTCTTGTTCTTTTTTCTCCTTCTAACTATGTGTTTTCTCTTGTATACTTCTTGCGTATGTGGGACGCTTTACGCTTTTAATGATATTTTGATTACTTAAAAAAAAAAGTGTAATCGTGAATGAGAATTTTGTGCAAATGGTTGATCAAAATTCAGATTGTGTGGGAGAGACTCACTGTTAATTGGCTGCAATGGATAGAAACTAGGCTTGCGTGTGTGCATTTAAACTATAGCAATCCGCATATTTTCTTTGAACTTTTCTTTCACTGTTTTCAGGATAATTGTTGTGATATAACTCTTTTATTTTGGTTTTGACCAGCATATGCGACTCCTTGAAAGGCCTCCTGAACTAGTTTGCAAACGTGGTACGATTTTCCAGAAGGTAAGTATATGAAACTGATATTCAAACTTGTCACCTTTTGATTGGTGCAGTTGGTGTCTGAAAGTCGCTGGTGTTTAACTGCAATTTATTTATCTTTTTTCACCTATCCAAAATGTGTGTTTTTGGGGTTCCCTTTTTTTCTTTTATTCATAGTGTTTATTAGAAAGGACCTTTCTGCCTCTAGTCAATACTAGTATGAACGCTGAATTTCTTGTTCTTCTACTTCCAATGTTGGTTCTAGACAGATGGGTTGACAATCGTTACAGACAATGATTGGAAATGCTTCTGTGAAGAGTGGGGTGGTGCCGAGGAGAAAGGCATATCTGCTGTAATCGAGTACAGTTATAATGCAGGGAATAATTTGGCTGGATCCGGTGAAGAGATGCCAGTATTAGAGGAGCATCTGGCTTCACATGATGAAGTGAATAGTGACACTGAGTCTAGACAACCTGTGATTAAGACTTGTCCAGAGGTAATCTGAAACTCTGCCCAAATCTTTGTTAACTTTTCTTGCTCCTTTAATTTATTTATTTATTTATTTTTTGTTTATATTAAAAACTTGATGACATTTGTAATTTTATATTTAGAATAAAATTGTGACTTGTCTTCTTGTAGAATCCTCGGTTGACCTGTGGAACTAGTTGTTCATGCCTGTGCAATGTCTCTTGATTTTCATATGAACTCAAAAGTATGACGTGCTGGAAAATCTTTATGTTTCAGACCATTGTAATTCAGTGATATGTTGGTATCATGTTCTAAATGTTTAGTGAATGTTATCAATAGAACATCGCAAACCCATCTGCCCATTCAGCTTCCTGAATATGTTACTAAGGATAATAGCTTTCAAAAGATAGCATTCCGCATTATACAACTTTAGCTTTCAAGATGATATCAGTGTTTCTTAAATATCTCAGTAGTCCTTGATATGTTATTTGTTTTATTTCTTATGTTTTGCCAAAACTGTTGAATTTGAGCACATGACTACATCTACACATATAATTGCAAAATTTTAGTTAATAGTCGTGTGGTACAAAGGGAAGGAGGAAAAGATGGGAATCTCTGCCGGGGCCCACAGTTTTTAGTAGTGAATGTTTCAGGTTTATTGGAAATAGGAGAGTATGAGGGGTGATGTGTTTTTTTCAAGTTTGTCCCTCATCCTTAATATTTTTTCCTTTTCTTTTAAAAGGATATAATAGTAATGGAGTACAATATTTCCTTCCTCTCAAGCTTCTCCCATGCCAAACAAAGGAAGGTGAGATCCATCTTTTATCCTTCCACTTTTCCACCTCTCTTACCAAACACTCATGATGGGAAATGGGCATCTCTTCTTTCCTCTCTTTTATCCATCCTCACTAATTTTTTCTTTTCCCTATAACTTACTCATCTTCCCTAATGAACGGAACACATTGTCGTAGAATATTAATTGTAATCTTATAATCAACTCTTTTTTTTTTTTGTCCTCTCTCTCTCTCCCCCTACCAAACACCTTGTACCATATTTTGCATCCTTTTTATTTATTTATTTTTTTATCTGATGGTTATTTTGCCAGATATGTGAGGAATGTATTGGAGAAAGAGAAAGTTGCGAGTTAATGCAGAAACTCAACTACTGCAATGAGGACATATATGTACTTTTTGCACGTGACAAGGAGGCTCCAAAATCTTTTTTAGAAGCATCTGACACATCCTTTGAGCAAGATCGCCGAGTTTCCAAGCGCTCTCGGAAGACAAATAATGGGAATCTGATAAATTTAAAAGTTTCTGGTTCCACATCAATATACCAGTTAAAGATGATGATATGGGAATCATTTGGGGTACGCTACCTGAAGCAAGTACATAGATAAATGAAGGCATTTGCTTTGTTTATTTATTTCACTATTATTTTTTTCTTGTGGCAGTGCATTTTTGTATAGTGTGCTTATTTTGGTTTTCTCGGTTGTTGTCAGTATCTCCATTTAAGATTTTAGATATGAAGGTTGAGCATATCGAACATGGAACAAAGTCCGTACAAAAAGTTTAGATATATTTACAAGAAAGTAGAGAGAGACTTTATATGAAATATAGAGAAGTGGGGAGAATTTATTTGGAGAATGTTAAAAAAATTGAAAAAAAAAACTATAAATTTAGAATTGTTCAAAATGCAGATTTGTTTTACGTAGGGAGAAATTGAAGTAGCAAAGATTTTAGGAAATAATGGGTAATTTTTCTTTCTCTTAATGATCTCATTAGTCTTATCGCAAACCCTAATTAATTGGAATTTGTGGCTTTGTTGTGTTGAATTAAGTATGACATTGGGGAAACATATTCATGGACAATGAAGTTGGACATATTTGTGCGGTAAGACCATGCACCATCGGATTTACTCAAAATCTCCAAAATAAAGCACCTAACATTGTTTCTAACATGTAATTTCATATGGAATGCATTCAAATTGACTTGCAATTGCCTGGACTTGTATCCTGTTTGAATTTTCATCGTTATTTAGTTGGTTTAGCATAAAATATTGCCCTGCCATTTGATCATGATGATTGTTTTTTGGTAAGTAGATCATGATGATGTTGTTAGGTGATGTTGGTGTGATAGTTAATGTCTAAGTAAATGTTTATTGATTTGCAAATATCACATGTTGATAGAACGTTGTTAATTAAGCGTGATACCTACAAGTATCTAATATGGGTGCTTTTTGAGATAATTTATTTTACTCTACGATTTTAGTTGGTCTCAAAATTGGCTTTTCCAAACTTGAAATATGCTATGTTGTGTATTATGCTTTTGAGAGACTAATCTTTCTTTTCTTTTCTCTAATATCTTTCATGTTAATATCATAGAAAGTGGTTAAATTATCTATTCTTGTTGCATAGCTGAATATATTTTGCATCCACTGGCATCTTCTAACTGACTCAATTGATTATGCAGGTTGTTAAGGAAAATCAGATACTTCGCAAAGGTGCCAGGATAATTGACAAGGAGGCTTCTACTCTTGCAGACATGAATATATTTCCTGGGGATAAGCTTTGGGTGATAGATTCAGAGATCCATGAGCAGCGAGATATTGCTGGTAATTAGCATTGTCATACTGAGATTACGATTAGCATATGTTTTTGTGAATATGTACTGCTTTTACTCAGGCCTATTCATAAGGAGACTGTCCTTTTTATAATGCTATTCTACATGATTCTGTCAGTGAGTTATGGGAATTACGTAGGACCATCCTAATTAATTAGGAGAATCATATAATACGCACAATGAGTCACGCACCCACAGCCTCACCCTCCACCTTATTTTTATAAGAGGAGGAAGTGCAATTTGAGCTAGAGCTTGTTGGTGATTCTTAAAATCAAGGTTCTAAATGTTGTCTTCAACTATGTTGAGATCCCAATTGATGCATGCATTAGGATTAAGGCAAAGGGCTGTTTGGCAAACTGTTAGAAAGCCTTTTTCACTTCTCTAAACTAAAAACTCTTCTTAAATACCAGTTAACCAAACTGATTTTCAGATGTGGCCCCGCCACTAAGACACTTTTCAAAACAAACTACAAAATTCTTCTAAAAAACTCAATACACTTCTAAAAAAATAAAATGCAAAATATTTTTCAAAAATAACTTAATATTGTATTTTTTAAAAGGTGGAGACTGTCCATGTACAAATTTTTATTTATTTTATTTTTTAAATGGGTGGTGCTATGGCACGCACAATCAATTCTCCATTTTTACCTTTTTCAAAACTCTTTCTGAAATGCAAAACAGTTCTCATAACTTCACCAAACAGGCCCAAAGTATTTAAGTAGCTCTTAGGAAAGTCCATGAGGGGTCCATGAGGGCTTTCTTGTGCAAGCAAAGCTTGTAAAGTTGAAAAATGATTGTACATGTGACAACTGTGATGTTTTAAGATGGCTACACTAATATTGGCAAGTTTTATAGTACATCGACAGTTGTTTCCTTTTTTATTTTTATTTTTTATATGTAAACAAAATATCATTGAAAAGTGCAAAAAGGTGCAACCTAAGTACACAAGAAGTATACAAGAAAAATAAAATATCCTTATGTAATGATTATGTTTTTTGTTAGGTAAATACAACATACTACTCAGGATTGTATCCAGAACCTTATGCTAATGTAATTACTATGTAAGAAGCTAACAAGGAGATGCATTTAATCTTTCCTGCTTAATATAATATAGATAAAAAAAAATTATTATCTATTAAAAGAATTCTTTCAAAATGTGTTTGAAACATGGAACTTTTTAATACGAACCTAATATTTTTATTATAGACATTTAAAATTCCCTTGTTTACAAAAAAATTATTTTTACATCCAAGATATCTATATATAAGTTCTTTATCTTTGATGAAATGAGGTAGAATGTTGGGAAAATAGGAAGTACTTTTACAGAAGTAAGAACTAACAATTCTTACCGAGTAACCAAAAAGTAATTGAGAAGTAATGCTGATGAGTAGAGTTGATTTTGAGCCACTGATGCTGAGATATAAGATTTGAAGATTGAGCAAGCTTGTATCTGTAAACCAGGCCACAAAAGTAAAAAATGCATAAACAGGATCAACAGGGAACTGATCTGATGGCTAAATTGTTTCATGCTTTGCATATTGATACTTGCCCATATATAAATTATTTCTTGTTAGGTATCTTGATGTATTGTTAGCATTATTGATATTTTTAGGCATAAGATGGAATATGTATATTGTCACAATCTCAACTCTCTCTCTCTTTCTCTCTCTTCATGTGTGTGTGTGCATGCATAAACACGTGCCCATGAAGACACGCACCCACAATTGCATTAACAACTGATACATATGTAGAAAGTTGTGTATGGTCAAGTGCCAAATGTCTAAGATGCTTGAGTTGAACATTTACGGGCACTTACCAAAGATTAGGATTGGTTCTTGTAATTTATTGGACACTGATTACATTTTTTTTTTTTTTTTTAAACTTTGTATTGGACTTTAACAGGGAGCCTATTGGCCAATTTTAGTCCTATGTTGTATACAATTAGCCACGCTCTGATTTTTGTCCTATGTTGTATATGATTAGTCATGTTGTACTAAATTAACAGTTATGTGTACTGATTTGCCTTATCAAATGTTCCATAGATGAGCTCTCTGACCAGAAAACGAATGTTCAACACATTGAGGAAGGCTTTCGGGGAACACTTTTGACAGCAAATATTTCATCCCAAGTTGTTTAAAAAGCATGCCTTTAAAAATTCATATCTGCCTGCAACGTCCCACTGTTTGTAGACATGATATTGGGAGAGGAAACTGATGGAGTTTTTGACTTGCATTTTGGAGGTAAGTTGCTATTCCATTGTTCACCTTGTTTGCATTGAATAATAATTTTTTGTCGTCCTTTAGGACCCATATTCTTTCGAGCCTCCTCTGTTGACTTGTCTCTGCTATTTCTTTTATCCCTGCTTCATCAACTGATATTTATTTCTTTACAAATATCCAATTGGTATTCACTGTTTCCACTCTTTTTCTTTTTTCTTGATTTTATTAACCTTTTGAATATGTCATTCCAAGTTGAAAAGGCTTTACACCATAACACCTTATGAGAGGTCAAAAGCCTCACCTTAATTTTTCTCCTTTAAAAACAATGGCTCAGATACAGTGCCGATGAATTTCTCCAAATATATTTGAAATTTGAAAAGCTTATGAAGTGGAAGTCACTAGTTCAATCTCCTCTTTCCCTTCCCTTGGGGTCACAAAACTTATATATATATATATATATATATATTTTCTCTTTCGAAATACTATTCTGGTTTGGATTGATTACTATTTTGTGTTGTCTTGGGCAGAAGCAGTAGCTGTACCTAGGTCTGTTAGTTTTCTCCCTTCAGACGGCTGGTTTTCCGTGTAAATGTGTAGGGCTTGCCAACATTTTACTTTTCCGGTGGTTGCGGACTCGGTGAGGATATGGAACGTATTGTTGCATAGTCTCCTGCTACGTCAAACTCGTGGTTTTGGGTTCGGTTTTGGTGCTCGCGTGGATGTTGCTGCCTTCAGTCTGCCCGACCTCGTCAATTTCACGGCTTCGAGGGTCTATTGTACATCTTGTTGCTTATATATATATATATATGCCTATGCGATGGATTGGCTGATTTCTTGCTTGGTTAATGAATGTATATCCTAGAGTAGTGTCAAATATAACTGCTCATACATATCTCTCTCTCTCTCTCTCTCTCTCTCTCTCTCTCTCCATGCCTTTTATTGTTCTTGGTGCGCAGATATGACGGAAGGGCTGTTACTGAACATATTTACCATGTCCGCATACTGATTGATATCCAAGTGATTCTTGCTCCCTCTCCCAGCCTTCAAATAAAGCTCAGTTTATCCTTACGTTAGGCAGAGGATATAAAAACGCCATTAAATGGAGAAATTGCCTGCCAGTAGAGATTGAAGGATGGACCATCTTAGTTTTCTTTATTTTCTCTTGTTTTTGAGCTTCATATTTTTTTCATGTAACGAGGCACGTTCATAGTTTGATACAAGCTTTGCAGCAAGGACCGCTGCATTCCCTCCGATCTACAAGTGAATATGGTAGTATTTTTCTTTTATTTTCATTTTCTAGGTGAGCTTTGGCTTTACTTGTTTAAATTCTCCATTCCTTCAAATGGATATAGTATATTCAAAGGAAAATTACAACATCTTTACGAACTGATACGCAAGTGTACATCATAATACGTAACTCACAATCAAAATTTAATTATTTATAGTAATTGATGTGGTTGGCGCCAAGCAAGTTGACTTGCAAACTAATGTGGTAGTCCACGTGTAAGTATTTAGTAGTTAACTTGAGTTTGTAATTGACTTGTAATAAAAGTTGTGACATCATGGTTTGTTAATTTTAAAAGGGTAAATATCTAATAAATCCTTGAGTCGGAGCGTCATTTGAATTCGATCTCTCAATTTTTGAAAATCAGTATTCGGTGCTTAACTTTTTTGCGAATTTGAAATAGTTCCTGTGATTTTTCTGTCCATTTTCGCAACCACCGTTAGTGCTACGTCAGCATTTTTGCCACATCATATTAAAATATTAATTTTTTTATTATATTGTCAAATTAAAAAATTATTTGTATTATTATTATTTTTAAAAAAAGAAATTAAAAATGAAGGGGTTTGGCGGTGGCCGGGCGCGGCCACCCCCAGTCGTGAAACCATCCACAACATGGCCTCCGATCTCCTACTACCAAACTCCAAATCGAATCCCCAATCATCACTATCAACCTCTGACATCTGCTGTCCTCCAATATCACCTCCAATAACATGTCCAGCGGATCACTACCAGAGCTTTGAACTAGGCTCATTCTTAGAACCAAAATCCACACCGGGCATCCCAAAATCGCTCATTTTGGAATTGAAACCCGAATTCACTCCCATAAAATCGTCATTGCTTGAGCTAAAATCACTCAAGGGGAATGTGATCGAGCTGGATTTTGATGCATTCTGGAAAAAACCACCACCCGATCGTTTCGATCCAAAATCAACCAAAGAACCAAATTGGTCTTTGTTAGAGCTTATCTCAGCCCCACCTCCACTACCCACACCTTAGATAGATGGACCTCTAAGATTCGGACCCTTGTCGACGATTCTGATACTGATGGTTGAACCGGACGAATTCCATCCCTTCATACGAAAAAAAGGGCTTTGCTTGCTTCAATTACTGTTCAGAGCCATCCAAGAGCGTACCAGAATCAAACATTTTGTGTGCCTCGAGACCCAAATCGAAGTCAAAGTTGGATTTGGACTTACCGTAATTTGAATTCATGGTTTTTGATTTGACCACTATTCAGATCTGAGTGTAATGAAATTATATTTTAGTTTGTGCTCAGATCTGGCTATCGAGAAGCGTATAGATCTAAGTGTAATTCAATTATATTTTAGTTTGTGCTTAGATCTGGCGCTATCAAGAAGCGTACCTGAGAGATTGCAAAAAGCAGAGCTTGTAGATTATAGAGAGAGCAAGAGAGAGAGAAAACAAAGGGTAATGGTTGGTAGTTCTTTAAACGAAGAAGCCTTGCTTGGATTGACCAGGCCCTGGGGGTGGCCTGGGAGCCACCCCCTCCCACGGTGGCAGCCACCTCCAAACCCCATCATTTTTTTTTTAAAAAAATAATAATAATACAAAATAATTTTTTAAATTGATAATATAATAAAAAATTAATATTTTAATATGATGTGGCAAAAATGCTGACGTGGCACTAACGGTGGTTGCGAAAATGAACGAAAAAATTACGGAAGGACCTATTTCAAATTCGCGAAAAAGTTAAGCACTGAATACTGATTTTCAAAAAGTGAGGAATCGAATTCAAATGACGCTCTGATTCAGAGATTTATTAGACATTTACCCATTTTAAAATGTTCTTTTTAAAAATGCAGTTAAGTGTATGACAATATTGTAAGTTAGAGCATCTATCACAGTAATGATTATTTTAGCTATTCAAAATACACATTTTTCTATTTTAATTATTAATTTTTTAATACAAACTTCAATGACCTATCTATTATACTCTTTACTTTCTTTAAATAATATATATATGTAAAAGTTGAAGGGGAGGGAGAGAGGGGAGAGAAAATTATAAAAATAGACTAAAATGTGAAAGTTCATTATAGTACAATGGATAAAAACACTCAATTTTGAAGCATATGCTTGATGAGTAAAATAGTTCATAATAGCAAACCATATGAAGGCTCTGTTGAAAATGCTCTCGGCCTCAAAAAACATATCCTTTGTCTGTGATTCGAAAACATCGCAATTTCTTGAAAGAAGGGATTTTCGAACGACAAACACTCGTTTTCAAGAGTCCAAGACACCTTTCCTTTTTTATTTTTTATTTATTTATATATATATATATATATATATATATATATATATATATATATATATATATATATATATATATATATATATATATATATATATATATATATTCTTTTTTAGCCATAAAAGAAATATTAGCTCATGCAGTTTATCTACTAAGATACCAAGTTATAAAAGTAAAAAGGAGCATTGATATCCATCCATTGGTGAATGACAATTTTTGTAGCATTTGGATAAGCATATAATAATATTATCCCAATCGGAAACATGGCTAAAGAAAATGCACCCACCCAACCAACATCTTTAACCCACCGCTCACCCAATCAAAGCAAAAAGGTAGCATAACCGACAAAATTGACCCTCTCTTTCTCTCTCTTCCCTGCTTGATCACTGCCTTTCTACATCCAGCGTTTGTGATTCCGGGAGTTGTGGGCTCCCCGGAACCAACGATCCCAGCTCACATCTTCTGGTCCCCTAGTCCTGCACATCAACCACGTACACAACACAACACCCTCTTATTGTGACGACAGTTAACGTACCAAATAATTACCACAGCAATAACAACCACAAATGATTTCTTACGACGGAAGCAGCGGATCGCGGACGGAGCCCAGGCTTGAAATGAGCCTGTTGCAAAGATGACGTCATCCAATGACGATTATTATGGAGTTTGGATTTTGTAAAAACTGAAGAAGAAGAAGAAGAAGAAGAAGAAGAAGTAGAACAGGTTTTTTATTATATATATATATATATATATATATATTAACTTACTCTTTGCATACAACGGAAGATTCACCTGTTGTCTCCAGTTTGTCCAGCTCTTCCTGCATGATTTGATTCATAGACACTTTTTGATCTTAGACAAAAATACGTATACCCCATTTGAAATGTCTATGTGTGTGTGTGTGTGTGTATATATATATATATTGATGAAAGAGGACCTGGAGGATGTTGATTTGACTGTGAAGATTGGTTATGGCAGCTGCCATCCGATGCTTCCCGAAGAAAGTGCCAGAAGCTCCTGCTTTTGCGTTACCTTGAGGATGATGATGATGATGATCAGGAGATACTACCTCTTTTTGCTTTGCTCCTCCTCTTCCTCCTCCTGGAGATGATGATGATGATGGCTGTGATTGTTGCTGCACATCCATCAGATCGATTCACACGCAGCCAAACGCTTACGGGAAATGAAAAGCGAGAGAGAGAGAGAGAGAGAGAGGTTTGAAGTCATGATTAAAGCTAAAAGTGGACCGAGTATAAAACGTTGAATGGTGGAAGATGGAAGCAAAGGAAAGTCAATAGTGCTGTACAAATGGTGTAAGAAAAAAAAAAAAAAGAAGAAAAAAACTAGAACGAGGCCGGTTATATTCAAAGCTTTTGTCATTAAATATTTAGGTGTTGTTTGAGATTGAGATAAGAAGTTGAAAAAGTATTTTTAATATTTGAAAAGTTGTGCTAGATAAGGAGTTGATTTATTTAGTTTTTTCAAATCGAATTCAAATTCTAAAAATATTTTATTCAACTATTATTATTATTATTATTATTATTATTATTATTATTATTATTATTTTTTAATTTTCTCTCAAATTTTTTAACCATTTAAACATAATTTCAAAAACAAATTTTCTCGGAATTTGCAATTTTTCAAAAAAAATTGCACACCCAAACATCTCAAAAGCATTTTCTAAAAAGCTATTTTTTTTTTTTGCTTTAAAAGTTCTATTTCTCAATGTAATCCTAACACAGGCTCTTAATGAGTTTTTGAATAGGTAATTGTTAGAATTAATATTAATTTCAAAGAAATGTTATATATCATACTTTTATTATTATTATTATTATTGATTTGACATTGTAAATTGGCCAATGTTAAAGAAAACAAAAAGTTGATTAGCAGTGCCACATTAATAAAGTGGGATAAAAATGCGGAGTTTTAATTCAAATAATTAAGTCTACATTTTTTTTTTATGAACTTAAACTCTTTGACATGTCAAAAAAAAAAAAAAAAAAACTCAAACTTTTTAAGATAAGTGTTGATTTATCGTAATATTATAGTAAAGATCACGATTTTACCATTTATCATCTATTTGAGTTAAATATTTCACTTATTGTTATTGGACACCGATTGTTGAGAGAAAATGTTAAAATATTAATTTAAATGATTAATTTTTTTTTTTTACAATTTAAAATTTTAAAATAAATAGTAATTTAATATTTTTTTAAATAAATAATGATTTAACCATAAGAATAAGAACGTGACCACATTATTGCAAAACCTTGATTGTGATCAGCTTCGAATTCTCACACAATTTTCTATAATGATTGCAATTTTATATCTAATGACAGCAAGTATGCACTAATTTGTATGTTAAATTGACCTAAAATTCTTCTAAAAAAAATTAATTGACCTAAAATTGGGAGCCCAGGAGTATAAAAAGGAGGTTTATTAGCCTAATTCACCGCTAAACTGCAATATATATAGCAGCAGCCAGCAGGGCCCAGAGTCAAAGTCAAAACCCCACACTTACCCGCCGGGCCGCCACCTCCCTCTCTCTCTCTCTCTATGTTTTCTGTGTGCGCGTGAATAAATTATTTTCGAAGATTCCATTAGGTACTTAAGAGACCAGCCAAATGACCCATTCAAATTATAATGGTTTTATTTTTTTGAAAATGATTTTTATTATAATTTCTTTGCTCAGAAATTTTTATTGAAAGGGCAAAAAAGCATGAATGATTTTTATTGTAAAAATAAAATTAGTATCCATTCAATGTTGACAAAAAATAAATAAATACAGGCATCCCTTCCCTTCATCCCTGTCCTGACAATTTATGTTTTACAAAAATAAATGTAATGTAAACTGCCATATGATAGACAATTTTAATAATTGACAATGGTAAATTTTTTTTTTGGGATTGCGTCAACCAGCTTAAAAAGTGTTTTTAGTACATAAAAAATTGTGCTAAACAAAAATGAGTCCGTTTGGTAACAAATTTTAAAAGACATTTTTTTTTTTTTGACTTTTTTCCTCTAAAAAAAAAAAAAGCCTAGAATTGCGTTTTGAGATAAACTTGAAAATGAAGTTTTTTTTTTTTTTTTTTTTTTTTGACAAAAAGTTATATTTCTTAGTACAATCACAAGAGGCTATAAATACTACATAGATTATCACATCAATTTGTAAACTTAGTAAATTTTAGAAAAAATTGCACCATTGGTCTATGTAGTTAGTCTAAATTACAAATTGCTCCTGTTGATATCAAAATTAATTTAGAGATCCTTATGATTTGCTTAATTTACAAGTCGCTTCATGGAGTAAAATTCGGTTAAAAATTCTAACAGATTCTATTAGATGCAACGTCAGCGCCAATAAAATAGCGATATGTATCGATCATAATAAAAAACATATAAATCTATTAAAAATCAATCAAAATTTTTATAAAACCTAACAAAATCAATCAAAATTTTTAACGGAATTTGACTCCAAAGAGAAATTTTTAAATTAAGCCAACCACATGAACTTCTAAATTAATTTTGATATCAGAGAAAGTGATTTGTAATTTAGGCTAATCACAAAAACTAATAATGCAATTTTCTCTAAATTTTAGGTAAACTATTAATCCATATTTAACATAAATTTCTAAAAACTTTATAACAAAATAATGTAATATCCGAAGATATGCTCCCTTCTTTTCTTCTCTATTTTAGGTTTTTTTTTTTCCTGTCAGTTTGGGAGAGTACCAAAATGATGATGCTGAATGGAAAATCCTACAAATCACTAAAAGTAAAAGGCATCATGGCAGAAACTATTTAAGCCAAAACAAAAGCAAAGGAAAAAGCCACTGTTTCTGAATTCTGACGCATTGGTTGTGAAGTCACGTTGTATAATGATACAAAGAAAGGTTTCTATAAATTTGTTAGTTGCACCAATTATATATATATATATATATATATATATATATATATATATATATATATAAAATAATAATAAATCTACTTCTCAACTAAACAAAGATAAACAAATAGGTACCATCAACATCAATATGATAGTAAAATAAATTAACCATAAGAATAAGAGAGATTAACAACCTACGCTTGCAAATGTGTCATAATAGTAGGTTTTTCCTGAATTGAGCTATATATGTAAATCTTTTAGGCCTTCTTCCTTGGACTGTATAGATCTTAGCGATAGAATAATTAAGTCATAATTTCTTGGCTTATTGTATCATTAACTATTTACTTATTTTGGTGTGAGGAACTTATCATGAATCCATTGATTTCTGCCGCTTCCGTTATTGCTGTCGGGTTGGCCTTCGGTCTTGCTTCTATTGGACTTGGGGTTGGTCAAGGTATCGTTGCGAGCCAAACTGTAGAAGGGATCGCGAGACAACTCGATTTGATTCACGAAATAGACCCATTGAAATAAATAATTATTCATTTTATTTGGTTGTACACTATTCATAGGAATGTTGTTATGAGAGTGGAAGACGTTAGTCATAAGTTGGTGACGTTAGCCCTAAGTTATAATAGTAACTATTTCAATAAAGAAGTTACTTCCATTAGGTTATTAGCTTAATAAGGAAATATTCCAAGTTATGTAAGAATCTGATTTATTCCCAAAAGGAGTCAGATTCTATTTTAAATTTCTAAGTCTAGCCGCATTTGTTTTCCTAGTACAAGTCGAACTTGTATTCCTAGTTTCAGCAGGTCATTGAATCCTATTTAAAGGAGAACACATCAATAAAGCAATATGCAAAAATTATTACTCAAACTTAATGATTGAAGAGCTTAGGAACTCTCTAAATTCCTAGTGTTACATTCTTTAGTCAAGATAGGTAAGAAGAAGAGGACCTTCTTTTCCTGTTGAAAGGAGAATTACTTGATTATCTCAATTCTTATAACAAATGTCTATTCTTATAGGAATACTTTATTTCCTTACTAAGAAGAATATGTATTTTTTTAAAAAAGAGAAGAATACCTACTCTTTTCCATGGGAATAAATATATTATTGCGTTTGCCCAAAAGCTCCCAACCCTCTTGAGTCAATCTGCTACCATCTTCGTCAAGCCAAAGAACCCTCTCAATCCAGGTATCTCTCTCTCTCTCTCTCTCTCTCTCTCTCCATCTATTTTATTTATATTGCAACAAATTTGGTGATGTCTTTCTCTCTTTCTCTCTCTCTCTCTCTCTCTCTCTCTCTCTCTCTACCATAGAGAGAGAGAGAGAGAGAGAGAGAGAGAGAGAGAAAGACAGTCGTTGTGTTTGGCAATGAGACCCAATTAGTACTATCCTTAATTCCTTACATAAGATTTAATTATAACTCTACACCGTTTATAAATTCAGAGCTAATACAATTTCAATTGTTTATTTATTAAATTGGATTAACAATAAGACCACAAGAGAAGGACGTTTGAGCAGGAATATGAAGAATGTGTATTATGAGAATGAATAATTGATCAAGTCACTATTCTCTCTACTGGGAAAGAAGTTGGTTCAAGAAGAGATAGGAATTGGACAAAAAATTCTTCCAAACTCGGTTGGAGGAATTTTTTATAACCCAATTTCTAAAATTACTATGTACGCTTTAAGCATATGAGAAGTACATGTTTTCTTATTAATAATATTAAAAAAATATGTGAAAAGCATTTGCTATTAAAAAAATGCGATTCTTATAAACTAAGGGTCACATTGCACTTTTAGAGACTAAGTTAATCTTATTTGTAATTCAAGTTTTTTAATTTTTCGGATATTCTTGTAATTAGTCTAATTTTTTTAATGAATAAGTTAATACTTTCTTAATTTTTAATATGCTTATTAATTTTTTCATTTTGAGCACATGTAAAAAAAATACAAAAACAAGCTTGAGCCGAGCTAGTCAAGTAGCCGGCTTGGCTTGGTTGGCATCCCTAACAAGTTTGAGCTAGGTTAAGCCGTTAGCGAGCTGAGTTTGTACAAACATTTCAAAACTCGGCTCGAATATGCAACCTATTAGCTAAGCCATTCCTAATATTCGGTTCAGCTCAGCTCAATGCTTAGCAATAGCTAGTCATTTATTTTTTAGCTGAAATAATGACTAGTCGACTGGAGCTACATTTTACATGTTTTTGATACATGACTAGCCAAAATAATCTTTACCTAGCCCAATTAAAATGCTGTAAATCTTTTCTAGTCATTTATTGACCAAATCTTTTGTGAGTTATTTAAAAGAGATGCTTATTGAAAACATTCCAGTTTGCGCGGGAGCAAATATAATAACTCAAATTCATAGGGTATTCGAGCAATATAAAATTCTGCTCAATTCAATTAAATTAACAAAATATAAAACAAAACTAGTAGCACTTAAACTCAGACCACTTTAAACTCGGCGATTAACTCACGAAAATGGAAAATAAAGTACAAAGAGAAAATCGATAAATTATTTAAAAACGAAAACAAACAGAGAGAGAGGAACTAGCCGTTGGGGGCCCCAAATTCAAACGCATAATCACAGAGAGAGAGAGAGAGAGAGAGAGAAGCCCTAATAGCTTTTGATTTCGTTCCATAAATAGTAAGACAAAGAGATGAATCATCATTCTCTCTCTTTCTCGCTCTCTTTCTCTCTAACGCTCCCCTCTCATCCTCTCTCTAGAATTCTCTCTCTGTTATATCTCTAGGAAACTCTAATTTTGTTCTTTGTGTTCATTAGCTTGTCGATCGATTAGTATGGTTTCGTTGGTTTCTATAATCTGCTTCTTGAATATGCTATCTCATCTAATTCTACAATCTGCTTCTTAAAGAGGTACGGTTCATTGCGAAAGGATCAGTGTTGGGGAATAATCCCAATTTTGCTCAATGGGCCAGAATTTTGGCCCATTAGGACCAGCGGCAAATTGCCGAAGCTGTCTGCATACAAGTCAAGGACGATTAAAATTGACCTTATGGCGACCATGAAGGATATCCCACGATTGCACCGTAACTATTATTATGGAAGGTTCTCCCATGATCTAGAGTCGATTGAGAATCGACTCCGCGATAATCGTGGAGCACGAACCATGACTCCACGATTTCAAGCCCGTTAAAGACCGACTTGGCAACAATCGTGGAGCATATACGACAATCCCACGATCCAAGTAGTCGACAAGCACTTTGGATCTGACACGTGGTCCAATGGAAAAACCGGACCTCTCTCAACATTCCATATATAAATACCTCATAACTAGACATGTAGAGAGAGATTGCTCATTGTGATAAACAGTGATATATACTTGAAATAATATTGACAAAAGCATCGGAGCGAGATTGTCGGATTCCCCCCGACGTAGCTTTATTTGTTTTACAGGATAGTGGAGATAGGCTCTTCTGGTTCAGCAACGACCATACCAGAATTTGTTCTAACAGATTGGCGCCGTCTGTGGGAAATGACTAGCGAGTGTGCGTTGTTTACTACGCAAAAATTTATCTGAAATGGTACGAACAAGAGCCACGGCTTCAGGAGCAAACAACCCTCGTCACGGGACGGGGGGTGCGTCTCATCAGAATGCAGCTGAGATGGAGGCTCGAATAGCCCAGATGTCTAGGGACATGAAGGTCTTAACTCAAAAGAACCTTCGTCTGCTGAGGCGACTGGCGGATGAATGAGTTCCTGAAGCACCTTAGGGGCATGAAGGAGGAGAAAGCAACACCCATGAGGAAGAAGACAGGGAGAGCAGAAGGGTCATAGAAAGAACTCAACCTGAAAACCGATCTTGGCGAGCTGAAGGAGTCGTGAACCCTCCTCCTAGTGAAGGTGTGATGAATCCTCGATATGAAGAAAGAAGACTCATTGAAGCAATCGCCACACTCGATGAGAAGTATGAAGACAAATATAACCAGCTGCAACTTGAAATCCAGCAAAACAGTAAGGGGAAAATTTCTCGAGTGGATAGCCTTTTGAACAGATCTTCCCCATTCTCTGAGTGCATCATGGTGATCCAACTTCCCGAGAAATTTAAAATTCCGGCCATCCAAACTTATACCGGGGTTGAAGATCCCACCGAGCACCTGGACAACTACAAGATGCATATGGATCTGCAGGGGACTCCACAGGAGATGGCGTGTCGAGCCTTTCCACTTACCTTGTCCAGTTCAGCCCGAGACTGGTTCCGAAAACTCCCTCCGAGTCCCATCACAAGTTTTGAGGATCTCGGACCGAAATTCGTAACTCAATTCCTGGCTGGGTGCAAGAGGAAGAAGCCTTCCGGACAACTGATGGCAATGCGCCAAAAAGAGGGCGAGTCTCTGAAAGATTATGTGGTCCGATTCAATCAAGCAAAGCTCACCATTGATAACCCAACCGAGGAAATGGTTTATGCTGCCCTCTATCAAGGATTATGGGTGGAAGGGCCCCTAATGTCTGAAATTGCTCTCAATCATCCTGAGAATTTGACCGACCTCACGGATGTGATTGAGAAATACGTAAACCAAGAAGAAACCCTCGCGGCTCTGAGGGAATCCTAGAAGCAGAAGGTTTCAGAGTCAGGCAACTCTGGGAAAAAAGAAAAAAAGGGCTGGAAAGAAGAAAAGCGGACCGAAACAAAAAAAGCCACGGAACCAGCAAAGTATTACCAGTTCTCTATAGATGAGTGGACTCCTTTGAATTCTCCCATTAACAAGGTATTGATGGAAATCAAGTGGGATCAGCAGTACGATAGGCCTTATCCCCTTTACAATAAGCATGTGAAAGAAGAAAATAGAAACAAATTCTGCGCGTTTCATGATGCTCGAGGTCATGTCACCGAGGAGTGCAGAAATATCAGAATCCTGATCGAGAAGCATCAAAAACGGAAAACTACTCCGTTTCATAGCAGACAACCAAGGCCAGCCTTGGTAGAATCGGAGGCCTCGAGAGCATCAATATCGAGAGCTGAGACACAGAGATCGCTCTCCTTTGAAGCATTAGGAAGATCGCAGAGATAGGAGAAGGGAGGAACCTCGACGAGACAGAAGCAGAAGCAAAAGCAGAAGCAGAGGTGCATGGGGCCATGGACAGCGGAATGAACCGGTCATCACCGACATCCGAACCATATTTGGAGGTTTTGGCAAAGGAGGGGAGATGAGCGCGGATAGAAAGGCCTACGCTCGGTATCAGAAGCATCAGGAGGTGATGACTATAGAAAGACCCCACAAATCCCACCGAAGGGAATCCATGGTGGTGGGGTTTTCAGATGAAGATTATGCGGGAGTTTCACTTCCTCATACCGACGCAATCGTGGTCACTCTGCAAGTGGCTAACCACCGAATCCATCGAATGTTCATTGATAACGGGAGCTCGGCTGATATCCTATATTGGTCAGCTTTTTGAAACATGGAGAATAGCCCGGAAAAAGTGATCTCATCTACCTGCCCTTTGGTAGGGTTTGCCGGGGAGCAAGTCCAACCGGTCGGGTCTATTGAACTCCCTATAACTACCGGGGATTATCCGACCACAAAAACTATCATGGTTAAGTTTCTGTTGATCAATAGACCCTCGGCCTACAATACGATCCTTGGAAGGACAGCCCTCAACGATCTGAAGGCGATCACTTCCACTTCACATTTGAAGATCAAATTCCCAACTGAGAAAGGTGTTGGGGAAGTAAGGGGAGAACAGGGCGTGGCACGTCAGTGCTACAACATAATGATGAAAGGAACCCCTTCACGGGGTAGCTGCGGGGAGAAAGGCGAGCAATAGCAATTACAGCAGGGGGAACCAACCGAGGAGATGGAAGAATTTGAAGTGGGGAGTAAAGGAAAAAAGGTTAGGGTTGGATCTCTATTATCTCCGGAGATTAAAAAATCCTTGGTAGCTTTCCTTCGAAGTAATACTGATGTGTTCGCCTGGTGCCATGACGATATGCCAGGAATTGATCCTTCGATAATTTTGCACAGGCTAAATGTTGACCCAAACTACCGACCCGTCAAGCAAAAAAGAAGAAACTTTGCTCCGAAAAGAAACCAAGCCATACATGAAGAAGTGGAGAAGCTATTGAAAGCCGGTTTTATTCGAGAGGTGGACTACCCTCAATGGCTGGCCAATGTTGTCTTGGTGAAAAAGTCAAGCAGGAAATGGAGAATGTGCGTGGATTTCACTGACCTCAACAAGGTGTGCCCAAAAGATAGTTTCCCTCTCCCTCGGATGGATGTCCTAATCGACTCCACCTCGGGGCATGAGCTCCTAAGTTTTATGGATGCCTTCTCGGGGTATAACCAGATCCACATGAGCGAGCTCGATGAAGAGAAAACTTCCTTCATCACTGACCGAGGGTTATATTGCTACAATATGATGCCTTTCAGTTTGAAGAATGCCGGTGCAACCTACCAGAGGCTAGTCAACAGAATGTTCAAGGACCAGATCGGGAGGAATGTAGAAGTATATGTGGATGACATGCTGGTGAAGAGCCGAAAAGCGATGGCTGATCTCGAAGAAACTTTTAACACACTAAGGAGATATCAGATGAAGTTAAACCCGACCAAATGTGCTTTCGGCGTCTCATCAGGAAAATTCCTGGGGTTTATGGTCTCGAGTAGAGGAATCGAGGCAAATCCAGAAAAAATTCGAGCTGTGCTGGACATGCAAGCTCCCCGTACAACAAAACAACTGCAGCAATTGACCGGGAGAATTGTTGCCTTAAACCGGTTCATTTCCCGATCAACGGATAAATGTTTGCCCTTCTTCAAGATACTTCGGAAGACGTTTGTTTAGAGCAACGAGAGCGAAGAGGCTTTTGGCCAGTTAAAAGAATACCTAGCCAACCCACCACTCTTGAGCTCGCCAGAAGAAGGGAAAATTCTCTACCTGTACCTAGCAGTGTCGCCATCAGCTGTCAGCTCAGTCTTAGTCTGAGAAGAGTCCAGATTGCAAAAACCAGTATATTTCACCAGTAGAGCGCTACATGGAGTCGAAGGAAGGTATCCTCGGATTGAGAAGTTGGCCTTCGCCCTTATCACTTTAGCTCGGAGGTTGAGACCATACTTCCAAGCACATGCTATAAGGGTGCTCACAAAGTATCCTTTGAAGAAAGTACTGCAAAAACCCGACCTCTCGGGTAGGTTGGTAAATTGGGCCATGGAACTCGGAGAATTTGACCTAGAATTCTATCCGAGAACCACCATCAAGGCTCAAGTTCTGGCAGACTTTATCGCAGAATTCAGCAATCTCCTCGAAAGTCAAGAAACACCCGAAAAAGAAGCGTGGATAGCGTATGTCGATGGGTCATCCATGAAGTCCCGGAGCGGAGCCGGGGTAGCCTTGATAACACCGGATAAGGAGGAAATTGCAGTGGCATTGAAGTTAGACTTTCCGACCACAAACAATGAGGCAGAGTATGAAGTAGTAATAGCAGGTCTCAGCCTAGCAGAACATCTCGGGGCAAAAAGCCTCGAAGTCCGGAGTGACTCACAAGTGGTTGTCGGCCACATCCAAGGTGGATCTGAAGCCAAAGGAGAAAAAAAATAATAAAATATTTTGCCAAGGTTTTGGGTTTCTGGGACCGCTTCGAACGAGTGGTGGTCACATAGATCCCAAGAACCGAAAATGAACGAGCAGATGCACTAGCTCGGTTAGGGTCGGCAACGGACGAAAAGATTTTGGCATTGAAACACCGGATAATCATTCTGGACAAGCCTTCTGTGGATGACCCTGGATCGGTGATGCAGATCGATGATGCCTACGTAATTCCTGAATGGGCAAGGAATGTGGTTGAATATCTGAAAAACGGGCAACTGCCGAATGATAAAAAAGAAGCTCAGAAAATTTGGATGCAATCATCACGGTATACTCTCGTTGGTGAAATTTTATATCGCCGAGGTTATACACTCCCACTCCTGAAATGCCTCTCAACGACTGAGGCTGAATATTTATTGAAGAAAATTCACGAGGGAGTCTGCGGCAGTCACTCGGGGGGTAGAACGTTAGCACACAAGGCTCTAGGAGCTGGCTACTATTGGCCAACAATGAATCAAGAATCAATGGAGATGGTCCGAAGATGTGACAAGTGCCAAAGGTTTGCAAAGTTACAAACAAACCCCCCAGCAAGAGTCAGCTCGGTTTCTTCACCATGGCCGTTTGCCCAATGGGGAGTTGACATTGTAGGGCCCATGCCCACAAGAAAATGGATTGCAGATTTCTAGTGGTCACAGTAGATTACTTCACTAAATGGGGAGAAACTGGGCCTTTAATGCCTATCATGATTGGGGCAATAAAAGATTTCCTCTAGAAGGCGATCATATGTAGATTCGGGATATCCTACGCCTTAGTAACTAACAATGGAACGCAATTTGACAGCAAACCATTCCAGAAGTGGTGCGCCGAGCTCAAAATCCGACATTTCTTCTCGTTGGTATATCACCCTCAGTCTAACGGGCAAGTCGAAGCTACAAACAAAAATCTAGTGAAGATATTGAAGAAAAAACTCTCGAAGCGTAAAGGAGGATGGGTAGAATATCTGCCAGAAGTTCTGTGGTCATACCAAATGACAACCAGCTCGGCAACTTCCGAAACGCCCTACTTGCTAACATTCGGAGCCAAAGCGGTAATCCCAGTTGAGGTAGTTTCCCCGAGCTTTCGCATTCAGCATTATAATCTCGGATTCAACAGCAAAGGGTTAAGGCTGCACCTTGATCTTTTCGAAGAAAAACAAGAAGGAGCGAGAATCAGAACATCTGCTTACAAGGAAAAAGCAACTCGGTATTATAACAAGATAGTAAAGCCCCGATCGTTTAATCCTGGTGATTGGGTGCTTCGGAGGATAACATTGGCAGATAAAGACCCCACAGAAGAAAAGTTAGGGCCAGTCTGGGAAGGACCATTCCGAGTTATTAAAAGCAACCCAAAAGGAGCATACCATCTTGAGGATACAAAGGGGAAGAAGCGGCAAAGACCATAGAATGCCGAATATCTCCGGAAATATTATATGTAATCTGCTTGTTCTTAAGCTTTCTTGTTTATCAATAAATGCAGATTCAGACAGCATACTATATTCCAAAGCAATATTCACAAATTCTATGGCTCGAATCCTCTCAACGTGATTCAAGTCATGTTGAGAGGACTCAAGTTGGAAAAATCAATGATTCGAATCACGTTGAGGGGATTCGAGCTGAGACTTGAGTCACGTTGAGAGGACTCAAGTCGGAAAAATCAATGACTCGAATCACGTTGAGAGGATTCGAGCCGAGACTTGAGTCATGTTGAGAGGACTCAAGTTGGAAAAATCAATAACTTGAATCACGTTGAAAGGATTCGAGCCGAGACTTCAGTCATATTGAGGGGACTCAAGTCAGAAAAATCTATGACTTGAATCACATTGAGGGGATTCGAGCCGAGACTTAGTCAGAATTCACGATCATTAACTTATACACTTAGTCAAAATTGGCTAAGTGCAAAAGTTGGGGGGTATTAGTACCATAACAAGAATACAAAAGGTACAACACAAAATACTAATATAATTTTGGTGTAAAATTATTTACATAAAACACCGGATGTCAATACAAAGGCTTGCAAAAGCACCGAAACTAAAGGCATGCCGAAGCTACAAAAAAAAAATAAAAATAAAAATCTAAGGCTTCTTGGTATTCGATTATCTGGAATCTTGATCAGCAGAAGCCTCAACATCAACAACCTCGGTTGGAGCGCTTGACTCTACTGGTTGAGTAGCCCCATCAACAGGCTCAGCATCTTCATCAACTCAATTTAGGATGTCAGGAATCAAATCTCGACCTATTCCCCTTAACTCTAAAATAGCTTGTTTAGGAACATCCATAAAGTCGGTATAATTCAACTCGGCAAAATTTGGTGAAGGGGTCGAAAGGTTAAGCGCAAATTCCTTGAGTGAATTAAAACCCCAGCTAAATCCATTAACCCAAGTTTGATCCCGAACCTTGGTAAATGCCAGAATCTGACTATGAAGTCGATCGGCCTTCACTTTGTAGTGAGCAGCCTTCGATTTATAGTGCTTGGATTTCTTCCGAAGCTCATGGAATTTGGATTTAGCTTTTTGTAAATCCGCCTGAGATGCTTGTAAGCCCGATTCAACTTCTCGCAACTTCTCCTCTACAGCTTGCTGAGCTTCTTCGGCAACTCGCCGAGCTTCTTCAGCGACTCTCTTTTGTGCTGCTGTAGCACTCAGATCAGCCCGCAACACGGTATTGCTGCATGATGTAGCCAAATACCTTGCCTCGACACTATCAGTGTGAGTCTTAAGCGCAAACATCTCGCGGGTTCTCACATCTAGCTTAGTAGCTAATCCTCGGCGGGTTTTCTTGGCCACTTCTCGCCTGAGCTCGGCCTCAGCAATCGACTCATCGTATTTGGCCAATTTTAACTCTCACTCGGCAAGAAGCTTATTCAGTCTGGCCACTTCTGATTCCAGGGATTGTCTACGAGCCAACTCGAGCTCAAGCTCAGAAACCAATTGTTGAAGTCCAGCTACAACAGAAACTTGGTCTCGGTGGAAATCCCTGTGCTAGTCGAATAGAGAAAGGGTATCCACCAATTGCTGTCGAGCAAAAATGAGACTTTTAAAAAAGAGAGAAGAGGAAGAAACGAATCAAGCAAAAGAAAGATAAGAAGAAACTCACCATTGTCTGTAGTCGGACAGATGAAGCGATCATGTCCTCGGTTGGAATGCAACCGGCGGTACTCCGCCCTAAGTAGTTGGCCGGGGTCAGGGCTTGAACCGCGTCCATGATTGGCCCGGCCAAACTCTCTTCCAGTGAGGCCTCATTATATTTGTACTGCCGGGCTGGCCTAAAAAACCCGATAGAATCGTAAGTAGATTCTACCGTCGGTCCGGTCCCTTCGATCCTAAGTTCGACAGAGGGCCTGCTACAACTCTGCTTCGCCTCCTGTGCCGCAAGGCAAACTGAGGGCTTGTTGCTTGACCCAACGGCCGCGTTGTCCGCTTTGACTCGGAGGGATGCAGCATCTTCACCAACCTCAGCGATCACTTCTGGCAGTGTTATCTCCTGGGTCCCGACCCCAGCATCAACCAGTGTCGTCTGTGACTCGGGTAGGTCCAAATTAGTTGCTGGGGGGGGTAGTCTGAATAACTTCGTCCTCGACCACGGGTGGAGGAGTCCCGTCCTGGCCTGCGGCTTGCGAACCGGGCACATCTTCGTTGCGAAGCACTAGAACTCCGCCTAATTCAGAGTGTAGAGGCGTTGCCCTCTTCCCGGCATTCCGAAGGAATCTTCAGAAATAATCGTCGACAGGGGTTCGGCATAGATTGGAATACCTCGAACTGCTGAACCAAGCGACTTGAGGTATGACCGTGTCGCCTCAATCTTTTGTTTCTTCTTAACAGGCTCCCCCTCAGGTATGTTGGGCGACTGAGGCCTTTTCTCGGCAGTCTTCGATTTCTCTGCCGGCGTCTCAATAGCCTTAAACTCGGTGACTTTCTTCTCGGCTGCTTTCTTCGCTTTAGCCTCCTGCTCGGCCTCGATCCGTTGGGCATCGGCAAGAAGCTTCTTCACAGTTTTTGGAGCCTCTTTTTGCTTCTTAGGTTTCTTCGGTCCATCAAGAACCTTTTCTTTACCCTTCCGCGTAGCAGGCTTTGGGTTTTCCTTCAACTTCTGAGGCTTGCTTTTCCTCACCTTCAGGAAAGGAAGATCAGAAACAGGAATGTCGTAACCGAGAATATTTCGCATATTCTCGTTTGTTACAAGGTGGTTGAAGTTCAGCGCGATCGATGCCTTTTTAATTGGCGTAGCCTTCGCGAAAGCAAGCATGGCGTCGACATTGTCGGTCTGCTCATCGTTCAACTAAGGGGCTTTGGCTGCTCTGACTCTCATGCGGGCCCAGTCCCGGGGTACCCCTTGGTCCGAGATGGTTGAGGGCTCGGCTCTTTCCCACTGGCCGGAGACTCTAAAGATTTGCTCCTTGCATTCTTTGTTGTTAGAATATCTCCAAGCCAAATGGATAAAGGACTGTTTCTTGCAAACGGTGAACTCTACCATGCCGTCTCGTCGGAAGCCGGCTAGGTAAATTGTGAGGAACTCAGTTACAGACATCCTCTTCTGAAGCTTAATCCTCCAAAGGATGAAAAAAGCAAACAGATATCTCCATCCGTTCGGTTTTACCTGAGATGAAGCTACCCCTAGCTGCACTAGCAGTTCCCTGGCTATCCATGTGAAAGGGAATCGGAATCCGGCCATCAGCATTCGCTCGGTGATTGACACATCACCACCGGCGAAGGAAAGTTGACCGGGCTCCTGAAAGTGGAGAGTCACGGAGTCTGGGATGTTATAGCTCTGACGGAGGCGAACTTCCTCAGAAGCCGAAATCAGAGACCTAAATCTATTCTCATGAGGAATGAGATTCGGGCCACCACCGATGGGAGCACCATCAGAATCAGAATCAGAATCAGAATTTGAAGCCATTGAAATCGATCAAATGTTTGAAGGAAGTCGGTCAACAGTTTGAAGAAAGTCGGTCAAATGTTTGAAGGGAGTCGGTCAAATGTTTGAAGGAAGTCGGTCAACAGTTTGAAGGAAGTCGGTCAAATGTTTGAAGGAAGTCGGTCAACAATTTGAAGAGGATCGGGAAATAGGAAAAGATTGGCTGGAAAAGGGAATTCTCGCCGGAAAACTCAGATGTTTTTTACAGAACACTTAATGATGAAAAGTAAAAATGAGAGGTGGGGGTTTATATAGTCCCTCATTAGGAAGCTGATAAGACGTTCATTGAATGCGCTGAGTTAAAAAAAAAATTTAACAGTCGGGCGTACAGCTGGCCTCGAAAGACAAGCCAAATGTGCATCTCAACGCGTGAAAAAGCTTCCACAGCCAAAAGGCTTACAGGCGTGATTACACGCGGCACGAGGAGCTTGAATCAACCTAATAATGTCCGCGCCGCACGAGAATACAGACCGATCAGACAACAAATTCCGAATCTCATCATAGCCAAAGTCATTATTTCGGACGCTTTTGTTTCCAAGGGCGCTTAAATTCAAAAAAAAAAAAAAAAATGAATTTCAAAATTTTGCGTTACAAAATTTTCCGGTGCTTTCCAAAAAAAGAGCCAACAT
Source organism: Alnus glutinosa (assembly GCF_958979055.1). Classification (NCBI taxonomy): domain Eukaryota; kingdom Viridiplantae; phylum Streptophyta; class Magnoliopsida; order Fagales; family Betulaceae; genus Alnus; species Alnus glutinosa. The sequence goes on along the minus strand of NC_084891.1, from coordinate 6,932,777 downwards.
ATTTCACATTCAAGCTCGGCAGAATCGCGCGAGGAAATTCCTTTCACGAAAACTACTTCATGCAAAAGGAATTTGGGGAATAATCCAGATTCTGCTCAATGGGCCAGAATTTTGGCCCATTAGGACTAGCGGCAAATTGCCGAAGCTGTCATGCCCAGATTCAGTTAAGGACGGTTAAAACCAACCTTATGGCAACCATGAAGGATATCCCACGATTGCACGGTAACTATTATTACGGAAGGTTCCCCCACGATCTAGAGTCGGTTGAAAACCGACTTTGCGATAATCGTGGAGCACGAACCATGACTCCACGATTTCAAGCCCGTTAAAGACCGACTTGGCAACGATCGTGGAGCATATACGACAATCCCATGATCCGAGTAGTCGACAAGCACTCCGGATCTGACACATGGTCCAATGGAAAAATCGGACCGCTCTCGATATCCCATATATAAATACCTCATAACTAGACAAGTAGAGAGAGATTGCTCATTGTGATAAAGAGTGATATATACTTGAGATAATACTGACAAAAGCATCGGAGCGGGATTGTCGGATTCCCCCCGATGTAGCTTTATTTGTTTTGCATGATAGTGGAGATAGGCTCTTCTGGTTCAGCAACTACCATACCAGAATCTGTTCTAACAATCAGGTTTGTGCGTATCATCCTCTGGGGTCTCTATTATGTGCATGAAAAAGGTTCGGTTCATTGCGATCTCAAGCCCAGTAATATATTCGATGCTGAAAACTCTGTGGCGAACCGAAGAAATGTCAATTTATTTCAAGTTTCCTTATTTGCTACCAAGCGTATAAATTTGATTTTTTGCGTTAGTTTTCAGGTTGAATTTGATGCAATAAAGTCAGTGAAATTTGGTTTTTAATTAGCTTTCCTTTCATGATTCGATGCGATCTCTGTTTAAAAATGGAAACGTTTTGGATTTCTTTGGTTGTTTTAGGGCCATCAACTTCAAGTTCTTAGCAGAATAAAAGTTAGGTTTGAGATTATGGAGAAAATTGTCGTGATTTAACCTCATCTGAAATCGAAAGCAAGTAGGAAATTGGAGTAAAGGGTGCTTTTTTTTTTTTTTTTTTTTCAAAAAAAAAAAAAAAAATTATTCACGTAGTGGTATTCAAAATGAGGAATAAATGAGAGAATTTCGATTTGGCAAGTTCATAAGCTTATCTCGATTTGTTTGAACGGTTTGATCCAGAAAATGAGAAACTTTGGAAGCTTGTGTTTGATAATATGCTTTGGTATATATTAGTTTGTACTGTTAAATTTTTGAGAATAAAACACAAAGGACATGAAATATCGATTTCTTTTGATTCACATTGCTGATTCTCTTTCAAGTTGAAACATATTCAAATTTATCAATGTTCTCCTTCAAAACAACACAAAAGAAAAAGAAATTAATTTTCTGATTGATTGGCATGTTGAGGGAAACAATCTAGGAAATGTGTGAAATTTTTAGTTGTTTCCTTTTTTGTCATTTTCATTTAATGTTGTCTTGTATTTTGTATATTTGGGATTTCTGAGTAAAAAATAATGAAGAAATGTTAAAACCTAAAACAATATGCTATCTATGCGGAGTTATGGATTTCTTTCTTTCTTTCTTTCTTTTTTCCTCCTCTGTTTTCATTTGTCAATGGCTGATTTTTTTTTTTTTTTTTTTTTTTTTTTTTTTTTTTTTTTTTTTTTTTTTTTTTTTTTTTTTTTTTTTTTTTTTTTTTTTTTTCGTTTAGTACATTGTAATATACTCTTTGGAGGTTTTTGTTGGATTGCTTTCGTAAAGAACTTTAATCAACTGAGTATAATGAATTTCACCCAAGACTGATTTTCACAGATACTTTTTGGATCTGGCAGCTGCTGATATGCTATTTATTGTTGCCGGAAATGCATAGTGTAATCTGGCCAAGACACCTGCTTTAGTACATTTATTGTAATATTAAAAATAACCCCAACTTTTTTAGAGTAGCAGCGCTAAAAGCTTTCAGAATTTGATGGAGCATGTGACTTGATTGTTAAAATGATATTATGTGTCTATCTGTCTGAGTACACACACATCTAGATCATTGCCATAGTGATTTTCCCAAGGGATGGGCCTTTTTCTTTTAACACGTGACTGCCAAGCCAAGCACAGTGCTGAAGGCTTAAGCTCAATTTGGTTGTGTTGTTCTTTGCGTCTAAGCCTGACAAAATCTGAGCCATAAATAACTTTTCTCCTGTACTTGATTTATGCAAGTTTAGCTTGGTCTTTAAAATTTTGGGAACCTTCAAAAAGCCCATTAAGAACCGCAATCAGAACTCTGGCTGTGGATTGAAAATTTGCAATCTTTTGTTTCTGTTTATTGAGACAACTTTAAACACTCAAGATAATGACCCACCTGATCCTATCCGCCGCAGCAATAAGTGTAGCAAAATAATGAAAGTTGAAGATGAGCAGCCAAGCAAGATAATGGAAGCTAGAAGTGAGACCCTTGAAGATAAAAATAAAAATAACTGAAAGCTAGAGATGAAACGCTTGGGTACATGTAACTGTAAAGACTTCTGAAGTTCTCTGCTGTAATTGTTTTCTATAAATTCAGGTATTGCTACCATAGTTATTATGGGAACCAAATCAAAACAAATCTTAGTCTAAATCTCTTTACTGTTTGTGTTTGTTTTGATATTCAGCCACAACAACAGTCTCAGCAGCAAACACAGCTTCTAGAAGCAGGGCCAGGCAGTTTGTTACAGCAGTGTAGAGGTAGTTATGGATTTCAGTTCTAACTGCAACTGTAGCCTGATATGTCATTTGCATATACATTGAAGTCCTGATACTCATTATGCTACTTCTCGATAGAAACGTCACCTATTTAGTGCTTACCATATAGGTGTCTAACTCATTTAATAGTTATGTAATTATTAAATGATACATATATTTGAAGAAATATTTTGAACTATTACATAAAGAATTGGTTTTGGTTGATATGAAACATTGGTTTGGGGATTTGATGCTCAATGTATTTTTGAGGATGGTGGCAGGGAAGCAATGCCATAGAGGTGGAGCTGATTGTGAAGAAGGTGAGGTTCAGAGCTTTGAGGATTTCATGGGGGATGTTTCTTATCTCTTTGTGGTATTCGTGTTGTCTGATGCAATACCGCTTATTGGGTGCTTGGATTTCAATGGATATAAAAAGGCAATGAAAAGAACTGCAAAGAAATTGGATTCTATGATTGGAAGGTTGCTGGAGGAGCATAAGCAGATATCATTAACAAGACCACACTACAAAAAACTCCGCAAATCGCCACGTCTTTTACTGGCCACGTGGCCATCTGTGGCGTAAAAACAATTGGCCGCGTGCATTTCTACACGCGGTGAATTGGCCGCGTGTATAAATACACGCGGCCATACACGTGACCATCTGGACACGTGTATTTTATCAATGTGGCGAGATGGCCACGTGTAAAAATACACGTGGCTGAATTTGGCCACGTGGATTTAATACATGTGGCCATCTGGCCACTTGTACGAATTGGACACGTGGCATTCTGTTGGCCACGTGTAAGTACGCCACGTGGCCAACTGGTGTTTTTTTAAAAAATATTTTTGGAATTTTTATTTTTATTTTTATTTTTATTTTTTTTTATAAAAAAAACAAATAGTATGTACATGATAATATTACTATGTACACTATACCAAATTAGAGTTTATAATCTAATTAGTTTTGTACAGTATTCAAATAAATACTTGTATTTAAATTTTTTTGAATTTATTTTTATAAAAAATTCTTATTATATACCCCAACCTTAGATTTGTGCTATATTTAGTTATGGTTTATAATTATATATAGTATGTATTGTACTTATTGTTATGTTTTAGGGTTTACATGCAGGTTGATCACTACAAAAAAAATAGTTTTTCGCCACGTGTATGGTCACTGTACACGTGGCGAACTGTTAGCCACGTGCAAGTGGCCACGTAAATACACGCGGTGGATCCGGTTGACACTAACTGCACAGTTGGCCACGTGTATTTTAATACACGTGTCCAAGTGGACACATGTATGTGTAGTACATACTTTCAGGGTTAGGGTTCGTATTTGCGTATTGCAAATAACACCTACAGAGAAGCCAAACTTGTCAAATAGAACATCCATTTGAATGTGTTGGCCTTGTGGTCCCGATCATTATAGCATACCTTACACAAGTATAAATTTGCATGCCTCTATCATTTGATCCAGTTCAATGTTCAAAACTTGGTCGAACTATCATTTGATCCTAGAGTTAGGGTTTATAACTATATATATAGTATATATATTTAGGGTTAGGGTTTATAGCTATATATAGTACATACACTTAAGATTAGGGTTAAGGTTAGGGTTTATAGCTTACATATAGTATATACACTTAAGATTATGGGTTTTAGGGTTCAATTTTATGGTCAGGGTTTAGTATAGTATATATATATATACTTAGTGGTAGGGTTTAAATTTAGGGTTAGGATTTAGTTTTAATTTATAGTTTACGGTTTAGTTTTATGGCTTAGGGTTTAGCAATGTGTACAGTACATTCAGTGGAGGGGCGGTATATACACGCGGCCAACTGTGCAGTTAGTGTCAACCGGATCCACCGCGTGTATTTACGTGGCCAACAGTTCGCCACGTGTACAGTGACCGTACACGTGGCGAACTGCAAGTGGCGAAAAACTATTTTTTTTGTAGTGCCACTTGCGCCCTACTAAAAATGCTAGGGGGTGCATGCAAGTACATAATATTACAACATTGGCTGGCATTATAATCATTTTCTTTTTCGGAGAATTTTGTATATACCACTGTTTAAGAGTTTTGGGAAGATAGAGATAGAAATAGAGGTATGTGTACAGGGTTCTTATTTCTCCTTTTCTTGTACTTTATTTTTATTTTTTATTTTTTCTTTCTTTTTTTCCGTTCCCTGCTCATGCAGAGGGGTCCCATACCTTTTTGCTCCAGTAGATTAGTGCATGTATTATTACTACCCTTTCAGATTAATGGGGTATCAATTATTGTTATGGCCCCCCAAAAAAAAAGCCTTTCAAAAATGTTGTAAACATAATGGTAGTTACAGTACGGTTAAGGAGGCAGAGTATGTGGAGGGATTAAACTCCAGCATTTTCCTAAAAATGTAGTCTAGGCCTTAACCGAGGTGGTCGGTTGTCAGTTGGGATATGGGAGTGCATTGATGATCATACAATTAATTGTTTATAAACCACTACCTTAGGGAACATTCACATTTTGTACCTAATGACATGCATCCCCTCTCCATGATTTCTCATCTATAAAAGCTCATTTTCTTTTGGTTTATGATTTCAAGAATTATCAGTTGACTAGGTTCTTCTTATTGCAGATAATTTTTTTGGTCCTACTAGTATAATTGAGACGGTATATGAGGAAGGAGTAAAGAATGTTGCCCTCTCTGCTTTGAGGGGAATCAATGGTAGCACATATTCGTTAATTCATTTATCTTGATTAACTTTTAGTTTTGTTTCCGAATTGAACAATCATTTTATCATGTCTTACATTGCAGCAACCATATTCGCATATGGACAACCTAGCAGTGGTAAGAGATACACGATGCCGGCATATCATGAATGTAAGCTTGATCAGAATCTAATATTATTGTTTCCTTCACCTGCTGCTTAAAATTTTTCTGCTGATGCTCTTACATAAATTTTTTTTCTGCTGATGGTCTTAATTAGGCTGGTAACTTTAATGGATCTTAATTTCTTATGATGCCCTTACATAAAAAAAAAAAATTCTTCTGACAAGTAACTCATTCACTGTCTTCACAGACACTTGAAGTACTCTTCATAAAAATTCTAATTGCGTGAGGTCCTTTGTTGAAAGCTTGGTAAATTTATCTGATCATTTGGATTGCATTGATGATTACTACCATTGTAAGTTATTGATATTGTTAGTTTGCAAAACTTTGTTGATCTAGCTGGAGGTGAAAGAGGAAGACAAACACATTGAGATCGATGGTGCTAGGCTTAGGAAAGGATGCCATATTAACCTCAGCTTGATGACACTCACAAATAGTAATCAGAAAGCTCAGGTCAGGATGCCATATACTATAGCATACTTTTATATGGATAGATAGTTTACACGTTTTAAACCCTCCTTTCATCTTACATATTTGCTTATTTGTATTGATATTTTATGCGCCTTTTCCTTGGACAATTTTACATGTTACAAAGGGCTTTAGAAATGAAACACATCTTCCTACCATATAGTTTAATGTGTTTCAAGTTAGGTGAATTGATGTAAAATTCGTACACTCTGATAAATTCATGTCTTGATGAAAGATTCTGGATTCCAGAGCATAAGATTAGATGCGGAAGTTTATCTCACTAGCACAAGCTAGTAAGATATGTGTCTAAGCTTTTGTTTCCTCACCTCCCACTAAATCGAACGCGATCATGTATAGAGCCCCACAAGCCTAAAAGGGGTTGCTAGAAGGTGGTTTAGTGTGCTACAATCGGGCTTGGTAAGGTCATTCGCTAGGTTATGCAAACGGGTTGCGAGTCAATTTGCAGGAGGTGGAAGCAGGAGAATATCAGTTGCCTACCTACACCCTTTGGCGAGACACTGGATTAGTACATGGGCCACTTCTACTGAGAAAGGGAAGGGCAGGTGGTCAAGGCAGCCCTCCTGGGTGGGGTATGGCTGTACAATAGCTTCATAAAGGATTTGGCAATGAACCTGCCTATGCCTTATCTAAATTCATGGACCTGGCATAGAAGCACATGAACGCTAAAGGCACTTTGAAAGCGCTGTAGGATCGAGAACTCCGGCCGGGTGGTTGACGAGACAAGAATAGAAAAGAACCAGAGCAGGCATCCAATGACTTGGATCGCTGAGCTTTAAATTTAAGTACACTCTACTCAAACAATTAATTATTTCTTACTTTAGGATCCACAATGATAATTATCATTCTATTTCTATTATTTTTTTTTAGGCTTATTTTATTTAAATATTATTATCTAGAGTATAATTATAAATCATATTTAATTAATAAATGTAATTTATTAATTGTTAAGTTACCTATTTATTTTCTTAGCCTTTACACTCTTAGCAGCTTCCTTTTAATTTTTTCTTAAATTACGGAATGAAACTACTTGTTGTTTCGCTATCTTAATATACTTCATAATAGATTATCTTATCTTTCTTTATACCATTAAAATATTGTTTTTTTCTTTTCCTAAAATACAAGTTTCATGCGTGCCCTTTTATTTTTTTCAAAATTTAACATAGTTTTTAATGAAAGACAGAGAGAAAAGATAAATATTTTGTATTAAAATAATGAATATAAAAACTAAGTAGTCCGTAATTTACCCAATAATTAGGGAATGCATAAAGTGTCTGCTCAATGTGACGTTTTGAAATTTTTTGAAAAGAGGTTTTAGGGTAAGAGCATTTTAGGTTTGCACCGGTTGGCTTATAGTTATAAGTTATATTCCTTAATTTGAGTTTAGTCTTGGTGAACATCAACATTGTGGTAGACTAAATCCAACTGGTCGTTGTCAATTCGTTATTAACAAGTTGCTCAACAGCTATTGAAGGAAGGTGTGGATGGTAATTGCAAACAGCTGGACAACTGGCAAAGATCATGTTGCAGATTGCAGGCTTCCTTTTGCTTTTACACCATAAACTGAGTCACAAGAGCCTCCTCTTTCAGTAAAGTCAACCTCAATCATAACAAAGCGGCCGCTTATCCATGGCTGCTGAAACCCTTCCATCATCATCCAAACCTCATTGGAATCACGACGTCTTCTTGAGTTTCAGAGGTGAAGACACTCGCAAAACTTTTACCGATCACCTCTACAACGCCTTGGTGCATGCTGGAATTCACAGCTTTCGAGATGATGATGAGCTTCCTAGAAGTAACCACATCTCTACCGAACTGCTCAAAGCTATTCAAAAATCAAGGGTGTCTATTGTGATTTTCTCCAAAGGCTACGCTTCTTCCAGTTGGTGTCTTGATGAGCTTGTGGAGATCCTGCACTGTAAGAATACCATTGGCCAAACTTTTCTTCCCATATTTTATGACGTGGACCCCTCGGATGTGCGAAAACAGAATGGATATTTTGCAGAAGCATTTTGTAGGCATGAAAAGCGGTTTCAGGGAGAGATGGAGAGGTTGCAGAAGTGGAGAGCAGCTCTTACCGAAGCTGCAGAGTACTCTGGCTGGGATCTCAAAAACGTTGCAAACGGGTATTATATGTTATGGACTCTTGTGCTTTTTGATGTATTAATAAATTATTATTTTTTTGTCTTTTGTTTTTCTTTTAAATGTTATTTGAAAATTGATAAAAATAAAATAAAATTGAGGTTGAGAAAAATTATAGATTGTCAAAATTTAAAGAAAAAAAATATCAAAGTTATTTTCGGTAGAATCCAGTGGAAATTTAAACTTTATTGATCTAAATAATTTCAAACTAATTTCGGATGCTTCAATCATCTCGAAATACATCTTTTAGTTGGACAAAACCAAATTAATAATGAGTAACCGAAATTGTGATGACTCTCGTATCATCATTTCTCTTTAACTTTATCATTTCTATTTAATTTTATGACTCCTAATCCACGTTTATCTTTGTTATAGAAAAAGTAATACGAGTTTCATAGTAGTTGGCAATATTTGATCACATATCAAGATGTATAGAATTATGGGGTATTAGACACTATCAAATCTTTTGTTTTGAATTAAACTAAATTTTGTCATATCAGCATTAACAAATCAATGTTTACATGATGTTTGGTTGTGATTGGGGTAAATCCTAAAAAAGATGGACATAGTTTTTTCCCAACTTCCTTCAATTTAGTCTATAAAATGTCATTGTCTTTTTTCGCGTGAGAAGCATATGCATTTTAAATAGCAGAGACTGAGTTTGAATAAATTTTATTAAAAAATCATGTGTCTTTTTCGACGTTGTCCTTTCTTTTTAAGAAGCACGTGCTTCTCATATGCAAAATGGACACATGACATTTTAATGGACTGGGTTGGAAGTAGTTTTTCTGACCTAGTTTGGAAGAAATCTTTGTCAGTATAATTTTCCATTGTGGTTCAATTCAATTTAATATTAGTTATCAAAAAAGTAAACACAGGTAAAGACACTGTTAATATAAAAAATGTAGTTTTAAAAAAAAAAAGTTTAATTTTTTTTTTTTTTTTTTTGAGTTGCAGCTCTGAAAAAAAAAAATGAAAACAAGTGATACCAAACTAGAGACATTTTCCATTTATATCTCTATTTTGCTAATTTCTAAAACTAGAAAACTATTTAATAAAAACTACTTAAAGCATGCTCCTAACTCTATCCATTCTATTACCACTTAATTCATCATGTTGTTTCTATTCTCTGGGTAAGACTTGTGCCTTGTTTGAACAAGACACCGGAATAGGCTTGTGTTTACCACGAAAATGAGTCTCAAATGACTGAAATGATAAAATATCCTTTTGATTCCTATGACTCATATAATTTTCTTCCATTTCTTTTATTGTGCTTATGTTGTTCTTCCTTTTTCTTTTAAACTATAATTATCATGTACGAATCAAGGTTCATCGAGAAAATTGTTGAAGAAGTTTTGCATAAAGTGAACAATGCTTGCATGGATATTGCCAAACATCCAATAAGTATAGATTATCGTGCCGAAAAGATGAAAGCTTTATTAAATCTTGGTACAAGTGATGTTCGTATTGTAGGCATCTATGGCATGGGTAGAATCGGTAAAACAACCTTAGCCAAAGTTGTTTATAACCAAATATATAATGGGTTTGAAGGAAGCAGTTGTCTTTTGAATATTAAAGAAATTTCAGAATGTCTCAATGGTTTAGTTCATTTGCAAGAACAACTTCTTTCTGATGTATTAAAAACCAAGAACTTGAAAATTGCCAATGTTGATAGAGGGATCAATTTGATTAAGGAAAGATTTTGTTGTAAAAGAGTTCTTACTATCCTTGATGATGTGGATCACTTGAAACAACTCAATTCATTAGCTGGAAGCTCTGAATGGTTTGGTCCAGGAAGTAGAATCATTTTAACAACTCGAGATGAACATTTGCTAACTAAAGTTGGAGCGCATGAAAAATACAAGGTTGAGGAATTGAATCTTAGGGAATCTCTTCAACTTTTTAGTTGGCATGCCTTTAGGATGGCTCATCGAATAGAAGATTACCGAGAGCTTTCAATTAGTGTAGTTAATTATGTGAGAGGGCTTCCATTAGCTCTTGAAATTTTGGGTGCCTATCTATCAAGAAGAAGTACTATTGAGTGGAAAAATGCATTGGAAAAATTACAAAAGCATCCTCACCACCAGATTCAAAAAATACTTAGAATGAGCTATGATTCACTAGATGATGATGCAGTGAAGGACACATTCCTTGATATTGCGTGTTTCTTTGTTGGCATGGACAAAGATTATGCCATCAAAATATTCGATGGTTGTGGTTTCTTTCTGGATATTGGTATAAATATTCTCATTGAGAGGTCTCTCGTGACAATCAATGCCAAAAATGAGTTGAGGATGCATGATTTGATTCGCGATATGGGAAGGGAGGTTGTTCGCGAAATGTCACCCAAGGACCTAGGAAAACGTAGTAGATTGTGGTTTCACAAGGATGTCTTAGATGTGCTTAACAAACATCTGGTAAGAGGTAGATGCATTAATATTATATAAATACATGTATATGCACATAGACATAATATGCATATGTTATGAAAGTATTTCTGTATGAGGGTTTTGTCTTTTTGCCAAACATGGATATAGCTTGAATATTATATCAATATGACCCATAACTGTAAGATCTTAAACCCTACAATTCTCTAATCAATGAAATAACTTATACTTGGCTATAGTATTACAAAAAAAAAAAAAAAAAAAAAATGAAGTATGCAATCATGTTTAAGCAATTCTGGCCATGTATAAATCACATTAGTTTTTTTTATTTAATTATGGTGAAAATATCTAAGTCACCTCCAATTTGAAGGTGTTCTAGCTTCACAAAAAAATGTGAATATGCATTGCTAATCCAGCTATGTTTCCAGGGATCAGAAGTAATAGAGGGTCTCAACCTAAGTCTACCTGTACTTGAAGATGTACGATTGAAAATTGAAGCATTTGCAAAGATGAAAAATTTGAGATTGCTCCAAATTGATGGTGCATATCTCACGGGATGCTATGAACATCTTTCCAAAGAGTTAAGATGGCTTCACTGGCATAAGTGCTCTCTGAAATTTCTACCACCAAATTTCCATCTAGAGAACCTTGTTATTCTCGACATGCAACATAGTAATGTCAAACAAGTTTGGAAGGAGATCAAAGTAAAATAAATCTCACATTACCTTTTATTTTCTTATTAATGTTGAATGAATAAGTTACATGAAATTTTCTTTTCTTTTCTTTTTCTCATTTGATTTTGTTTTGGCAGATACTCAACAAGTTAAAAGTTCTTAATCTCAGAGGTTCTAAATGTCTCACTCAATCACCAAACTTCTCACGAGTCCCATATTTGGAGATATTGATACTTGAAGGTTGCACGAGCTTGGTTAAGGTACATGAGTCCATTGGACATTTGAAAAAACTTGTTTTGTTGAATTTACAAGGATGCAAGAACTTGAAGAATCTTCCAGAAAGCATTTCAAACTTAGAATCTTTGGAGACTCTTAACTTGTCTGACTTTATCAAAATTAACAAGTTACCAAAACAATTGGGGAATATGGTTGCTTTAACAGAGCTGACACTTAAAGGTTGCATGAGTTTGGTTGAGATACCTGAGTCCATTGGACATTTGAAAAAACTTGTTTTATTGAATTTACAAGGATGCAAGAACTTGAAGAATCTTCCCGAAAGCATTTCAAACTTAGAATCTTTGGAGACTTTTCACTTGTCTAATTGCATAAAAATTGACAAGTTACCAAAACAATTCGGGAATATGATTGCTTTAACAGAGTTGCTTGCTAATGGAACTGCCATTAAGCAATTTCCATACTCCTTTGGTCTTTTGAAGAAGCTCAAAACTTTATCATTATCTGGATGTAGAGGGCAATCCTTAGAATCTTGGATGTCACATATTTTGTCATGGTTATCACGAAAATGCCCGAAACCTATAAATTTGCTACCAACTTCTGTTTCTGGATTGTATTGTTTGAGAAAACTGGAACTCCGTGATTGCAATTTGTTTGAAGATGAGATTCCTATGGAACTTGGGAGTTTGTCTTCACTCGAAGAATTGGATTTATCAGGAAACAATTTTCGTAGTCTGCCTCATTGCATCGGTCTCCTTCCTAAATTAGATGTACTTATGTTGTGGGAGTGTACAAGTCTACAATCAATTTCAGAACTTCCTGCAAGTTTAGGAACCTTGAATGCAATTGGCTGCTCATCATTGCAGAGACTCCCAAATGTGCCGAACCAGGAAAGATTATCTACATATTTTTACATGGGAAGTTGTGACAGTCTAGCATATGATTTCAGGAAGAGTCTTCTCCAGGTACTCTCTCTCTCTCTCTCTCTGCCATTCTCTCATTTTATGATGTGAACTTTTTTTTTTCTTTCGAAACAGTACTTGTCCAAGTTTGGTGACCGGTATCGTTACATTGTGCTCCCTGGTGGTGAGGTTCCAAATTGGTTCAGCCATAAGAGAATTGGATCTTCGATATCCTTTCAAATACCTTCACTTCCAAAGGGTCAAATCAAGGGGTTATTTCTTTGTGCTGTTTGTGCACCCAAACAAAGAACATATCAGCAGAAGTACTACCCGAGCTACGCGCCGGTCTGTATTAGCATTAACAACAGCCCTTTGGGGACACTCTCCCCTTGGATTCCTGTAACGTTAAATAGCCATCATTCCTGCGGCGATCATTCCTGCATAATGTATATACCCAATCCATTTACTGAAGATGAAATAGCAAGTGGAATGGAAATGACGATATCCTGGGATGTTGGGGGATACCGTGAAGTAGTGAACCAGTGTGGAATTCATCTACTCGTTGATGAGCCAAATGCAATAATGGATTCCGAATATTCAGTGGATATGGTGTCCGCCAAGAGAGGTCGTGATCATGACAATGAGGCCGGACCAAGCAATTATTGGTCTAGTGACGAAAACTGCCACAAAAGATCTAGGATCGTTGACTCTGAAGCGTAAGAATGAAGGACTTGTTAATATGTTTATTCCAAATAAATTGAATTTTCTTAAGTATTGTGAATCTTATATATCCAATGATTCATTTTTAAAAAAGTTGTTAGAGTTAGATAAGAATTGAATAAGAATTCCATAAATAACATTTATCTTTTCAAAATATTCTTATATGGAGACACATTTAAAAATTGTTCCATAATTATTATGTAAAATGTAGATAAAAGTACACGAGTAATGTTTATTATATAACTTTTATACAACTCTAACTACTTTTTTTTTTTTTTTTTTTTTTTTTTTTTTTTTTTTTTTATGATCAACCATTGAATTTGTTTTCTTACATGTGAGTCCTAAATATTCAATGGTTGATCTTAAAAAAAAAGTTGTTAGAGTTGTGTAAGAGTTGTGCAAGAAATACTACTCAAAGTACACATACCCCTCTCAAATTACTACATTATTGTTAATGTCCTCCAAAACTATCAAATTATCAATTGTGTCAATGTACTCCCTAAACTACTAAAAAATGTCAATGTCCTCTCAATGATAAAATACTATTTATAAAATTATTAAAATTATCTAAAAATAAAACAATTTTTTTTAAAAAAAAAAAAATTCGTTTTTCAAAATTTTTTTTAAAAAATTTTCAGTTATTTTTACGTTTTTATTTAATTTTTTTTTTCGTTTTTAATTTTTTTAAGTTTCAGTTTTTTTTTTTTTTTTTTTTTTTTTTTTTTCCGAACTTAAAAGGACATTTTTGCCTTATTGAAAAAATTTAAGGATCATTTTTGTCTTTTTGTTGGTCTCGGGGGCCATTAACATTTTTTGGTAGTTTATGAGAGACATTGACATAATTGAGTTGTAGTTTGAGAGGAATATGTATATATATATATTTTTTTTCCTAAAAAGTACTTTTAGAATTTGAAAAGAAAAAAAATTATTTTTCAAGGTCATAAATATTCTAACTTATAACCTTGACGTAGGAAAAAAAAAAAAAATATGAGACTTGCTATTCCTCTAAATCCTGTCCTACTCTCATTTAACTTTTTTTTTTTTTTTTTCAAATCAATCATTTGATCTGTTTTCTTATATATTCAATAGTCGATTTTGTTTTTAAAAAAATAGAAAAATAGCATTTTTTAAAAAAAAAAATAAAAATAAAAATACATGAATCCATTCCATCAAAGAGTCCACTGCAAAGATTAAAAATCCCTAATGAGTTTTTATTTATCTTCTTCTCAAACGGTACAATTGAGATAAAGTTTTTCTTTAAATTAGATTATAAAAAATTCATTTAACTCAATCTATTAAAGTGACATTTATTTTTAGAGCATGTGATTATCATCTATATTTTAGAATTTAAATATAAGAACCACATGCTTTATTAAAAGAGCATGTAAAAATGAAATACTTTAAAAATAAATATTGACATCTATCTTTAGAGTATGTAATTTTTGTCTGTATTTTAAAATTTAAATGCAAATCACATGCTTTATTAAAAGTACATGTAAAAATGAATAGAAATGTCAGAACTCCTTCTAGTGTCCTTCTGGAGTCTTTTTATGCTGACATAGCATTCTGTTTTTAATAATAATAATAAAAAACTACAGCTTGATTTCTTTATCTTATTTTTATTAAAAAATAAAAAGAAAAAAGGTGTCATGTTAGCGTAGAAGATCTTAAAAAGACACTAGAAGAAGTTCTAGCAATTCTCAAAAATGAAATACTCTAAAAATAAATATTGTCATCTATCTTTAAACCATATGATTCTTATCTGTATTTTAAAATTCAAATGTGAGAATCACATGATTTGTTAAAAGTGCGGGTAAAAATGGGATACTCTAAAAATACATGTTGAAATCTATTTTTAGAGCACGTAATTATTATCTATGATTTAAAATTTATTATTAAAGGTGCACGCGAAAAATAGATGTTAAATTTAATAGACGGAATTATTAAGAAAAAATTGTCCTACAATTGAAACCGTGTATGAAAAGTTAACAGGTCCTCCATCTTACAGATTTTACAACCGTCTCATTTGTCTCTGAGACACACTATTCAAGTCAATTAATTTTTTGTTTTTTGTTTTATTTATTTATTTATTTTTTTATAAGTAAGTCGATTAATTAATCGCGTCCACAAACAAACCATGCATTCAAATCCAAAGCCCAACCCAAGGAATCCTGGACCTGAAAATGGACGGAGCTCCGACGACGAGCAGGAGCAGAGGAGGAGGGGGAGGCGGCCTGGCGCCGTTTCTAATAAAGACGTACGACATGGTGGATGACTCGGCGACGGACAAGATCGTGTCGTGGAGCCAGAACAAGACGAGCTTCGTGGCGTGGAACCCGCCCGAGTTTGCCCGGGTCCTCCTCCCGGCATTTTTCAAGCACAACAACTTCTCCAGCTTCATCCGCCAGCTCAACAACTATGTCTGTTGGCTTTCTTATTATTTGTTTTGATTCCGCTTCTGATTCGAATTAGTGTCAGCTTCTAATTGTTGAATTTATTTGAAGGAGGGGAAACGTGTTGTAGGTAAATTTTAGGCAATTTTGAATTGGTTGAATCCATTGGTTCTAAGCTAGATTTATAAATTGTATTTTTTTGGTTAGTTTTCCCAGATTGAAATTGGGTTCGTTTTCTGTATGTTTTGGCGGTTTCTGAAATTGGGTTCGTTTTATTTATTTATTTTTAATTTTTTTATGAATAAGTGAAATTTTATAGCACCAACAAGCAACTTCTTACAAAGAAAAGGTTCTCAACAGAACCTAAACGCACAACCAGAGCAAACAAAACTCACAACCAAAAGCAAAGAACAACAAAAAACATCAAAATCAGAAAAAACCTAAACCAGAACAACAAAAGGGATATTCCAGTTTAAACAAAGAGCAAAGTTTTCCTTAGTCTTCGGGAATCTGCCTTTTCCTGAGATACGGGATCGGATTTCCCAATAAATCGATCTCAGCAACTGTTCCTCCGTCTTTGGTCTCCTTGGTGCCTAATCTCATTTCTAGCTCTCCATAAGTGATACACAACAGAACTCAAAGCAAGCCTGCATAATACTCCCCTTAATCTCTTAGTTTTCCACTGTACACATCCAGTAGCAATCACGCTAGTCCAGTCAAAATCAGGAGCAACAATGTTGTAGCAGTGCATACAATTCTGCCAAACTCGGGAGCTGAAACTGCATTGAAAGAGCAAATGATCCCTACTCTCTATTCCATGTCTACAAAATACACATTGAGTATCGCCATTATATCCCCAGGCCAAAAGTCTATCACCTGCAGTAAGCCTATTTTTCACAGCTAACCACATTAAGAACGCTTGTTTTGGGATTGCATAGGGGAACCAAATGAGAGGCCGCCAATCAACTTCGGCTTTCTTCTTTCTCAAATGTTTCCAAGTATCAGAACTAACATAAATTCCTTTCTTTGCCACTGTCCAAACCGGTCGATCAGAATCTCCAAGCCGGATTTCTGAGAGCCTACTCTGAATGGTAACAAGTTCATCAAACCGAGCAGGCTTCCATATCCAGTTACCATTCCTAAGGACAGAAGCGACTTAGGCATCTAACTTGCTTTGAGAATCATAAATTGGGTTCATTTTCTTTTGGGGTCTTATTCCTTAATTAGCTTATGAGAAGCTTATGGCATCTATAAAGTAGCATCCTTTCTAGAATATGGTCTTTGAGAAAACTAGTTCTAAGCGAGTGCAATCTATCTGAAGATGTGATTCCAATTGATCTTGGGTGTTTATCTTCACTAGAGGAATTGGATTTAGCAAGGAACAATTTTTGTAATCTACCTCTTTGCATCAGCCACCTTCCTAATTGCCCTAAAAGGTCAAGGATGGAGCCCAAAGCACAAGAATGAAATATATTAGCGTGCGCGTGCGAAGATCATTCCTGAGATGGAAAGTGGAGAGGAAGTGGAGGTGTCCAACAGAGCTGGGAAACCCATTGAAGCGAACAAGTGTGGAATTCATCTACTATTCTCTGCCATCCCTATAGCATGTGAAGATCATTCTGTGTTTGCCATATCATTCCCGAGATGGAAAGTGGAGAGGAAGTGGAGGTGTCCATCAGAGTTGGGGAACCCATTGAAGTGAACAATTGTGGAATTCATCTACTATTTGATGACTTAAATGTAAGAGATGGATATGGAAGTATGGATATGGAGTCGTTTGCTAAGAAGGGTCAAGACGACAATGAGGCAGGATGATGCAGGAAGTGCAATAAAAAAATAAATAATTTTTATTTATTTCATAATCTTTTCATTTTTAGGATTTTATTTTATAATCTTTTCCTTTTTAGGATTGGGTTTACTTTTATTACTAGAATAAAATTTACTATTATTACCAAGATTAGATTTACTATTGCTACTAGGAATAGTTTTACTTTCTCTACAAGTATTTATCTTCTATAAATAGGCTTTATATAAAACTCAATAAATTGAATTGTCAGGATGATGCAGGGTGTGCAATAAAAAAATAAATAATTTTTATTTATTTTATAATCTTTTCATTATTAGGATTTTATTTTATAATCTTTTCCTTTTTAGGATTGGGTTTACTTTTACTACCAGAATAAAGTTTACTATTATTACCAAGATTAGGTTTACTGATAAGCGTTGAATGTTACACATTCAAGCCCCTTAACTTATATATGTTAATTCCTTAGCATTGTTATTTGTTTGATTTTGTGTTGTTTTAATGTTTTCAGGTTTTAAATAAAGACACAATTAATTCCATTAATTTTGGGCTTAAAGTACACTTTGAGAAGACCTAGAAGATATGTTTAAGCTTAACCATCATAATAGAATACCTATATGATGTGGTTAGGTTTAATCAAATCAAGTGAAGGATTAAATCGGAATTTCTCCATTAAGAGTCAAAATCGGATTGGATTCAAATTTGGATTCTGCATATGTCTCAGTGTTTGGATCATAAATTTTGCATCAAATATCGGATTGCAATGAAATTGGTGGCGTTGGAAAGCTAATAAAATATTAAACAAATATGTCAGAAATAGCTTTTCTCTGATTCGAACGTTTACTATGCTAAAATCGTCTCGCAATAAAAGACCGCAATTCTGGCCGAATTTAGAATCCTTTTCCTACTTGGATTAAAGTTTCAATCTTCTACTTGGACAAGAAGACTCAAGAACGATTTTTATGGAATTCCAAGGGCTTCTAGGACTTGTGTGCTTCCTATAAATAGACCCTTAAGCTTCAAGAGAAGGTGTGCTTGGTGCTTGGGCTTGTGCTTAGCTTTAGACAGAAATTCTTCTTGGAGGCCTAACAAGTTGAAGAGGAGAATACCATGGCAGGAGGCCATCCCAGTACCACGATGAGCGGTTAAATTCCTAATAGGGTGTTGATGTAGCCCTTTCCAAGTAACAATGGTTTAATTGTATTTTAATTTGGGATTTTCTATATGCATAATGGTTGTATAACTGTGAGAATTGATTTTAATGTTTATATTCAATCATTATGAATTTCTTATCTTGTCTTAGAAAGTCTTTTATATTGATTGAACTCAATCCTTCATATTTTCTGTGATTATGTGAATGATTGTTATACAACGGTTTTAATTGATATATGATCAAGAGGATTAGATAGACCATGCCTAGGAAAGACGGATTGTACTACACCCTAGTTTAGTGTAATTTAGGTAGACAGTCCGTGCCAACCGAAGATGGGTTATACTATTCCATTGATTGTGTGTATATCCTATTAAAGACGTAGCTAGTCCATGCCTAGGGAAGACGGGCCGTACTGCATCTTAATGGTTAGGTGGACGGTCCGTGCCAACCGAAGATGGATTATACTTATTCTTTAGAGGTAATTTCTTGACTACTCGAGTGAGACGAGCCCTTTATCATGCATAGTATGAATTTTCCTTGTTAATTTATGATTGACCATTGTTATGCGGTGAGTGGTGAAATCAATCCCCTATTCTTTATCTCATCCCTACTATCTTTACTTTTATGTCTTTTACTTTTATGTATTTATTTTTATAAAACAAAAAAACCAAATCAAACATCTTTTTAATTAAGTTATATTTAATCTCGAAAAACTTAATAGTAATACCCCTGTAGTCCTTGAGGTTCGACACCCTCTCTATAGCCTTATCCTACAAGGATTCGTCCTATTGCGAGTGGTTATTTATTATTGATATATTTTGGTAAACAAAAGACCACATCATTTACTATTGTTACTAGGAATAGTTTTACTTTCTCTACAAGTATTTATCTTCTATAAATAGGCTTGCTTATTATGTAAAACTCAATAAATTGAATTGTTATAAAATCAGAGAATTCTCTCAAATGCTTTGTGGAGTTTTATCTTAATTTAGCCCGCGGGCTTGTTTTATTTTTTATTTTTTGGGTTGAAAACGAAGATGTTTCTCCTTGCAGAATCAAAGACACTGCTCTTTGATTAGTTACCTTAGTCTTCCGCTACATCAGTTGATATCAGAACAGGCTTTATCCAAATCATGGCCAATTAGCGCAATGGAGACGATCCCTTTAACGACGCCACTTGTGACAGGGAGGCTCTTCTGAGGGCCGAATTTCAAGAGTTCTAGCAGACAATGTAGCAGGAGTTATGCCAGTTGCGAGAGATGATGGAGTGCATGCACATAGGTCCTAATCGTAATCACAGGGACAATGATGCCCATGATAAAGATGGGATCCAAGTGAGGCCTATTCCTTACCAACGACTTACACCCATAAACCGACCACCAATCTATGAGGATCTTAGTGATGATGAAGATTTCACTGAAGGAGTGTTCGGACAGAACGGTGGAGTAGATCGACGGGGTGAAGGACATTGTGGCGCCGGCCATATGGGGAATGTCTATGAAGGCGCTGGCTACCGAGATGCTTATGGAGAGCAACCCAGACGTCAGGATCACGGTAGGAGGAATCCCATAAATACCAAATGAAGATTGATCTCTCATCATTCAACGGGCATCTTCAAATTGAAGATTTCATAGATTGGGTGATAGAGGTATAGAGATTCTGTGATTATATGAGTATTCGCAGGATCGCAAGGTGAAATTAGTGGCATACAAGTTCAAGGGAGGAGCTTTTGCTTGGTGGGAGAAATAACAAATTTCTCGAGCCTGACAAAGGAAGGGACTTGTGACTTCATGGTTGAAGATGAAGCGACTACTCAAAGCATGATTTTTACCACCGTACTTTGAGCAACGGCTATTCCAGCAATACCAAGAGTGTCGACAAGGAGGTCGAACCATCCAGGCGTATGTTGATGATTTCTATCGCCAATCTGCTCGGAATAATCTCATGGAGACAGAAGATCAACAAGTTGCAAGGTTTATTGGTGGATTACGTGTGGCAATACAAGATAAGGTCTCTATGCATCCTATCTTTACTTTAAACGAGGCAGTTAGTTTGGCAACTCGAGCAGAGAAACAACTAGAGAGGCCTAGAGCACCAACTTGGGAGAGAAACGCAAGCAATTCAATGTGGCCAACACAAGGTCAGGGAAAACAACCTGTAGTCCTGACGGTCACACCAAGTCAACCAGTGCCTCCCCCCGAAAAAGGAGTCAACAGCAGGTCAAACACCCAGAGACAACTAGCCAACAATCCGTATGCACGGCCTGGTCCAGACAAGTGTTTCAAATGTAACCAATCGGGACATAGGTCGCATCAATGTACCCGGAGGCAAATGGTAAACTTGATCGAACCCGAACCAAAAGAAAGATCCGAGAATGGAGATGATGATACACCCGAGTATGAGGAAGAGGAATTGGCTAACGCTGATGAGGGAATCCCACTTTCCTGATCCTTAGTAATTCAACGTTTACTCTTAACCCCGAGGCAAGAGAATCAATCTCAAAGGCACAAGATTTTTCGTACTCGCTGCATAGTCAACCAAAGGGTATGTAATGTGATTATTGATAGTGGTAGCGGGGAGAATGTAGTGTCTAAGGAGATGGTTTCGAAGTTGGGTTTGAAAACTGAGAAGCACCCAGCCTCATACAAGATCAGATGAATCAAGCGAGGAACCGGGACACTAGTAATCGAGAGATGTCGTTTCACATTTTCAATCGGTAAGCATTACTCGGATTCTATTTTGTGTGATGTAGTGGAGATGGAGGCATGCCACTTAATCCTGGGAAGACCTTGGCAATTTGACATGGATGCCCAGCAACAGGGAAGGGCTAACGTTTGCACTATCTTTCAGAATGGCCGGAAGATAACATTTCGACCCTTACAAGAAGTCAAAAATTCCACTCATTCCAAGGGCAAGCCAGTCCTCCTATCACTGGTTCAAAATTTATAGAAGAAGTTAAGGAGGCCCAAGATGTCATAGCATTGGTGATCAAGGGAACTCCAGGCTTCGTCTCACAAGAAGTTCCCGAGATAATGCGATCGATGTTAGAAGAATTCCAAGACATTATGCCTAAAGAGATGCTTGAAGGACTGCCGCCTATGAGAGATATCCAGCACTATATTGACTTAGTGTTGGGAGCCCAAAGGAGAATGCTATTTTGCAAGAGCAGGTAGAGGGGTTAATTCGGAAGGGACACTTGCGAGAGTATGAGTCCATGCGCAGTACTGGCCCTACTTGTACCGAAGAAAGATGGAAGTTGGCGAATGTGTGTGGATAACAAACGTTTCTCCGTATATTTAATGCGTAATTTTGTTTTAATAAATTGGTTTTATAGTAAAACAAATGTCATGAAGTATAGGTGTAACTTGTTGTGTAACTTGTTGGAATGTTCATATGGCAAAAAGATGCCATTTGTGTTAAAATTAGTGGTTTACTCATTTAAATTACATTTTTTTTTTTAAGGTAATCTGGAATTTTATAGATTTATGAAATTACTTTGTTCTTCACGTACAATTCCAGATAAGCAACTAGGACACGTGTCGACTCATATGTGGTGGAGAAGTTGAGTTATAGCCAATTGTGCAAGCGTATGGGCAACTTGGTTGCCTTCTCTTCTCACGAAATTAACAGTCCAAGACTGTAAAGTTAAAAGAATGAAGCTTGAACTGCATTTTTTTTTAAGTACAGAAGCAGTTGGTTCGAATTGCATAAGAAATAAAGCAAACGATTAAGGATAGAAAATGGCATTTCTTCATATTTGGATTGCAAAACTGCAAACCAGAGGAATACAATGTAATGCATTTGAGCATTTACTTCAGAATTCTAATAAACCATGTCAAAACGTTATACACACTCCAAAACCAAAATCCCAATTAATGAGGATCGGCCTATGGTTCCCATCAATTAATCAAAGTTGAAAAATGGAATTGACTTCTAAAATAAGACAAGTGTGTGCTTATCGTGTTAACAAAATTAAACAATGCGGAAAATAAATAACACAAGTATTTTTGTTAACAAAGTGGAAACTCAAGATAAGAAAAACCACTCCGGGGCAGCCAAACCCAGGATATCCACTATTCAGAAGACAAGACTAGATACAAGATAGTAACACTCACACACCCCTGATGCAGTGGTCGTACCTTGCTCTCTAACGTGTAACCTAACACGAACACCTCTCAACCAAGTCTCTTACCTGAAGGGGTCTTCAATGCAATCCTTTACCTTAGGGCCAACCCCTAAGATAGACTTCAGTTATAGTACAACAATAGCACACTTGCAATGGCTTGAGAGAGACCAAATTAGCTCCAATAACCTCACAAAATAACTCTCTAAGCTCTGATGGAATTCAATACCGAATTCTTGCAGTTCTCAATGCCCGGTGACCTCTATTATAGGCTGAGGGTTCAAATAGGCAACTGCTATGATAAGTACGGACGTCGTTCGGAAGGTGGACCTGAGCCATCCAGACGGACAACTGTGCGACAGAATTTTTGAGATTTTCGCTAAAAATCTTTCCTGTTTGAGAGCCGCATCGGGACGGTGAGGCACTGTCGCCCGGACGGTCGCACGTCCGTTGCAAGTAATTTTCATATAAGGTTTTGCCTGTCCGGACCAAAAGGGATGGCCGTCCGGACGGTTGATCTTCAACATGCAATTTCCATATCTGTTTAGCGCGTGTTCGAACCAAGCTGACTGACGTCCGAACGGTTGTATTTGAATTGCGATTCTTGCCTTATGTATGAGCGCGTCCGGAAGGGAATCTATGTAGTCATCCGGACGGGCTGCTGAGACGTTCGGATGGATGCAAGTTGGAACAGAAGCTTCTCGATATAGTGAAGGGTCTGGACGGAAATCCACGTCGTCCGGACGAATGATGCTTGGTCTGTCGGGCGTCCAGACGGAATGGCACGTCGTCCGGACGAACTGTGGACTGATGAGCGTCCAGACGGGATGACACTGCTGGCAGGGAACCAACTTCTCTTGACTTGTAGACAGTGCAGACATTCTGGAACACTTCTGAATAGTGGAATCCCTATGAAAAGTATCTTTACATACAAGTGATTTTGTCCAATCAGAATTAGGCCAATCACAAACTAACAAACTCCCATTTTGGCCATTTTGGGACAAAAATCACTTGACCGGTTTGGAAATACATTCCCGGTCCAAGAATAAAAATTACTCCCCCTTTTTGTCACAAAAGGACAAAGGGTAAAACAAAGTAAAAAAAAAAAAAACTGCAATAAAAATTACTCCCCCTAACGGTCTCAGAAGGACCAAGGTAAACAGAGTAATATTAGTCCACAAGTTTAACAAAACATAGCAAAATATAAACCAAATGTCTCAAACAACAAAAAGACAACAAAACAAAGGAAAACTCAAGCATCCTCTGCCATGGGTGCAGTCCTAGGCGCATCATCCTCATCATCACTACTGCCAGGATGATGATACTTGAGGCATTCCTTGAGATCCAACTGGTTCTGCTCCACACGCTTGTTGATGGAGTGCACCTCCTCCTGCATAGAAGTGATGGACTGTTGCATGGTGCTCATTCCTCCCTGAATGGCAGTTAAGGCCTCCATTCTGAGAAAATTGACTTGTCTGGAAAGACGACTGGCATAGCAGCAGGTATGGGCACCTCAGCATCGGAGTCATCTCTCCGCAACTGCGCATTAGACTTCATTAAAGTCTGCTTGCTGATGGGCTACTGAATCTTCATCTTAGGTTCTCCAGTAATGTTGATTCCCGACTGAAGAATGATCTGATGAGTAGGCATCCAAAGGGGAGACCGGTATTTCCCTCATCACGGGCCTCCAACATAACGCCCAAAATATGCTTGCACAGGCAAAGAGGCAAGCGGAGGTGGATGGTATAAACGAACTGGGCCTTCTTCAGAATCAGGTCACTGTGCCTGACAACTGGCCATAGGTTGTGCTAAACTATTTTAGCCAGCAAGCGATGAGAATGAGATAATGCGCCGATCCGGATGGTGGTAGCACGCTCTTCTCCCTGTGGAACTGCATGGAAGAACTCTCGGAGATCGTCCATAGAGGGAGGAAGCACCACCTCATTATAAGGACTGCCGGGCAGCTCAAGGACTGGTACTTCGATGAAGTGGCTGATGACCTGTGGTTCAACAATGATGATATGTCCGTCAACAGTGGACTGAAGTACCAACCCATGGTCATCGTCCTGCGCCACCTCTAAGTTGGCATAGAAGAGTCTGACAAGCCTGGTGAGGACAACACAGGCACATGTGTAAAGATAGCCCTAATGATAAGTTTGGATAGTGTCATAAATACTATCCAGAGGAGGCACCATGATGTTAGAGCGAACCACATTGCGCTCGGCAATGACTGTGCAGTCCATGATTTTGGCTTGTAGTGTGCTCCTATCTTCCTCTGTCCTCTGGCGGACCCTGCATTGGGAACTGACTGCAGACATGATACTGTAAAAAGAAACCAACAAGATTTGCCAGAAATAATCCAAAAATATTCTTGTTAGGTCACACAAAATTTATAATAGCAGTAAACAGGACTTTTCCAAAAATATAGACATACAACCAGTCCCAACACAGCAGATATATGCATTTCAAAAATTTCAACAACATTCCTAAAAGATATAAATATTCCAACAGTTTAAAAATAAACTAAAAAGGAAACGACTAGAAAAATACCTGGAATGTGAGAGGAATGCATAAAAAGACAAGAAACAGGGAGATAAAGCCAAAAGCTCGTAAGAAATAACTCACAAGATGCCAAAAGGAAACTTTTTGGTGGGGTAGAGAGAATATGTGGCGACCATCTATTTATAGGGCATGTGGGGTCCCCGTCCAGATGGTGTATTAATGCCATCCGGACGCGCGCTGCCTCAGAACCATGCGGACAAGTCACGCGCGTCCGGATCAGTATCCTTACCATCCGGCCGTTGGTTAACGCGCGCGTCCGGACGTAACCTGATCCCGTTCAGAAGACTAAGCTCCACCCGTCCGGACGCCAAGAGTGACCGTCCGGATGCTCCACACTGAAACATCAGAAAACTGAGGAAAATTTACAGAAATCAATTTTTCTCAAGTCAGTTTCAGAACACGCATGTTTAATCCACTGATAACACAATCAGAGAGCATCTCAAAACTAAGCAAAGATATAAAAGAGAGTTGAGAATTCAATCAGCACAAATATTTTCCTGGACATAAAAAATTTAAATAGACGACTCAACTCATGCAATGCGTGTGTGTGAAGACTTAACCCACAAGGTATGAATTTCAATGACATGACAGATAGCAACCGGATTTTCTAGACAAGAGAGAAAATCAATGCAAGATTAGTCAAAAGTTAAACTTTATAACTTACTAGGGCCTAGCCACCCTTATTTGATACACTCCCCCTGAGATGTAGCACCTAATTATTTTACTTGTACCATGAAGGACAAAGTAAATATTTTACTTGCACGTAGAGGGCAAGACATAAAGCAAATTCAACACATAAGCAGTGAATATTAAAGCACACAATTCATATGATTTACTGCTTGATTCTTACAGTGCTGCAACCTAGAGGGAATGCCAGAGTTTTTAGGTTCTAGGTTCAACTAGCATGTGGTCAATTTGGCCATCTTATCAAAGACCTCTTCTCTTATCCAAAAGTTCTAGAAACACAAAGTCAGAGTAGGAAAGATGTACCTTTAGTGGAGTCGTGGAAAGTGCACATTTTTCATCTCATGAGAAAAGAAGCTATCCTACTTTTGCATATACAGGAAAACACTTGGCAGATTATAGTCATAAACTCTCAATTATATCTAAGCAGAGTAGATTAATGCATAAAGAATTGAGTGAAAACGCATGCAATATCTGATATGCCACGAGAAAAAAATATCCTGCAAATTCTCCCAATTTTTTTTTTTTAATAAAAATAATGCAATATGGAAATAATGTCATATGCAAGGCAAGATCAAACCTGATGATGCCAATACAGAAAAAAAGTCGCTCGACCTACTTTTTCTGTCTTCCCCAAAAGTACCTGCAAGATTCTCTCAAGATAAATAGGGGGCAAAAGCACAACTGGTTTCTAGATTGCATATAAATATAGCAAGTGAGATACGCAATCAAACCTGATGCCGTAGGATTAGGGACCAAATCCTAGGCATGAACACCTGAACCTGCTAGGTGCGTCTATTCCCCCTCATGAGGTGACCGTCCTTCTTGACCCAAGCCTGCCTTCCTGAGGGTGGTTGCTGGCAGGACATCATCCACTCCATCATGCTCTGTATCCAGATAGGTGGTTCACTGTGATATTGATCTTCTTTCACCTTCTGAGGCCTTCTAAACTACTTGGATTTGTTCTTGGAGTTGCCACTGTGATTGGCTGGTACAAATCGCTGCTGAGGCTGCTGATGCTGAGATGCCTGGTATCGTGGTGCATGAGACCAAGGAGCTTGATATCTTGGTGCTTGATAATAGGGAGCCTAATGCCACGGAGTCTGAAACTGGGCCGCAGGTCTAGTGCCATAATTAGCCTGTCGGGGCACTTCTTTCTTGGCCTTGGCTTTCTGAGCCTTCAGGAGGGAGCACTGAGGACGAACATTCCCACTTAGACCGTAATGATGGCATATGGGTGATCTTCTGATGGAATGAGGCTTCTAAATGCCTGAAACATCATCATTGATCTTGTCCTTCCCTTTATCTTTAGCAGTGGGAGGAGGCTTTGGGACTGCAGGTTTTACAAATACAGTCTTTGAAGTAGAGGGAGCATCAGAAGAGAAAGCTACATACCTGAAACCGGTCTTGTCAGTTGGGCTCTTCTGGATAGACAACATACGAGTCAGCTTCTCATCAGTGACTCTTTCTAGCTAGAGCTGCGTCTCTAGTAGCTTTTCCTCGAGCTCTTGTATTCTGAGCAGCAATGAACTCTTCTCAGTTTGTAAACTGTTCAGATCATAAAGGTGCTGCTTACGACCTTCCCTCAGCTTCTCATACTCTATGTAGAGTGTCTTGTAAGCCTCCTTGAGCTCTTCCCCAGTATCGCTATTCTCTGAATAATAATAGTCTTCCTCCTCAACATGTAGGGCTATAAAGGCCAGAAATTTCTCAGACTTTGGAGCTTCTTCTTCTGACTCATCACTGAGAGTCACATTGTACGCCTTTCCCTTGCCCTTCTTAAGGTTCCCGCAATCGGCTCAGATATGCCCAAAACCTAAGCATTCAAAACATCTGGGCCCTCTGGGATCCTTCTTTTCTACTACCTCAGGTTCAGCTTCTCTGGCAGCTTTCTTCACTTTTTCAGAAAACTTCTTTTTGAATAGGTCGTCTCTCATAAGTCTTCTGAAATTTTGGCTAACATAGCCACAACTTTTTCTTCCTTCTCAGAGTCATCTTCAGATGAGGCTTCTACCTTCTTTTTGGAAGCCTTTAGGGCAATGGTCTTCAGCTTCTTGACCGGGGGCAGAGACAGCTCATATGTTTGAAGAGATCCCACCAACTCTTCAATCTTCATCTCTTCTAGATCTTTGCTTTCTTCAATGGTGGTTACCTTGATCCTGAAACGTTCAGGAAAAGATCTTAGAATTTTTCGGATGAGTTTTACATCCGAGATAGGCTTCCCAAGACTCACCATGGAGTTTCTCAGGCCACTCATCTTGGAGTAAAACTCTCCAAATGTCTCATCTTCCAACATCTTAATCTTTTCAAATTTTGAAATCAACATTTTAAGTTTGGCAGATTTTAAAAGTTTGGTGCCTTCATATGTTGTTTCCAAAATTTGCCATGCTTCTTT
This sequence comes from Alnus glutinosa, assembly GCF_958979055.1. NCBI lineage: Eukaryota > Viridiplantae > Streptophyta > Magnoliopsida > Fagales > Betulaceae > Alnus > Alnus glutinosa. Next base: position 6,904,498 of record NC_084891.1, on the reverse strand, counting down.
GACTGATTCACAATTTGAAATTTTTGCAAATTCAGATGGTGAAAGTGCTTGGCACAGAGCATGGAGGGCTTTATCATTGGAAAGACGTGCATTTTTCTAAGGGACTAGTTCAAGTGTTGCATCCTCTGATTTAGTCCAACTAGTTTCAACAAGACTCCAACAGTCAATAGATTTCAGAAAAGAAACACATACGTGCCTTCCAATAGCCAGAGTCCGTACCATCAAAGGCAGGAACAAAATTAAGAGTTTGAGACATTATAATAAATAGAAGTCAAAAATAAATAAAACTCAAGAAATTAATCTTCTCAAAGTGTACCAAGCTCTGATACCAATTGAAAAATGGAATTGACTTCTAAAATAAGACAATTGTGTGCTTATCGTGTTAACAAAATTAAACAATGCGGAAAATAAATAACACAAGTATTTTTGTTAACGACGTGGAAACTCAAGATAAGAAAAACCACTTTGGGGCAGCCAAACCCAGGATATCCAGTATTCAGAAGACAAGACTAGATACAAGATAGTAACACTCACATACCCTTGATGCAGTGGTCGTACCTTGCTCTCTAACGTGTAACCCAACACGAACGCCTCCCAACCAGGTCTCCTACCTAAAGGGGTCTTCAATGGAATCCTTTACCTTAGGGCCAACCCCTAAGATAGACTTCAATTATAGCACAGCAACAGCACGCTTGCAATGGCTTGAGAGAGACCAAATCAGCTCCAATAACCTCACAAAATAACTCTCTAAGCTCTGATGGAATTCAATACCGAATTCTTGCAATTCTCAATGCCCAGGGGCCTCTATTTATAGGCTGAGGGTTCAAATGGGCGACTACTGTGATAAGTACGGAAGCCGTCCGGACGGTGGACCTGAGTCGTCCGGACGGACAACTGTACGACAGAATTTCTGAGATTTTCGCTGAAAATCTTTCCTGTTTGAGAGTCGAGTCCGGATGGTGAGGCACTGTCGCCTGGACGATTGCACGTTCACTACAAGTAATTTCCATATAAGGCTTCGCGCGTCCGGACCAAGGGGGATGGCCGTTCGGACGGTTGATCTTCAACACGTAATTTCCATATCTGTTTAGCACGCGTCTGGACCAAGCTGACTGACGTCCGGACGGTTGTATTTGAATTGCGATTCTTGCCTTATGTATGAGTGCGTCCGGACGGGAATCCACGTCGTCCGGACGTTTGCATCAATCTTCCCTTATTTGAACTTGGAAAGAAAATCTGAAGCTGATCGATCACTGGATGTCGTCCAGACGGGCTGCTGACATGTCCGGATGGATGCAAGTTGGAATAGAAGCTTCTCGATATAGTGAAGGGTCCGAACGGAAATCCACGTCGTCCGGACGAATGATGCTTGGTCTGTCGGGCATCCGGACGGAATGGCACGTCGTCCGGACGGATGGAACTGTGGACCGATGAGCGTCCGGACGGGATGACACGTCATTCGGATGGCTAGCAAGAAACCAACTTCTCTTGACTTGCAGACAGTGCAGACACTTTGGAACACTTCTGAATAGTGGAATCCCTGTGAAAAACATCTTTACATACAAGTGATTTTGTCCAATCAGAATGAGGCCAATCACAAACTAACAAAAGTCAAACTCGTATTCTTTTCAGAATGTTAATATATAACCAAAAAAAACATTGAACCAACATCTAAATAATCAAGACATAACCAATATGCATTTTCTTCCATGATGCCATTTCGCATCTTCATCTCCTTCATCCTAATCATTCACCTTAGACATTGACTTCTCAGACTCAACTTAGTCCTCTACTGCATTGGCATCTTCAGTCGGATTCAACCAAAAAACCAAGCAAACCAATTATACCCATTACTGAACATCAAACTTGTCTGCCTCACCTCATATAGGAGAACAACTGAAACAGAACATGCTATTAAAACAGAGAATGTATTTTTAGTTACATACCCATACAGTAAAACATTTCTTGAAAATCAATTCCAAAAGTTCTTAATTGCATATAACAGTGTTATCACATGAAGAAATGAATTAGGGACACAAGACCAAGCAGCCATCCAACTTGCAAGTGAAAAGAAAAACATGAACTATATTGCACAAATAGCCAATGATGCCGGTAAGTATATAGATAGCATATACATACTACAATTATACCTTCCAAAAAAAAAAAAAAACTTTAATCAAAGAGACCTTACCACTTATGACAAGTATATGAAATCTTCTTCAATAAGACATGATGACTGTAAATTCCCGAACGTCTGAAACAAATACTTCGAATGATTAACATTTTGTCGTGCCTATGCAAAAAACATTTTTAACCTCAAAAAATATCACCCAACCAAAGCATGTCAAACAATCATCCTCTAGAACAAATTAGAGATCGTCTTCCAAGAAAAGTTAGCAAACAGAGAATTCAGTCAACCTGTAAAGGCAAAACAAACCCATAAGCAACAACCAGGAGTTTAGTAAAAGAGTTCTATATAAAAAGAGCTCATCCACGTATATGACAATTTTAAGGAATATTAATAGAATTTGTTGCTGATGAATTTGGAGAGTCATTGGAATTGATATTCAATGTCAAAAATATCTTCTTCTAACTCATCCAACTTCATCTGTGTGAATTCTACATCAAAAGATAAGAGGAATTAGTGTAGTAAAAAAAATAATATAAGTTAATGAAAAAATTAAATATGCAAATAACAAATATAACCTTTCTCTTCATATAACCAATCCCTAGTGCAAACTAGTGCCTCAACAATATCAGGCTTGTGCAAACTCCTTTATTGATCAATCACACGTCCACCAACACTAAAAGTGGATTCTGAAGCAACAGTAGAAATAGAAATATTCAATATATCACGAGCCACAGTAGCTACTTTAGGATAGCGAAATTCATTTCTTTTCCAAAATGAAAGAATGTTAAAATTTTCGTTCATATCATCCACCATCCCTAGGTTCATCCAAATAAAGTTCTAATTGATTCTTTTTTGGATGATTCCCTACATGAAAAAAAAAAAAAAAAAAGAATATAAACAAAATTTACTAAGTAGTTAGGAGTATATATATACTAAAATACTAACAATATCACATAAACTCACAAAATAAACATATAATTTTACATTCATCATTGCGAAAGTCTGCTTGCCATGTTGATGGGGATCAACACGTCTTGTATCAATAGATATGGTGCTTGAAGATGAAGCTTTAGAGGAACCATTATGTTCCATAAAAAGATAGACCAATTTCTCACGATCATGCAAAAACTCTCTAGAATCATTAACTCCATAAACCTTCGTATAGCAGAAATTTACAAGGTGAAGCTTGAAACGAGGATCCAATACAGTTGCTATAGCCAACACTACACTAAATTCTGACCAATATTTCTCAAATTTTGAGAGCATTTGCGTTTCCATTAATCTCTTATACTCATCTTCGCTCTCAAGTTCTTACTTCAAGGTTACATAAATCATGGAAATCGCATGAAAGTATAAGTTGGCTGTGGGATACTAGGTACCAAAAAAATCACACATAGCTTGGTAAAAAGCAAGCCAATAACTACTTATATTTTTCCCACTCAAGTGCAATAGGGCAATGCTTATAGTTTGAATCAGCCATCTCCAAATAACTAAAAGCACGCCAATAATAAATTGCAGTCTCAAGCATAAGATATATAGAATTCCATCTGATTGGCACATCTTGTCTTAGCCCTTTTTTACTATCCAATGACATTTGATTCACACAGCCTGAAGAAAATTTTTGTTTTCTCAATTGTGATCCCCTAACATACTTTACACTATCACGAATCTTTTGGAAAGCACTATTAAACTCTTTCAAACCATCTTGAACTATCAAATTAAGAATATAAGCACAACAACGAATGTGAAAGAACTCCCCTTCACAAATAAGGGTTTTCCTAATGTTCAATTGATGTTTTAATAACCCAACAGAAACATCATTGGAAGAAGCAGCATTATCCAATGTTATAGAGAAAACCTTGGTCTCCATCCCCCACTCTTCTAGCTTATTATACGTCTTTTCACACAAAGATATTCCATTATGTGGTATGGGCATGAATGAAAAGTTCAACACCCTTTTACTTAAGAACCAATTTTTGTCAATAAAATGTGCTGTGAGACACATATACCCATCAATAGTGAAAGAAGTCCACAAATCAGATGTTAAACAAATCCTCCCAAGACAAACATTCAAAATAGATTTAACATTTTGTTTCTCCCTTAGATGCAAATTTTTCAAATTAGCCTTAAGAGTATTCCTAGAGATAAGCGGTGCATCACTACGCAAGTATTTTATCATTTCTCTTATACCATCATACTTAACAAATTGAAAAGGTAAGTCATGCTTAATAACTGAAGCAACCAACAATTCTCTAAATCTTTTGAGACAAAATTTAGAACCACTTATAGACATAGATCCCAAATTTTCAGATATAAGCATCTGCCCAACATCACTAGTGTCTCTCATCAGACAAGTTTTTATGTGACGCTTCAGATTTCCAGTTCCATACGTACTTGTAGCCAAGTATGTAGTGCCACATAACTTGCATTTTGCCTTTAGCTTATGATCACCCATACCAAGAATGGCATCAAAAAATTTCCAAACAGTTGAAGTTCTCCTATGCTTTTGGACCTTTTTTTTATTCTCTCCCTGTAGAAACAGAGACATCTTCCATTGTAATTAATTTAACCAAATCATCATCAAAGTCTCCAACAAAATCATCAACAAGTACTTAGTTACTCATCTACACACATCATTGTTAGTAACTTGTCCGAGGAGAGACACTCGTGATGTTGGGCAGATGCTCATATCTGGAAATCAGGGATCTATGTCTATAAGTGGTTCTAAATTTTGTCCCAAAAGATTTAGAGAATTGTTGGTTGCTTTAGTTATTAAGCATGACTTGCCTTTTCGATTTGTTAAGTATGATGGTATAAGAGATACTTGCGTAGTGATGCACCGCTTATCTCTAGGAATACTCTTAAGGCTGATTTGAGAAATTTGCATCTAAGGGAGAAATAAAAGGTTAAATCTATGTTGAATGTTTGTCCTGGGAGGATTTGTTTAACATCTGATTTGTGGACTTCTTTGACTATTGATGGGTATATGTGTCTCACATCACATTTTATTGACAAAAATTGGGTCTTAAATAAAAGGGTGTTGAACTTTTCATTCATGCCCATACCACATAATGGTATATCTTTGTGTGAGAAGACATATAATATGTTAGAAGAGTTGGGGATGGAAACCAAGGTTTTCTCTATAACATTGGATAATGTTGCTTCTTCCAATGATGTTTATGTTGGGTTATTAAAACATCAATTGAATATTAAAAAATCCCTTATTTGTGAAGGTGAGTTCTTTCACATTCATTGTTGTGCTCATATTCTTAATTTGATAATTCAAGATGGTTTGAAAGAGTTTGATAGTGTTCTCCATAAGATTCGTGATAGTGTGAAGTATGTTAGAGGATCAAAATTGAGAAAACAAAAATTTTCTTCAAGTTGTGTGAATCAAATGTCATTGGATAGTAAAAAGGGGCTAAGACAAGATATGTCAACCAAATAGAATTCTACATATCTTATGCTTCAGACTGCTATTCATTATCGTCGAGCTTTTAGTTATATGGAGATGGCTGATTCAAACTATAAGCATTGCCCTACTGCACTTGAGTGGGAAAAAGCAACTAATATAAGTAGTTATTAGCTTGGTTTTTACCAAGCTACGTGTGATTTTTTTAGTACCAAGTATCCCACAGCCAACTTATACTTTCATGCAATTTTCGTGATTTATGTAACCTTGAAGCAAGAACTTGAGAACGAAGATGAATATAAGAGATTAATGGCAACGCAAATGCTCTCTAAATTTGAGAAATATTGGTCAGAATTTAGTGTAGTGTTGGTTATAGCAGCTGCCTTGGATCCTTGTTTCAAGCTTCACCTTGTAAATTTATGCCATTCGAAGCTTTATGGAGTTAATGATTCTAGAGAGTTTTTGAATGATCGTGAATTGGTCTATCTTTTTATGGAATATAGTGGTTCCTCTACAACTTCATCTTCAAGCACCATATCTACACAACATCATATCACAATGAAACTAAGACGCTATTATATGTGAGCTAAGGGCTTGAATATGCAATATTCAATGTTCATCAAGCATAAAACAAAACAATTCAAAGGCATTTTCAAATAGACACACACACAAAAAAAAAAAAAAAAAAAAAAAAAAAAAAAAAAAAAAACCGAAATCACTATAACACACAACAGAAATGCAACACTAGATCATGTTGATGGAGGCTGTGGTGCAAAGAGAAATGTGCCCAAGGCAGGTGGAAATCTCTCTAAAAGAGACTGCAGCAGCAGCTGAGTCTTCATGTGATCCTGCTGATTCTTCATTTGATCCTCCCAGTATTCTCGACAATGATCAGCCATCTTGAAGTGCTACCGAGCAACTTCATCACAAAGGTATGTATACTCTGCACGTGTGATTGTTTCGTGCAATGGTTCAGCTTCATCCTCACCAGATTGATCTTCATCCATGCCATCGTGAGCAGCCATCTCCTTAGCGTGTGCCTCTTCGGCTATGGCGGGGGCTTGCTGTCACATGTGGGAGATGCTTTGGTTCCACTGCTGCAATCTGAACTTAAAAAAGTCTGTGATGGTGAATCTTGATCCAGAAATTCCACACCCTTTGCTTGTAGTAGCTGGGTAATGAGGTACAGAAGTGGTAGGGACCAAGTTTCCGCAGCCTTCGTGCTCTTGAAGATCAGCCTATCCCCAACACTAATGCATTTGTTCCCAAATAAGGGCTGGGATTAAGAGCCAATAACCTTCATTGAAGGCATACAACGCCTCTAAGAATGAATCTTGTCTCTAAGTTTTGTGCCCCAAAGGACACACATTCTTCTATAAGACGGTATCCACAAACCAGAGATTTGGTGTCAACAAGGATTTGCTCGTGTAGTTGCGATGCTCATTCATGTATTGGCCTTCACACATATCATTGTAACGCCCCGCTTTTACAAAAGCGTAAGTGAAAATTTTCGAATTTTCACGTGACATTACTAACTTATCAGAGGTAATTATTGACAACGGAATAAATGTAATATAGATTTGGGAATAGATTGACACCTCAGAGCTACTACTGAAATACCTCAAAATATATAATAAGCCAGTAAGTATAATTATACAAACAATAATAACAGTCATGCCTCACAGGACAAGATAATCATACAAGCCAAATATATACATATAACTGGAGAATTATAAGTACTGTCTTGAGCTAAGTGGGGTGAACTACAACAGGGTAGTCCCAAAAAGAAAGGCTATCCAGCCTTACAAAAAACTGAACCAGGAACCATCTATGAGTCGGGATAGTTCTGATATTCTTCTTCTTCTTCATAGCCTGAATCATTACAAATACCATACAAAGAGAAGACAACAACATAAACACTAAAGTGAGTCTGCTGTTTCCAATAATAATATGAGTGCTGATTTATTTAATTAATGCAACATAATGCAATGGCCATATAATCACATGTATATGCAAAATATAATCTATGATCGTGAATCATAGACATAAAATGAACATAAACGTAATCATAAAGCAATGACAGTTTTAAGTGTAAAGTTTTAGGTATTTCTCTGTTTCCACTCCTCTGTTGGCATAGGCACGGTTAACATGTTATTTGAAGCCTGGTCTTCCTCCCTTTAATTTTTAGTTATTTTCTTTGGGAGCCTAGGCTCCTGGAAACTTCGGTTTCCCTGGTGACCTAGGTATACCAGTTTTTGTATTTATTAGTCTCTTTTCAGGTACCTCCTCATTCACTGAGAACCTAGGAACTCATGTGAAGCCTCAGGTACCCACTATGGATCTAGATCCAACAGCTTGTTATTAGACAGATTATTAAAAATAATAAAATATGAAAAGTCACATGCGCAAACAAGTAAATAAAACAGTAAACATAATATTATAGGAAAAGTCAACCAGCTTCATCCTCAGTAAGTATAGAGATACTTACTAGTTTTTGCTTCGAATATTTTCCATTACAACTGCATAATAATCATCATGTGATGATAACAGATTGATAAAGCATTTTATGAAATCATTATTATTACCATATCTCTTCCTAGAAATTGCAACGGCTACAGATTTAAACATGATCTCTTATCTATTTATTTATTTTATTGCTTACTTACCAATTCTTATATTAGTACTACTAGAATTATCCATTCTTTAGGGCATCATTTAACACATGACATACCTTAAAACAAGAATACAAATGTCATCTAATCAAGCACACATATGAATTACCTTTCTTTAATTCACATATCCTTATAACACACACATAAATATTTGGAAACACATTCCTTTCTTTAAATACAAATTCATCTCTTTCCTCTTAATATTTACACACACATATATCTCTTTCTCTCTCTCTCTCTCTCTCTCTATATATATATATAAGTTAGTAAATCCAAACACACACACACACACACACACACACACACACACATATATATATATATATATATATACTCTCACGCTTACATTTCTTGATCCATTTTAGAACACAATTTACCCATTCCAAATTAGTTATCTTATGTAGTAAACACTCTCCCACATGCTTACACATATACTCATATGTCCATAATATAAGTTAGCCAACTTTTCATATAACATACATATATGTACATAATTAAAAGCAAAAGCAAATCATAATTTCAAAATAACAATAGGACTACTTGTTCTATGAGAAGTTTAAGGGAGAAAATACTCACCCAAAGTTTTCTAATGACTTAAAGAGTGGAGGAGAGTTGCTGTTCAAGAGAATTCCACTTGTAAAGCTTGGTTTCTTGGTCTCAAATCAAAGGTGGTTTCTACTCACATTTCACTACTGATTTTGTGGGAGAATGAGGGTGGTTTAGAGCTTAAATTTGGCTTGCTAGTTGCTGGAAAGTGAGGTGAAATGGGAGGATTTTTGTGCTGCTTCTACAGCACTAGAACAAGAGAGAGTTTAGGCTAAAATTTGGTTTCCTTTTCATGAAAATTAACTCCCCATGCATCCTACATATAGTACTCTTGAAGGGCTGAGATCTAACCAACAAATCAACACCTCAATGGCCGGATTTGAGCCAGCCAATACCTCAAATTCATAGCTCAAATCTCATAGGTGACTATTTCATATCTTAGTCTATGATTACATGATATCTAAGGAAATCTAGTTGGGTTTCAACCAAAATGGACTAACTAGGCTAACTAAATATGGGTATGATCATTTGGCATCAAGTACAATGTGTGGGTCCCAAATTATTAGGTGGAAAAATCAATTTTCGCATTTAACGGAAACTGCAGTGCACTGGGTGAAGTCGTTTGATCTATAATAAAGTCGCTCAATCGACTTCGACCTATAATCGTTCGATCTACCAGAAAGTCGCTCGATCGATTTTAACTTTACTGATCCAACTCTCTACATGCATAACTATATAATTTTATTAGACTATTAGTAATTCTTAAGCCCTATACTTATGTATACACATATATCAATAACTTAAGTATGGTGTCTTTTTCGGGCATTACAATCATCTACCATTTCTTGCACAAGTGAGGCTGGTAGGGAAGATGCCATAGCGGGGAGTGTCTTTTCACTTGACCAAGTCTGGTGGGCACTCGTGAGGGCACTCTCAAGCTCTAGAGCAAGGGTGATGTCTTCCATAGTGATCTCAAGATCAACCCCATCAAGGGAAGTTGATAGAACTCCTAGCCATTCACAATCAAATGATAAATTCTAGTAGAATAACTCGGACATGGCATTGGTAAGCCATGTCGGTGGCCAATTGGAACAATGACGCCAAGCTCCGCCTCTTGAAATCCCTAACAAGCCTATTTGGTAGCTTCAAGGTGCACGAAACTATCACACACGCAGAGTATACATACCTTTGTGATGAAGTTGCTCGGTTGCACTTTAAGATGATTAGCCACTCATGAAGATGCTGGAAATTGCCTATGTTGAAGAGAAATCCATCCCAAGAAGTTGCTGAAATTTCTACATTTTTCTCCTAAAAAGTAGCAATTAATCCTATTGATTTGTACTATGTAATCTCTCTAATGCACGAATATATGGTTTATTTATAGAATACGAGATCAACCCTAGTTGATTTTGTGGCCTTCTTGAACACATAGGCCTGCCTTGTTTTTTGTTCTACCGCCTACGACTGCGCTCAAGCCCAACTATTTTTGCACTCAAACTCAGTGTGCGCTTGAGCTTAGTTGTGCTGGTGGTTCTCTGCGCGTGAACCTTCCTGATGCGCTCGAGCCTCACTGATGCACTCGATGTGCCCGAGCCTTCCTAATGTGCGCTTGTGCGTTTTGCCTTGCAAATTGCTAGATTTAAAGCATTAAGACTGAAAGATTACTTGTGTTTTTCCCTTAGATTCCCTAAGAATGCTTAAAACATAAAAACAACATAAAACATTATATCACAATGAAACTAAGAGGCTAATATATGCAAGTTAAGGGGCTTGAATGTCCAACATTCAATGCTTATCACCCATCAAGACATTCCCTAGTTTGCCCAGGTGGGAGTTTATCGCTCTAACCTTTGAATTTGCGATGGCGATAGTAGGCGGAGGTATCGGGCACTATTTGAGCAACCGAGTAAGTTTGTACCGCTCGTACCCAACAAGATTCTGGATCAAGGACTAGGTGGGGATATTCACTTTTAGTTTTTCAACATTAACAATTAGTGTCGTTGGTAGGAATGATTGCCAGTTGCTCAGGTTGTTCTTCTTAAAGATAAAAGATTACCCATGGTGAATACTTGATCAAGGAACACCCTAGTGGCAGCCGAATCTCGTGGTTCGAAATGAGTGATGGGTTTCCTTCTCCAGATTTTTTGATTTTCTATGGCAGATCTAAAACTCGTACAAAATAGGTCTGCATTACCAACACTGCATCAATGTTCACCGTCACCAGATCCATGAGATAAGTCCACATTGTCCTTTACTATCATCGTTTCTGTGTCCTAGTTGTATGCTCCCTACTCAACAGAATGCTGAGGCCACGATACGCCAATGGTTCCTCTAAGTGTACACCGCAAGACTTAGAATGCACAACACCTATCTCGTTGACCGAGAAACGGGAAAGCGGAGACCCGCACGAAGCATGTGGAGGAACAAACACACTTTGGCTGCATCTCCTCCGGGAGCGAGTGGCTCTGCTTCGCTTTAGCCAAGTCTGTAACCTTCATCGACGACACATAAACCCTCGTTGTAGAACACCATCGTGTACCGATTATGTTGCGCAAAAGACTAAAAATGAGAAGTGCACAAGACAAACGTACGCCCACACTATCTCTTTTCTGGACAAAAGCAAATGTGCAGAGGCTCTTCGCCAAAACCCTGCTTTAAAAAGGTATGCAGAACTCCACGCCACAACACGTGTCGGTCCTAGATAAGGTAAACGGTAGGAGCACTAGCATAAAAAACTAAGCAATTGTGGAAAATAGCAACCCAGTGAACTACAATTACGCGATATGCATTAAATACGCCCTCCAAATTGAACCAGCGCACAACCTTTCATTATCATGATAATTAGCTAGTTGTTACTTGAGTTTGTAGGGCCCTGCCTAAGGCCTAAAAACTCACCCACACTCTAGCCCAACCATAGGTTCCTTTGGCACGCTATAAAACACCCTTAAATCCACCATATGCAAATTCCCATTGGGCCTAACCCGTGACCCAAGGGAATGGTGGACTATTGGTATGAAGGAGATCCCGCCCAAATTCCCAATGGGCCAGACCTGTGACCCAAGGAAATGGGGGCCTACTGGAATGGCAGCCAAGCCCAATCGTCCAGACCCAAACACGGTATTAGAATGTCTGTGTTAAGCACCCCATGTCGGCGCCCAAATTCCCAATGGGCCAGACCCGTGACCCAAGGAAATGGGGCCTTACTAGAATGGCAGCCAAGCCCAACCGTCCAGACCCAAACACGGTATTAGGATGTCTGTGTTAAGCAGCCCATGTCGGAGCAAGAGTCTCGCTAGGACCACAAAATGCCGCACAAGTCTCTGAGAAACATTGCTGACAATGAGCCAAAACCTCAAAACAAAAAAGGGTCCCACCCAAAATGGAAAGGATGGATCACTGAATTAAAAGCACTAGAAAAGGAAAGGATCATAAAACTAGAGGCAGACACCTCCAACATGGAAAGACGCCTTGTCAGGAAAGCCCCAAAGGGCAGGAATCAGTCGAAATGGCAACAACTCCTAGAACCAAGGAGACAACACAAGCAAGGAAAATCTAAGGAATACCCCAGAAGACTCCCAAACCCAAAAGAGGAGAGGAACCTGCTATAAAACCCCAGGGAAAGCTGAGCTTAGGTACTCACTCACTTACACCTTATATTTCTGTTTAGCATTCATATATCTTTTGATTGTTATCTCTTAATTGTGGTTTCGCTCGATTACTGACTTAAGCATTAGAGGTGGTGCTGCCGTCATCACCCACTCATACGGCACACCACTCCTAATCTATTGTTCGTCATGCAAGACTTGGAGATCATCGGCTACCAGGCGTGACAATTGTATCAACACCAATCTTTTAGGCACAATCAATAGGAGAGCATAATCAATATGGTTAATGGTTGAGTTAGATGACACAATATATCAAACATAATTAATTAGTCATAATTAACATGGAGATGAAATTTATTGTGCTTAAAGTAGAGCATGCTCTGTTAGGCTTGAGAAAAGATGGCCCCCACGGGAGGTTTGGTATCCAGTTGGAGACTTTGCCCTGAACCTTTGAGACGACGATAATAGGTGGGCATACACGGCATTGTTTGGGTAATCAAGTCAAGGAGTACCACTTGTGCCTGGGGGGATATTCCCTAGTCGGCTAGGATAGTGTTTGTCGCCCTGACCTTTGAAGTGCCGATGGCGATATTAGGCTGGCATACTCCACATTGTTTGACTAACCAAGTAAAGGAGTGCTGCTTTCGGTTGGCAAGATGTACCCTAGTCAGCCCAGATAGGAGTTGGTCGCCCTGATCTTTGAAGTGGCAATGGCGATATTACGTGGGGGTATCTCAACACTGTTTGATTAATAGAGTATGGGAATACTGCTCGTGCTCGGTGGGATCCTGGATTGAGGACTAGGCGGGGGTGTTCATTGTTAATTTTTCGACATTAAGAACTGGCGTTGGTGTGAATACATGATCCAGGAATATGCTAAGCCTAGCGGCAACCGAATTTGTGGTTTGAAATGAGTGATGGGTTTTCTTCTCTCCATATTTTTTGATCTTCCATGGCAGATCTAAAACTTGTACGTAACAGGTTTGCATCTATCTACACTCATGTGTGGCAGATAGTGTTCGCATCCATCCGTAACAAATATGGATTTACCAACACTACATCAGTGTTCGCCGCCACCAGATCCATGAGATAAGTCCACAATCTCCTTTTACTATTGTATTCATGTCTTAGTTGTACGCTCCCTACCTAACAGAATGCTATGGCCACGATACTCTAATGATTCCTCCAAGTGTAAGGTGCAAGATTTAGAATGCTCAACCCCTCTTTTGTCGGCCAAGGAACAGGAAGGCGAAGGCTCGCTCGAAGCATGTTGAAGGACAAGCACACTTCGGCAGAACCTGCTACCCCCACTGCCCTCGTTCTTCAACTGAAGGAACCCTAGGCCGCATCTCCTTTGGGAGTGAGTAGCTCTGCTTTGCTGTAAGCAAGCCTGTAACCTTCACTAATGTACGCCCACATTATCTTTCTGGACAAAAGCAAATGTGCAAAGACCGTTTGCCAAAACCCTACTGTAAAAGGGTTTGTAGAACTCGTTCCACGACGCGTGTTGCTCCTATAATAGGTACACGATAGGAACAGCAGCATCAAAAATTGAGCCATTATGGAAAACAGCTACCCAGACCGATTCGAAAGCCTCCACGAGTCCCAAAAAATTACAAATATGCATACGCATTAAATAAGCCCTCCAAATCGAACTAACGCACAACCTTGGGCTATTCTGATAACTTGCTAGTCGTTACACAAGTCGTTTGATGTCCTGAAAAACTTCCTGACTTTGTTGGGGCCCCACCTATGACCCAAAACTTACCCACACTCCGACCCAACCATAGGTTCTTTCGGCATGCTAAAGAACAACCCTGGACCACACCTGTGACCTAAAGGGAATGGTGGACTATTGGGATGGAGGAGTTCCCTCCAAAATTCCCATTGGGCGAAACCGATGACCAAGCGAATGGTTGACTACTGGAGTGGCAACCTAAGACCAACCGTCCAAACCCAAATACGGTATTTGGATTCTGTGCCAAGTACCCACTGTCAGCACAAGAGTCCTTCCAGGACCATAGAGTGTAGCACGAGTCTCAGGGAAATACTGCCAAAAACAAGCCAAAACCTCAGAACAGAAAGGGCCCAGCCCAAAAAGGAAACAATCACACAATCAAAAGCACTAGGATAGGAAGGGATTGCAAAACTAAAGGCAGACACCTCCAGCATGGAAAGACACCTAGTCAGGAAAGCTCCAAAGTGCAAGAATCAGCCAAAATGGCAACAACTCATCGAATTAAAGAGACTACTCGGACAAGAAAATCTAAGGAATGCCCTAGAAAATCAAGCCCAGAATGGCTCTCCCAAACCTGAAAGAGGAAAAGAACCAGCTACAAAACCCCAGGGAAGCTGAGCCAAGGTACTCACTCCCACTTAATATTTCTTTCTAGCTTGCATATATCTCTTGATTGTTATCTCTTAATTGTGGTTTCGCTCGATTACTGGCTTAAGCATCGGAAGTGGTGTCACTGTCATCACCCACTCGCACGACACACCACTCTTGATCTCTTGTTCGTCTTCCAAGCCTCTGAGACTGCCGGTCGCCAGGCGCAACAATTGCAACAACTTCAATCCTTTCGGCACAATCAATAGGAGAGCATAATCAATATGGGTCAATGGATGAGTTAGACGACACAATATATCAAGCATAATTAATTAGTCATAATTAACATGGAGATAAAATTTATTGTGCTTAAGTAGAGCGCACATTGTTAAGCTTGGGCACAGATGGTCCTATAGGAGGTTTGGTGCCCAACTGGGAACCTTCAAGACGATGATAGTAGGAAGGCATACCCAACACTGTTCGAATAACCAAGTTAGAGAGTACCACTCGTGCCTGGCAAGATTTTCCCTAGTCGGCCAAGACGGGTGTTCATCGCCCTGACCTTTGAAGCAACGATGGCGATAGTAAGGGGGCTTAGCCATCATTGTTTGACTAATCGAGTAAAGGAGTATTGCTTGCGCCCATCAAGATGTACCCTACTTGACCCAGACAGGAGTTTGTCGTTTGACGTTAGAAGTTGCGATGGTGATATTAGAGGCGCATCTGGCACTATTTGACTAACCGAGTAAGGGAGTACTGCTCATGCCCGACAGGATCTTGGATAGGCGGGGGTATTCATTGTTAATTTTTTGACATTAATAGTTTGCATGACAGTGGGAATGATTGCCAGTTGCTCAGGTTGTTCTTCTTAAATACATTTACCAATGGTGAGTACTTGATCCAGGAACACCCTATGCCTACCGCTAGTCGATTCTTGTGGTTCAGAATGAGTGGTGGGATTCATTCTCAAGATTTTTTGATCTTTCATGGCAGACCTAAAACTTGTACGTATTAGGTCTGCATCGATCTATACTTATGCATGGCAGATAGCGTTCGCATCCAGTCGTAATTGATCTGGATTTACCAACACTACATTGGTGTTCACCGTCACCGGATCCATGAGATAAATACACATTCTCCTTAACGGATGACACCCAAACTATCGTCGCAGAACGCCATTCAGTATTGAATATGTTGAGCAAAAGACTAAAAATAAAGAGTGCACAAAACAAACGTACGACCACACTATCTCTTTTCTGGACAAAAGTCAATGTGTAGAGATTGTTTGCCAAAACTCTGCTTTAAAAGGGTTTGTAGAACTCCATGCCACGATGCTTGTTAGTCCTAGAAAAGGTAAACGATAGGAAGACCAGCATTTTAAACTAACCCATCTTGGAAAACAGCTACCCAAACCAATTCAAAAGCTTCCACATATCCCCAAAGAATTACAAGTACGCGATATGAATAAGTTACCCCCTTAAAATCGAACCAGCACGACATCCTAATAACTAGCATCCCCAAATAAGTTACAGACATCGTTTGACATCCTCAAAAAACTTCCAGACTTTGTTGTACCTCGCCTGAGTCCCAAAAACTCACCCATACACTGAACCAACCATAGATTCCTTTGGCGCGTTCCAAAACACCCATAAAATCCATTGTATGCAAATTCCCATTGGGCCACACTCAGACCCAAAAGAATGGTGGACTACTGGTATGGAGGAGTTCTCGCTAAAATTCCCATTGGGAAACCCAAGCCCAACAACCTAGACCCAAACACGATGTTAGGATGTATGTGTGGCCCAAGAGTCCCGTCAAGACCACGCAAGTCACTAGGAAATATTGCCCAAAACGAGCCAAAACCTCATAAGAGAAAGGGTCCTGCCAGAAATGGCATGAATCAGGGAATTAAAATCAAAAAAAAAAAAAAAAATGGATTACAATACAAGGCACACACCTCCAACAGGAAAAGATGCCTTGTCAGGTAAGTCCCAAAGGGCGAGAATCAACCAAAATGGCAACAACTCCTACAATCAAGGAGACTACCCAGGCAGGGAAAATAATTGGAATACCCAAAAAACCTTATATTCTGAGGAGAGGAACCAGTGTAAAATTCTGAGGAAAGCTGAGCCTAGGTATGCACTCATTTACACCTTATATTTATGTCTAGCTTACATATATCTCTTGACTGTTATCTCTTAATTGTTATTTCGCTCGAATATTGACTTAAGCATCGGAGATGGTGCCACCGTCATCACCCGCTCGCACGGCACACAACTCTTGATCTCTTGTTCATCTTGTAGGCCTCTAAGACCCTCGGCCGCTAAGCGTGACAACTGCATCAACACCAATCTTTTAGGCACAATCAATAGGAGAGCAAAATCAATAGGAGAGCATAACCAATGTGGGTAAATGGTTGAGTTAGACGACACAATATATCAAGCATAATTATCTAATCATAATTAACATAGAGACAAAATTTACAGTGCTTAAGTGGAACGCACACTGTTAGGCATGAGCAAAGATGGGCCCACAGGAGGTTTGGAACCCAATTGGGGACTCTGCCCTAAATCATCGAGACGACGATAGTAGGCAAGCGTACTTGGCACTATTTTAGTAACCACGTAAGAGAGTACCAAGCGTGCCCAGTGGGATATTCCCTAGTCGGCCAAGGCAGTTGTTTCTCACCCTAATCTTTGAAGCGCCGATGGCGATAGCAGGCGGGTGTACTAGCATTATTTGATTAAACGCGAAAAGGATTACTGTTTTCGCCCCTACAAGACCCTAGTCTGCCCAGATAGGAGTTTGTTGCATGATGTTTGAAGTAGTGATGGCGATATTAGTCGTGCGTATCCAGCGCTATTTGAGTAACTGAGTAAGGGAGCATTGTTTGTGCCCAGCGGGATCCTGGATCGAGGACTAGACGAGGGTATTCGTTGTTAATTTTTTGACATTAAGAGTTAGTGTTGTCGATGGGAATGATTGCCAATTGCTCAGGTTTTTCTTCTTAAAGACTTTTACCCATGGTGAGTACTTGATCCAAAACACCCTACGCTTGCTTGTAGCAGAATCTTATGGTTCAGAATGAGTGATGGGTTTCATTCTCAAGATTTTTTGATCTTTTGTGGCAGACCTAAAAATCGTACATAACAGGTTTGCATCAATCTACACTTATGCGTGGCAAATAGCGTTCGCATCTGATTGTAACTGATCTGGATTTACCAACACTACATTCTCCTTAATTGACGACACCCAAACCCTTGTCGCAGAATGCCATTCAATACCGAATATGTTGCACAGAAGACTAAAAATGAGGAGAGCACGAGACAAACATACACCCACACAATCTCTTTTCTAGACAAAAGCAAATGTACAGAGACCGTTCGCCAAAACTTTGCTTTAAAAGGGTGTGCAGAACTCCGTGCCAAGATGCGTGTCAGTGCTAAAAAAGGTAAACAGTAGGAACAACAAATTCAAAATTGAGCCATCAGGGAAAACAGCTACCCAAACGGATTCAAAAGCGTCTGCGCATCCGCAGAGAATTACAAGTATGCGGCACGAATAAATTATGCCCTCCAAATCGAACTAACGCACAAGCTCGCACCATCCTGATAACGATCTAGTGGTTATAGATGTTGTTTGACTTCCCCAAAAGACTTCTAGACTTTTTCGGACCCCGTCTACGCACAAAAACTCACCAACACTCTGACCTAACCATAGGTTCCTTCAGCACATTTCAAAACACCCTAAACCCACCGTACTCAAATTCCCATTGGGCCACACTCGTGACCCAAAAGAATTGTCAACTTCTAGTATGGAGGATTTCTCGCCCAAATTCCCATTGGGCAGTAGAAGCCCAACAACCTAAACGTAAACGGAGTTTTAGGATGTCTGTGTTTAGCACCCCTTGTCGGCCCAAGAGTCCTGCCAAGACCAAATGGTGTAGTGCAAGCCTCAGAGAAATATTGCCCAAAATGATCCAAAACCTCAAAACAAAAAAAGGTCCCACCAGAAAAGGCAAGGACCAAGGAAAAGAGAGACACAAACCTCTAAGACAGAAAGACGCCTCATCATAAGCCCCAAGGGGAAGGAATCAGCCAAAATGACAATAGCTCCTACATTCAAGGAGACTACTCGGGCAAGGAAAATATGAGGAATACCCCAGAAAATTTGGCCGAAAATGGCTCTCCCAAACCCGAAAGAGGAAGGAAACCAGTTATAAAACCCTTGGGAAAGCTGACCCAAGCTATGCACTCACTTAAACCATATATTTATGTCTAGCTTTCATGTATATATTGATTGTTATCTCTTAATTGTTGTTTCGCTCGATTACTGGCTTAAGCATCGGAGGTGGTGCTACCGCTATCACCCACTTGCACGGTACACCACTCTTAATCCCTTGTTCGTTTTGCAGGTCTCTAAGACCGCCAAATGCCAGGCGTGATAAATACATCAACACCAATCTTTTAGGCACAATCAATAGGAAAGCATAATCAATATGGGTCAATGGTTGACTGAGACAACACAATATATCATGCATAATTCATTAGTCATAATAAACATGGAGACGAAATTTACAGTGCTTAAGTCAAGCCTACATTGTTAGGCCTAAGAAAAGATGCGCCGACAGGAGGTTTCGTACCCAATTGGGAACTCTGCCCTTAACTGTCGAGATGACGATAGTATGCGTACTTGGCACTGTTTGAGTAACCGAGTAAGAGAATACCACTTGTTCCCTGCGGGATATTCCCTAGTCAGCTAAGATGGGTTGTTTGTCTCCCTAATCTTTGAAGCACCGATGGCAATAGTAGGCAGGCATACCGAGTATTTTTTGACTAATTGAGAAAAGGATAACTGGTTTGCGCCCGACAAGACCCTAGTCGACCCAGACAGGAGTTTGTTGCCTGAATTTTGAAGTGGCGATGGCGATATTAGGCAGGAGTATCGTTTGTGCCCACTAGGATCCTGGATCGAGGACTAGGTGGGGGTATTCGTTGTTAATTTTTCAACATCAAAAGTTAGCGTTGTCGGTAGGAACGATTGCCAATTGCTCAAGTTGTTCTTCTTAAAGACTTTTACCCATTAAGAGTACTTCTTCTAGGTGTACCCTACGCTTACCGGAAACTGAAGCTCATGGTTCAAAATAAGTGATGGGCTTCATACGCAAGATTGTTTTATCTTCCATGGCAGACCTAAAACTCATACGTAACAAGTTTGCATCAATCAACAGTTACGCGTGGCTGATAGCGTTCACATCTGGTCGTAACAGATCTAGATTTACTAACACTATATTGGTGTTCACCGTCACCAGATCCATGAGATAAGTCCACATTCTTCTTAATGGACGACACCCAAACCCTCGCCACAAAACGGCATTCAGTACCGAATTTGTTGTGCAAAAGACTAAAAATGAGGAGTGCACAAGACAAACATACACCCACACAATCTCTTTTCTGGACAAAAGCAAATGTGCAGAGACCGTTCGCCAAAACTATGCTTTAAAAGGGTGTGCAGAACTCTACGCCATGATGTGTGTCAGTGCTCAAAAAGGTAAATGGTAGGAACAATGGATTCGAAACTGAGCCATCATGGAAAATAGCTACCCAAACCGATTCAAAAGCTTCTATGCATCCCCTGAGAATTACAAGTACACAATACGAATAAATTACGCCCTCTAAATCGTACCAGTGTGAAAGCTCGCGCCATCTTGATAACTAGCTAGTGGTTATAGACGTCGTTTGACTTCTTTGAAAAACTTTCAGACTTTGTCGCACCCCGCAAACAGCCCAAACTCTGACCCAACCATAAGTTCCTTCGACGAGTTCCAAAACACCCCTAAACCC
This sequence comes from Alnus glutinosa, assembly GCF_958979055.1. Taxonomy (NCBI): domain Eukaryota; kingdom Viridiplantae; phylum Streptophyta; class Magnoliopsida; order Fagales; family Betulaceae; genus Alnus; species Alnus glutinosa. Next base: position 6,883,963 of record NC_084891.1, on the reverse strand, counting down.
ACTATACACAAATTCCCATTGGGCCACACTCATGACCCAAAATAATGGTGGACTACTGGTATGGAGGGCCCAAATTCCCATTGGGTAGCCCAAGCCCAACAACCAAGACCCAAACACGGTTTTAGGACGTCTGTGTTTAGCACCCCCTATCGGCCTAAAAGTCTCGCCAAGACCACATAGTGTAGTGCAAATCTCTAGGAAATATTGCCCAAAACGAGCCAAAAGCTCATAACATAAAGGGTCCAGCCAGAAAAGGCAAGTACGATCAAGGAGACTATCAAGGCAAGGAAAATTTCAAGAATACCCTAGAAAATCAGGCCGAAAATGGCTCTCCCAAACCCGAAAGAGGAGAGGAACTAGCAATAAAACCCAAGGGAAAGCTGAGCTAAGGTATGCACTCAGTTACACCATATATTGATGTCTAGATTTCATATATCTCTTGATTGTTATCTCTTAATTGTTCTTTCAATCGATTATTGACTTAAGCATTGGAGGTGGTATCGCTGTCATCATCCACATGCACGGCACACAACTCTTGATCTCTTTTTCGTCTGGCAGGCCTTTGACAGCGTTGGCCAGCAAGCGTGACAACTACATCAACACCAATCTTTTGAGCATAATTAATATGGGTCAACAGTTGACTTAGACGACACAATATATCATGCATAATTGATTAGTCATAATTAAAATGCAGACAAAATTTACAGTGCTTAAGTAGAGCACACAATGTTAGGCCGAAGCAAAGATGGGCCCACATGAGGTTTGGTACCAAATTGGGAACTTTTCCCTTAACCTTTGAGACGACAATAGTAGGCGGGCATAACTGGCACTCTTTGAGCAACCGAGTAAGAGAGTATCACTCATGCCCGGTGGGATATTCCCTAGTCGGCCAAGATGGGTGCTTGTCGCCCTGATCTTTAAAACGCCGAAGGCGATAGTAAGCGAGCATACCCAGCATTGTTTGACTAACCGAGTAAAGGATTATGGCTTGTGCCCGAAAAGACCGAAGTTGGCCCAGACAGGAGTTTGTCACCTGACGTTTGAATTGCGATGACGATATTAGGCGGGCGTATCTGGCACTATTTGAGTAACCGAGTAAGGGAGTATCACTTTTCCCCTATAGGATCCTAGATCGAGGACTAGGCGGGGGTATTCATTATTAATTTTTCATCATTAAGAGTTAGCGTTGTCGGTGGGAACGATTGCCAGTTGCCGATTGTCGACGTACTTGATCCAATAACTCCCTACGCCTACCAAAATCTCGTGGTTCAAAATGAGTGATGGGTTTCATTCTTAAGATTTTTTTATCTTCCATGGCAGACCTAAAACTCGTACGTAACAAGTCTACATTGATCTACACCTATGCATGGCTGATAACATTCGCATCAGGTCGTAACAGATCTGGATTTGCCAACACTACATTGGTGTTAACTGTCACTAGATCCATGAGATAAGTCCACATTCTCCTTAACCAAAGACACCCAAACCCTCGCTGCAAAACCCCATTAGTACTGAATATGTTGTGCAAAAAACTAAAAATAAGGAGTGCACAAAATAAACGTACGACCACACTATCTCTTTTTTGGATAAAAGCAAATGTGCAATAGACCATTTGCCAAAACTTTGCTTTAAGAGGGTGTGTTGAACTCCGCACCATGATGCGTGTTAGTCCTAGAAAAGGTAAACAGTAGGAACACCAGTGTTAAAATAAGTGACTCATATTCTCTTGGGCATAGAGAGAAGTTTAAGAGTACCAGTAAAGCTGGTAGTGGGCGACCATCCGGACAGCTAGAGGAGGCACCTGGACGCCCACCAGTGTTCGAACAGTTCAGCAGACGCAAACCACAGCGACTTGGTGTTAGCGCAATCGTTCGGACGACCCAAAAGACACGACCCACCAAGAGCACTTGTTCGTACAAGTGTCAGGACGTAAATGCGGTAACTACGAACAGTTAAGTTCTTATGCTAGCGTCCGGACGCGAGTCTTGAGAAACATGGTTTACTGCTAGGTTTACTAGGGCATTTTGGGGATAGTAGGGTTTCATTATATATATGTTGTATTGTAACCCAAACTGATAAAAGGAATATAGCCACACTCACTCTTGTGGACGTAGGCAAATTGCCAAACCACGTTAAATCTGTGTCTTACTTGTCTCTTACTCTTTTCTTGTTTTGATTCCATATGATTCATCATTGTTGTACACAGTAACAACAATTTGTATTAGAGGCAGGTTCATTATGATGATTGGTTGGCACATCTTCTACAAAATTCGATGTTATGAAGTTTGATGGAATAGGCAACTTCGGGTTATGGTAGCGGCGTGTCAAGGATTTGTTGGTGCAACAAGGGATGGTGAAGGTGTTATATGGGATGAAACCAGATGATATGCTGGACATAGATTGGAAGGAGATTGAGGCGAGAGCGGTGGCTACTATTCGGCTTTGTCTAGGAGATGATGTGATGTATCATGTCATGGACGAAGAATCCCCGGCGGCAGTTTGGTTGAAATTGGAAAATCAGTATATGTCCAAGTCGTTGATGAATAAGCTTTATCTAAAGCATCGGTTGTACCGGCAGAAGATGGTGGAAGGCTCAGATTTGAGCCAACACATAAACATATTCAATAAGATAATCAGTGATTTGAAGAGGGTTGATGTGAAGTTCAAAGACAAAGACAAGGCGTTGTTGCTGTTGAATTCATGGTAAGTCTTGAATTACTCGATTCAAAACCCCTTAATTTGCATTTGTTAGACCTAGTTTATGTTGTATATATAACGTTTTGTTGTAGTTTTGTATTTTGTCTTATTTTCAGGTCTTAATTGAAATCTAGTTCAAAACACTTGAATTAGACTTGAAAATACATCAAGGGCAATTTGGTCATTTCCAGAGGTCGAGGTTGATCCTGAAAAGATGGAAAATCATCCAAGGCATTTCAATCGATCGATTATTTGTACAGCCAATAATTCGATCGATCGACTTTCAGTCGACTCAACTTCGATCGATCCAGATGCGATCGATCGATTTTCAGAGCAACATATTTTCGATCGATCGACATTTATTCAATCGATCGACTTCGCATCTTCCAGAAGGTCCAGATATTTCCAAATCTTTGTGAGATCCAAATTGAAAGTTGGGTTTTATGGACAGAAATGGACGGCGACTAGATCTGTTTGTGCGGCTAGAATTGATCCTTGATTAGTTCTTTGTAACTTAAATCGCTATATTTATGATATTAGGGTTTAGGGTTTAAACATGCATCTTTTGGGGATTTCGGATTTGTTCAGGTGTATCAACTTAATTTCTTGTATTTTTAGTTTCCTTTGATGTAACTCTCTGGACCGAAATCCAGAGAGCTTAATTCCTTTGTTGTTTTTTCTTTAAATTTCATGTTCTAGTTTAGTTTTGTATTTCTTTTCTTGTCTTTCTTGTAATCCGAATTCCTTAGGTTTTAATCTACTGTTTTAGTTCATTTTCTTCTTGTTTCTTTATTGTTTTCCATAGATTTCATGCTTAGATTAGATTTAATTATGCATAGCTAAATTAGTTCTTAGGGTTTGATCAAAATCCTCTCCAAAAATCATGAAGTGTTCTTGATGTTCTTAGGATTTTCTAGATATGTTTGATGATTGTGAAGGGCTAGAGGATTGCAAAATCCATGCTAAAAGGTTTTGTTTTCAAAATTCCACTCTAATTATTCATGAAAAAGAGTTAAACTTGTCTATGAGTTTGCTTAGATTTCTTGAATAAAATCAACGTTCTTGGAAACAAGAATGATGTCTTTTGCAATGATTCATTTGACATGATGTGTGTTTACCTATTAGAGTCACCTTATAGGGTATGCTAGGGAACACCGGTCATTTCATACCTTTGGTAGTGTAAAATGTCTTTCCATTGTAGTTTAATCTTTACATGGAATAGATCAGTGTGAAACTAGATACCTTATTATTGTGGCCTAATTAGGGTGTTCACGCATTGTGTATGCTTATTAGGATGTGTTATAGAGTAGTAAGCTAGGGAGCATCAACCCCCCACACCTTTGGTAGTATAATCGTTTTTTCAATTATAGTTTAAATCTTTACATGGAAAGTGTTTGATGTGAAACTAGGTGATTTATGATTACGTCCTTAACAAAAGTATTTTCATGTCAAGGTCGTCGTAATGGTTGACGCTCATCACGCGCTCATATCATGCATGTTAGGAAGATCCATATAGACTTTAAGCATTTCATTGGTTAAGGATTGGATAAGATCAATACCCTAAGTTTCCTTTAAGTTTATTTTCATTTCCACTTTCATTTCTTCACCTTATTTGTTGTAGCTTCAATTCTACAACCTTACTTTTATTTTCATTTTCAAGGTTAAGTTAAATACGCTCTTTAGATATCCCGTTACACAAAACAACCCCCAATCTCTGTGGTTCGATAACCCTTACTATAGTACAATTGATTCATACTATTGCGAAGTGGTTCAATATATAAATTTAAAATTCACGTAGTCGAGTTGACTACCAATTCACTCCCAACTTCCAACATGTATGAAGATTTGGTTACGACTCTGACGTGGGGGAAAGAGTCCTTGCAGTTAGAGGACGTTACAAGCGCCCTACTGGCTTTTCATCAAAGGAAGAAAGTTAGCGACGAAAGTTCTCAAGGAGAAGGGCTAGTTGTGAAGGGTAACCAGAAGTGTGGAAGAAGAAGTAACAAAGAGGGTTTGTAGGGAAATAACTCTCGGTCAAAGTCTATGAAGAGGAAGGACGTCAATTGCTACAAGTGCTGGAAGAAAAGGCGCATAAAGCGAGACTGTCCAGACTGGAAGAAGAACAAGGACGATGATGATATGCTCTCTGTTGCTTCAACTTCAGGGCATCCTGTAGATTCTTGGCTTTTGGACTCAGCATGTTCATTTCACATAACGTCCAACAGATATTGGATTGACACCTATAGGTCAGTTAATTCTGGTATAGTTACTATAGGTAATGGTGCACATTGTAAAATTACTGGCATAGATAACATCAGAATTAAAATGTTTGATGATGTGGTTAGAACGTTATGTGATGTTATACATGTACCAGATGTAGAAAAGAATTTGATTTCATTGGGTACTTTAGACTCTAATGGGTTCAATTATAAGTCTAAAGGTGGAATAATGAAGGTAACTAAGGGTGAAATGGTTGTGATGAAGGGTCAGAAAAATTCAAAGAACATCTACAAACTATTATGGAGTATAGTTGTATGTGGAGTAGCTTCTGTGGAGTCTAAATCTAATTATACTGTTTTGTGGCATATGCGGTTAGGACATATGGGTGAGCGGGGCATGTTAAAAACTTCATAAGAGAAATCTGTTGAAGGTTGTCAAAACATGCAAACTTGAGTTTTGTAAGTTCTATATTCTGAGGAAGTAGAACCGGGTGCAATTCAAGACAGCCACACACAAGACAAGGGGTATTTTGGATTATGTTCATTCAGATGTTTGGAGACAAGTGAGGACAGCATCACCGGGAGGGGGGGCACATGTATTTTCTGACTTTTGATGTAGTCTATTGTTTACCAAAATATATCAATAATAAAAATAACCACTTGCAATAGGATGAACCCTTGTAGGATAAAGCTATATTGAGAGTATCGAACCTCAAGGACAGCATAGGAATTGCTATAAATTTTTTTGAGATTAAATATAACTTAATTTAAAAGATGTTTGATTTTTATTTTCTAAAAATAAGTGCATAAAAGTAACAGACATAAATGTAAAGAGAGTAGTTATGAGAGAAAGAATAGGGAATTGATTTTCCCACTCACCACATAACAATGGTCCATTATAAATTAACAAAGGAAATTCATACTATGAATGATATAGGGACCATCCACCTAACCACTAAGATGCAGTATGACCTATTTTCTCTAGGTCTGGATTAGCTACGTCTTTAATAGGATACACACAATATAAAAGACTTTCTAAGACAAGATAAGAAATTCATAATAATTAAATATAAACATTACGATCAATTCTTACAGTTATACAATCATCATGCATATAGAAAATCTTAAATTAAAATACAATTAAACCATTGTTACTTGGAAAGGAGTACATCAACACCCAATTATGAATTTAGCCGCTCATCGTGGTGTTTGTATGGCCTCCTACCATGTTTCTTCAACTTGTCAAGCCTAAAAGAAGAATTTTATGTCTAAAGCTAAGTACACCTTCTCTTAAAGCTTAGAAGTCTATTTATAGGGATCAAAGAAGCCCAAGGAATTTCAGAAAAATCGTACTTGAGTCTTCTAATCAAATTAGGAAGCAATCATAATACAAATCAAAATAGGATTCGTCAAGATTTATAATCATTTATTGCGGAGAAATTTTAGCATAGTAAACTTCAGAATTAGGAAAAATCTATTTCAGACATATCTATTTTATTTTTTATTAGCTTTCCAACGCCATCTATTTCATTACAATCCGAGATCTGAGAAGAAATTTATGATCAAAACACTCAGACATGTGCAAAATCCAAATTTGAATCCAATTCGATTTTGACTCTTATTGGAGAAATTCTGATTTAATCATTTCCTTGATTTGATTAAATTTAACCACATCATATAGGTCTTCTATTATGATTGGTTAAGCTTAACCATATCTTTTAGGTCTTCTTAAAGTGTACTTTAAGCCCAAAATCAGTGGAATTAACTGCAGTTTATTTAAAACCTAAAAACAATAAAACAACACAAAATCAAATAAATAACAATGCTAAGGAATTAACATATGCAAGTTAAGGGGCTTGAATCTTTCAGCGCTTATCACACCCTCAAACCTACATACTGCTAGTCCCTTAGCAATACAAAACAGAAAATAAACTGGGAAACAACAAGATAAATCCTTCTTTCGGGATGTACGATTACATTTTGCATATGCAACAAGCTTTTTAAACCCCTAGGACTCCCTAGTAGATGAGTAAAATCTCATGAGGGTTTGCTAATAATGATACCCATAAACATTATGCAAATCATGTTATCCATAAGATTGAAGTAGCACAAAAACAATGATTCTTATTCATTAGCAAAGTTAACAAAACAAATTCCATCTTCACAATTTTAGAGAATTAAAAATTAAGTTACAAACATGGCATTATGAGATATCACAAGATTCAACTAATGTACAATGAACTTAACATATAGTCATGAGGTTTTAAAAATTAGTCTCAATCATGAATAGTTCAATATTCAAAATTCGCTGGACTCCCCATTAGATAAAACAAACAAGGCATATTTTCTTCTTTTTTCTTTTTCTTTATATATATATATATATATATATATATATATATATATATATATATATATATATATAAATATCCAGGTTGTGCAGTGCTTAGCTCCCTTAAGCTTTCTAATTGGCTCATATAACGAGTGTTAGATCAATGACTCTCAAACCAGATGGTTTCAGGGCACTAGGTATAAAATATCCTAAAGACTTACTAACTCAAGTAAAAAATGTTACAAAGCTAAACTTAGCCATTCTATCAATCAAAGAAAACTTTCACTTTTTGACGCGAACACTCAATACTTAATGAGGCAAGAGGTTCGGTTACTCAACAAAAAGCTCAAAGTGATCAATATTATTTTATTTATTTATTTATTTATTTATTAACTATATGCCAAGGTTATTTCTCCAATAAGTTGCCAACTGCATCTAAGATATTTACAACTGACATACTTGATTTCAGATTTCATACCCCACAGACTACGTGCTTGTGTGCTTGCGAGAATCAAATTGAAACAAGTAATATCTCATGCTGCCAGAGAAAATAACAAAACTTCTTAATTTCCTAGTCAAGTGATCATGTGTTCATCATGTTAAGCTCACCAATGACATACAAATCAGAATTCAAGTTCAACCAAATTCTTAGAGATAATAAAGCAAAATATTGGACATTATTTCGTTCTTCCATACCCCTAAACTTGAATCACGCATTATCCCCAACGTGTGTATAGCACTGAACATAACACTAAAATGATAGAAATACTTGAATAAGCAGATTTGGGGCATATCATACCCCCAAACTTGATTGCAAAAACACATTTCTTGAAAAAGAGAGTGATACTCCAACCAAATACCAGTCAAGTGCAACACATTGTTGTAAAAATATAAACCAAGAATGAAACAACAATGGAAAAGATAAACCTGGAAGGAGATCATGTACCCTAGCTTGATGGAGGACTCGAGTGCACAAGGCCTGTGCTTGAACCTATGAAGCTGACTCATTTAGTCAAAATATATGGGATCCGCCAGGCCAACAGAATCCACATCCTTGATGCGCTCAGTGCTCTCTAACCCTTAAGTTTAAATTTGAAGCACCAATCTTTTCTTCTCTTGGACCAAAGAGAATAAATTTTACCTATTGAAAGGTAATTCCGAATGTCCACATATCGAGGTAGATCCCTCTGAATATTCTCAAATAGTTTTTCATCCAAAAGGGAATCATGAACTAGAGCAAAATGAGGATAATACTCAAGGAAGTTTTCTACCTCAATGGTCTCTTTTTGCTCTTCTAAAAGCTCTAACAAACTACTATCATCGCCTCTTGTTAAGTCATAAGCAACAATAATGACTGTGAGAGTGTTATCTGTGTCTAAAAGTGAAATTTTTAGATTACCTAGAATACGGGCTCAGGATTCATATGGCGTCTCAAGAATAAGAGTGGATGATGAAGGAGCCTCAGTGCTCATTTCCTCGCCTTTTGCCCAATGTAAAGCTTTTGGGGCCTCAATTTGCTCCTCCCTATTTTTCACGTGAGTTTCGACCACTTCTCCATTCTTCAGTGTGGTGATGGCTTGCTCATGATAAGAAGTACTCTCATCCACCATGTAGTATCCATCAAGATTGGTCACCCGCTAAATTTGAAGCTCTTCTTCTTCTCTATTGAGGTGGTTAATGATTTGTTCAACGTGAGCTTTCATCTTGGCTTCTATCTCGGCGAAGAATTGAGGGGTATATTGCTCCATCTTGCTCGTAAATTTCAACAGCTGATCTTGAAGGTCAGAATCCAACTGAGGAGATGGTGTGGCCTGAGACTGCTATTGTGGAGACCGATATGTGGAAAAAGGCTGGCAGTTATCCTTAAATTCAGTACAATATGGACATGATTACCATTGCTGGTGGGGAGGATGGAAGTTAGATGGTGGATAGACCGCTTGATTGTTGAACTGCGAATTTGCTTGATAGTGTAATTCGTGGCATTGATCATGCCAAGAGAAATTATGATGGCTTATCCATCCCATGTCATAATAATCGAAGTAAGGATTATTTGCCGGTCTAGAGAAAGCCTCTGGCTCTAAATCAAAGTGATCAAACCCAAAGTGAGTTTGATAACCTTCATAGGGGTCCCTAGCCATGCGCTCTTTGTAGTACAGTAGCTTTAGTACTACTGATTTGGGAAGGTGTGTTCGATCGCAGACCGCTGGATGCGTTAGACCTGAGTAAGAAAAACTAAGAGAAAAAGAAAAAAAAAAACTAAAAGCAAAATTAGAAACCGAAATTAAGAAAAAAATAAATAAAAAGAAACAGGAAATAATTAAGCTAGATTTAATATTTAAAACTTAATAATGCAACCGTTAAATAGTCCCCAGCAACGGTGCCAAAAATTGATGTGGTCTATTGTTTACCAAAATATATCAATAATAAAAATAACCACTCACAATATGACGAATCCTTGTAGGATAGAGCTATATTGAGGGTGTCGAACCTCAAGAACTGCGTAAGAATTAGCTACGTCTTTAATAGGATACACATAATCAATGAAATAGTATAATCCATCTTCGGTTGGCATGGACCATCCACCTAAATTACACTAAACTAGGTTGTAGTACAATCCATCTTCCCTAGGTATGGCCTATCTAACTCTCTTGATCATATGTCAATTAAAACCATTGTATAATAATCATTCACATAATCACAGAAAATATAAAGGATTGAGTTCAATTAATATAAAAGACTTTTTGAGACAAGATATGAAATTCATAATGATTGAATATAAACATTAAGATCAATTTTCACAGTTATACAACCATCATGCATATAAAAAATTCCAAATTAAAATACAATTAAATCATTGTTACTTGGAAAGGGCTACATCAATACCCTATTACAAATTTAGCCACTCATCGTGGTGCTGAAATGACCTCCTGCCATGTTCTTCTCCTCTTCAACTTGTTAAGCATCCAAAAAGAATTTTATGTTTAAAGCTAAGCACACCTTCTCTTAAAGTTTAGGGGTCTAATTATAGGGAGCAAAGAAGCCCAAAGAATTACAGAAAAATCGTACTTGAGTCTTCTAGTCAAATTAAGAAGAAATCCTAGTACAAATCAGAATAGGATTCATCTAGATTTGCGATCATTTATTGTAGGATGATTTTGACATAGTAAACGTCAAAAATAGGTTCTTCCTATTTCTCACATATTTGTTTCATTTTTTATTATCTTTCCAACGCCACTAATTTCATTACAATCCAAGACTTGAGAAGAAAGTTATGATTAAAACACTAAGACGTGTGCAGAATCCAAATTTTAATCCAATCCGATTTTGACTCTTATTGGAGAAATTCCGATTTAATCATTTCCTTGATTTGATTAAACTTAACCATATCATATAGGTCTTCTATTATGATTGGTTAAGCTTCTAGGTCTTCTTAAAATTTGCTTTATGCCCAAAATCAATGGAATTAATTGCATGTTTATTTAAAACTTGAAAACAATAAAACAACACAAAATCAAACAAATAACAATGTTAAGGAATTAACGTATGCAAGTTAAGAGGCTTGAATTTGCAACATTCAGTGCTTATCAACTTTTATTGATGAAATTTCAAAAAAAATTGGGTGTACTTCATGCGGCACAAGCTAGAGACGTTTACCAAGTTCAAGTTGTGCAAAGCTAAGGTGGAGTACCAGACTGGGAGAAAGATCAAGTGCCTCAGGTCAGATAATGGTATTGAGTACAAAAATGACAAGTTCAGGGATTTCTATGAGCAGCATGGGATAAAGAGACACTTCACAGTACGCATGACACCAGAGCAAAACGGTGTGGCAGAAAGGATGAATAGGTCGATCGCAAAGAAAGCACGATGTCTTAGGTTGAATGCTGGACTTGCAAAGAATTTTTGGGCAGATGCAGTGAGTATGGCTTGCTACTTGATAAACAGGTCATTAAGGGTAGCACTAGAAGGCAAGGTTGCAGAGGAGGTGTGGACAAGTAATGAGGTAGATTACTCTAGTTTGAGAGTATTTGGGTGTCCAGCCTATGTGCACTACCTAGTGAAGAGAGATTAGAACTTGACCCAAAGTCTAGACAGTGTGTCTTTCTTGGATATGAGAAAGAGGTTAAGGGTTACAAGTTATGGGATCTAAGGCAAAGAAAGCGGTGATCAAAAAAGACGTGGTATTTGATGAAAATTCCATGTTAAAGAGTACTCAGGGTGAAAAGCAGCAGGTGTCAAAAAGCGGTAGCAGTGATAAGCATGTTGTGCAAGTGGAGCTACAGACTCCTGTATAGGAGAACATTTCTCAGGGTACAAAGACCTCTACTTCAAACGTTGAGGAGCAGCACATTATAGCCATAGGCAGACCCAGGCACACTATCAGGCCACCAACCAGGTATGGTTTTGAAGATATGGCTTCTTATGCTCTTGTTATTAGTAGCAGAGATCCTACTACTTTTCAAAAGGCTGTCAATAGCCAAGAGAATAGTAGATGGGTGGATGCTATGGCAGAGGAGATGGAGTCTTTACATAAGAATCAGACGTGGGATTTGGTAGAGCTTTCAGAGAGGAAGAGGGTGATAGGGTGTAAATGGGTGTTTAAGAAAAAGGAAGCAATATCAGAAAAAAAGGGGGGGAGAAGTTCAAGGCTCGTTTGGTAGCAAAGGGGTACTCACAGTAGAAGGGGTTGACTATGAGGAAATATTTTCCCCAGTGGTCAGGCATACTTGATACTTCCATCAGAGCAATATTGGCTTTGGCAAGTCATTATGATATGGCACTGGAGCAGATAGATGTAAAGACAACTTTCCTCCATGGTGATTTGGAGGAGCAGCTAGAAAGGTTCAGTCAACCTGGACAAAAGCACTTGGTCTGTAAATTGAAGAAGTCACTTTATAGGCTAAATTAGTCTCCGAGGCAGTGGTACAAGTGGTTTGACTCCTACATGATCAGAATTGGCTACAGGTGATGTGAGTATGACTGTTGTGTATATGTGAAGAACCTTGATGATGGCTCATTTATTTTTTTGTTACTGTACGTGGATGATATGCTTATTGCAGCTAGGAGTAAAATAGAGGTCAACAAGATGAAGATCTTGTTGAGTAAAGAATTTGACATGAAGGATTTAGGCCCAGCCAAAAAGATTCTTGGGATGGAGATTTGCAAGGATAGGGATACCAAGAGATTATGGCTATTCCAAGTCGGCAATGTGAAGAAGGTGCTGGAGAGGTTTAGCATGGAGAATGCGAAACCGGTGAGTACACCTTTGGCAAATCATTTCTGTTTGTTTACCTCACAGTGTCCAAAGACAGTTGAAGAGACTGAAGATATGTCTAAGGTCTCATATGCCAGTGCAATGGGGTGTCTAATGTACACTATGGTATGTACTAGGCCAGATTTAGCTCAGGCAATCAGTGTGGTGAGTAAGTACATGGCAAATCCAGGGAGACAACATTGGGATGCAGTCAAGTGGATTTACAGATATTTGAGAGATACTACAGACTACGACATCACTTTTGCTAGACAAAAGAGTAATTTGTCAGTTGTGGGGTATATGGATGTAGACTATGCAAGGGATTTGGATGACAGGAGGTCAACCATAGGTTATGAGTTTACTCTTGCAGGAGGACCTATTTGTTGGAGATCTATGATCCAGTCTACTGTTGCGATGTCCACGACTGAGGCAGAGTACATGGTGGCGGCTGAGGCTACAAAAGAAGCTTTGTGGCTCAGATGGTTAGTCAGGGAGCTGGATATTCAGCAAGGTGGAGTTCAGTTATATTGTGACAGTTAGAGTGCCATTTATTTGGCAAAGAACCATGTGTATCATGCGAGCACCAAGCATATTGATGTGAAATTTTACAAGATCAGAGAATTGGTTGCTACAGGTGAATTGTTACTTGAGAAGATCCACACTTTTGAGAATGCAGCAGACATGTTGACGAAACCTGTTACCGCAAACAAGTTCAAGCATTGCTTGGACTTGATAAATGTCTCGAGGTGCTAGAAAAGAGAGGAGAGGAGGCGGCATCCCCAACTTACTAGTACTAGGTGGAGGTACAATGCTTGTTTATCTTTAAGGACGTCAATATTCGCCCAAAGCCAATATCGAACTTTATGAAAAACAAGTGAAGAACTATGCTATTTTAAAAGAAATTGCAAAACAAAAACACTTACTTGAAGAACTCGACCACTCCTTGGCTTTATGGGAAAAATTTTGCTCCTTGCTACTCAACGAAGAACGTGTGAAGTCTCAGATTATGAGACCTTCAAATCTTCTTACCAATGACTAATGATAACCAAGAAATTGAGCTCTCAACTTGCTCTTCAAAACTTAAACTTATTCTCGAGAGTTAACTCAAAAAATTAGTTCTTAGTAAAAACTAAAGAACTATTGCAGTTAATTATTTTTCAAGAGCTACAGGCATATCTATTTATAGGTTCTAAATACTAAGAGAGTTGGAGATTTAAGCAATGTGGGACAAGCTGTAGTAGAAGTTCTAGTAGAGCTAGAACTCCCCTAGGGGTGGACGGCTAGGGCTTGCAAAATCCTAGTCTTCCATCTCTTGGAGTTAACGCATGAGGCCAAGGAAAAATTCTCTGGTCCATGTGTCAACTTCTATTCCTCCTGCTCTTGGGTTTTATCCCAAAGTTTAATCTCCTTTGCATCTCATGAGTATCCAGTTCTTTATAATGTAGGGGTACTTTTGTCTTTGCACATTTTTTTTGACACAAAATGCCTATACACTCTAAAGAACTGGACATTTTCCCTTTCAAAATCAACTGGAGAGGATCCTAATACACTGAGGACGTGCTTGGGTCAACCTAAATTGTATTTTTCCCTAAATTTAATCAAATGAATTGTTAAATCATATCGCCTATTGTTGTTAGATCATAGTACATTATTAGAACTTAGATCACACTTAATTATACAATGATATAAAATAAGTATTGTTGATATGATTATTACATTATATAATAAAGATATAATGTATCATATCACCTCAAATTTAATATCATATAAATTGTTAGATAATATGCATATGATCATATAATCTATTGATATGAATTATAATGATTATACTTAATTTGTAATTATAAGAAACATATTAATTTTAATGCTAATCACTTGATTCGGAATTATACCAATTACATTGTCATTGTATATGATAGGATTATTTGAATAATATGATTAAGTATCAAGATTTTCATTAAATCATATTATTAACAATTTATTGTTAATTCAACAATCATTAGATACTTAATTATTAGACTTAGAGTAATAGTCTCTTAGATCATATAAGATATAAACATCTTAATTATCTTTATTTATCAAATTATATATTATATAGATACTTATAGATATAATTATATATTGTATAGCAATAATTAGTTATTGTTAATTAATAAGTAATATACTAAATACGTAATTTTTATCAATATATATATATATACAAGTTGCCCTAATAAGCGAGTCGAGCCTTTTTACGAGTATGTTCGCGAACTTTAAATGAGCGAGTTGACTTTTATACGAGTTTATATCGTTTAATAATTGAGTATAGTTTCTTATCTACAAATGGTTCATTTAATAACCAAATCGTGCACGAGCTTAGCTTTATCGAGCCGATCCTGAACGAGCTCATGAGTAGCTTTATTTCGTTTACATCCCTATAACTATGGACCATGAATTGTATATACATATATAGACATAAAGTTATATTATATATTATGTGCTTCTAATAAGTAAATCAGTAACCTTTATATTATTGAAACGGTTGACTCACACAATTACAATATAGGGTTATTGTAATGACGACAATCACATAATTATGGATACAGGTTCAGAAGATGAAGGCTTGGATTTCTTTTCGCTAGCTATAATGATTTTAAGCTAACATTGTTGTAGCTGGTTGTATTTATTTGTAATTGTTTGTGTTTAAAGTCGTCATTGTATTTAAGTTGGGTAAACGTTTAGAATGATTTTTGTAGTTGGTAGGATCTTTATGTATGCGTGTTGTGGCACTTGTTTTGATATACTTGGAGTATTTATCTCGTGTAGAGAAAAACTATGCATCTAATTAATATATTGAGGTAATTCAGTCAGTTCTTATGCGTTGTGTTATCAATTTCTAAGTCTTTCGAAAAAAAAAAAAAAAAAAATTATTCCGTTACGAGAGTTCATCTCAAATGTAGTAATGTCACGTTAAAATGAACTCAAAGGTCTCTGAGTATGCCAAAAATGCAAATCACTCTCTGCAATCAAATTCCATCAAAAACAAGTTTTCTAATCATTGACTCATACCCATTGTTGAACCCCACCCAACAGAATATGGAGGTACTTATGGCAGAACGAACCAATCTAGTCTTTCACAATATAGTGGTACATGGAATTGCCATTTTGTTAGTGTGCCACGTTAACGCTAATAAAATAATGGCACAAGTCATTGTGAATACAAAAATATAAAATATGTAAAACTAAAAAGCTAAAAAAATTAAAAACTTAAAAAGAAAGAAAAGAAAAGAAAAAGACCCTTCTCAACCCATGGGGGCGGCCGCACGCTACTCCAGTGTTAGGGGTGACCTTCAAACCACCCCTAGTGGTGGCTAGGGGTGGCCCAAAGGAAGCCGAAGGTGGCGTGCCGCCACCCCCATCGGCCACTAACGAAATCCATCAAGTGTTTTGATGAAATTTGACTGCAAGGAATGATTTGTATTTTTGACATACCTCATAGATCTGATTCATTTTGATATCATAGTGAGTTAATTGTAAATCAGATAAACTACAGTGATTAATTTTGTATGTTTTTTCTTATTAAAATGGACCGGAAACAATTAAAGAAATGAAGCATGAATATGGGCTCCATTAAAACTCTAGCTCGACCCAACTAATGATGGAAACGGATCTTTTCAAATTTAAATGAATTGGAGAGTATCCAGTTTTTATAGTGTGGGGGCATTTTTATCTTTTTCACATTTTTAGACAAAAATGCACCAACCCTATAAAGAACCGAATAGTCTCTGGTTCAAGAGAAATGATTTTTGCACATCACTTTTTGTATATAACATATCTCTTGATTCAAATGAGGACCTACTACACTATGGACGTGTTTGGATCAACCAATCCCTGACATTAGCCTGTTAGGGTTTTGGTTAAAAAGCTTCAAGTAAAACCAGAAAGAGAGATAGATGCTACAGCATCTGACAATGGAAAAGAATCAAATCTCCCAACACAGTAGTTTAAATGGACGATAATGGTGTGTTAGAGGGAGTAGAAAGAAATGGCAAAATCAACCGCAAAGCTCTTCTTGCTTTCCTCATTCTTCACCACCACAAGAACTCTCACTTGCACTTGTAGCATAACCACCGGTGCTTCAAGGAGTAGTAACAAAAAGAGGAAGCAAAAGGAGGCGAAATTGGTGGTGGTGAAGGAGAAGCGGAGGACGCGCTCGGACAAAGCTTTGGGCGACGACGCAGCCCACCTCTACGCCGACTCCAGCGCCGGGCACATCCCTGTGATGCTCGGTGAAGTGCTCGACGTCTTCTCTTTGTTTTCTTCTTCTTCGAAGCCACTCCGCTCTTTCGTCGATTGCACCGTCGGAGCCGCCGGACACTCCTCCGCTGTCAGTCCCTCCCAATACTCGCTCTTCAATTTAAATCATTACTGTGCCAATGCTTAGCATTTGATTTTCGGAGTTGAAAGAATACATGATTATCGTTAATACTTCAACTCTCAATTTGTGGTTAATTTGAGTTCCATTGGGTTAGAGCCCATCTATCATTGAGTTTTCTCAAACCCATTAACAGGATTTTGAAATAACACTATGATTCAGCTTAAAATTTTAGAAAGCAGCAATTTTTGTCTAAATTCATTGAATTCTTGTGCTGGTCAGAGCTTCCTTACCGAAAGTTCAGATACATTGCCATTGCAGCTGTTTTATGGGCTGTTTTCTTTGTAAGAAGACGGATGGTCTTGAATGTTCCTAGGACCTGGAGATTCTTCCTGTTACAAACTTCTTATGAGAAAATATACATTGCTTTTAATGAACCTTATGCACGTAGTTTTACTTATTGACTAGCTTACTGGAGAAAAAAGATGCACAAAAGAGCTCTAAGTGAGTTGAGAACTTTCTCGTCCTTTGTGGAGCTCCATATTATGCTTTTGCTTGTTGGGTTTAGGCTTGCCGAGGTCCTTAAGTTATGCTGATGGTATCATCTGATCCAAGTTAGAAGATTCTGGTTGAATTGCCTTTTCTTTTCTTTTCCTATTTATATATTGGCCCCAAGGGAAGGAGAATGGGAGATTCGAACTAGTAATTCCCGCTTCATGATGGGGTGGTCCCCAGCCAATTGAGTTGAATTGTCTCTTTGCATGCAAAGATTAGGTTTTCATTTTCTATTCCGACATGTGTAGGACTAACATAAAGTTGATGTGTGCATTGGACAGAGATATATTGACCACTTATCAAAAATAAAAAAAGGTCGTTTCATATTAACTGAAATATGTTTTTACTGGTTGGTTCTTATACTTGGTCTTTTCAGTGACGATTCTTTGTCAGTTTTTTCTTATCTAACAATTTGTATCATCGAATTTTTACTTGACTTTCTCCTGCCAAACGCTTGTAATTCTTATTCCATTACTTATTGTAAACATCAGATAATTCAAGCCCATCCAGAATTGAAATATTATATTGGCATGGATGTTGATCCTGTGGCACACGAGAAAGCTAGAACTCGAATTGATGGCATCTTGCATGGTGATTCTTGTCACCCAACTTCAGACCTGAAATCACATACCATTCTGAAGAATTTTAGGTATATCAAATCTGTGCTTAGTGAGGTTGATGAGAAAATCTTAGACACTGGAGTTGATGGCATCTTAATGGATTTGGGAATGTCATCCATGCAGGTTTGTTTTCTTTTGCACTTTTTAGTTTCTTAGCCATACATGACTTTCATTTTGTGTATGTGTCAATCTTCATTACATGTATCACATCAGATTTTATTTTTCCTCTCTTCCTTTTCTTTTATGACATGTTCGTATATCTTGGGGCTGGGGCAGTGGGCTTGATTAATTATGCGGGTAACAGTTTAATGTTTTTCCCCTTCTAGAGCCGTATCAGGTTGCTTTTCTTGTTATTGTATAACTGTTGACCGCTACGATCTTTTGCCATTCAATTTGGCAGTTTTGTACTTTGATCTGTATTTTTTGGAAAGTCTGTTTCCTATAAATTGCATAATATTATCCCCGTTTTGAAATGCCTTCTCTTTTGGACAGGTGAACAATTCTGAAAGAGGGTTCAGTGTGATTGGTGATGGACCACTCGATATGCGAATGGATCCCCAGGTAACCGTAAAGCTTTCCAGAGACTTTGTTCTTTCAGCTAATAGGCAAATTATTGAATTTTTATTCATCAAAAAAAAAAAAATCTCTCTCTCATTTATTGAATTGAATTTACTCTTTTACTTAGAAAGTAGGACTACCTTATTGTGCCTTTCTTGGTTTGAGGTAAGTTGGCATTTCTACAGCACTTTGTTAAAAGAAAAATGAAAATATATCATGTTTTAAGTAAAACTCATACAACTTCAAATATATATTTACTCATAAGTTATTCCAATTCTCGCAACAGCTTTACCAAAATAGTGAGCTTCAAACTTTCCAACGACTAGTAAATAATTGTAGCCCTATTACTGTCCTTTTCTTATTTGCAAGAGTGGGATTTGATAATGACTATTGTGGTCTACTAATGGGAATTAAAATCTAAGATTATGTGTAGTTTGAAGGTATGTAGTAGTAGTAACATAACAAAATGTGACTAGTAGTTTTAAGATGGTTGGTTATTTCGCTTTTCAGACATTTTAGTGACCCATATGACTACTGATATGCTATTTTTTGTAATGTTTGGTCCATCAGATGAGCAGGATTTTTTAGAGAAACGAATGTGGAAAACTACTAGAATTGTCAGAGGCATTCTTGGTCTTTTCTTTCCTTTCCTTTTTAAGGAAATTAGGCTATAAACTGTCCATACCAAGTGACATGCTCTGATAACCCAAAAATTAGAATACATGGCGCCGGAAAGCATCATGCTAAGACTCCAATTACTTACCGCATGCATGCACCTTAATTGTAGGTTGAACGCAAAGTGTTTTTCTGGGTCTTGAAAATGCTTAGACATGACAATTTGTTGCGGCCTCTCTTCCCTCTTCAATATATCACATGGGTTGTAGCTAGATTTGTGGAATTTTGAACCACCTTTTTCAATGCTAGAAATCTCATTGACAGTTTTCTGTTTCCCTGTTCGATGTACATGCCTTTACCACCCTACTGTTTGTTGGGGAATGAGTGAATGGCCTTGGGGTTTCCTATGTTTGCTTGCTAAATAGTCATTTTAAATTTGTGTTTGATTTAACTGATTGTAACAGGCCTCTGACAGGCAAGTCTGAAAGCAGAAGACATTTTAAATTCTTGGCCAGATACTGAACTGGGGAGAATCTTGCGGGAATATGGGGAAGAAAGCAATTGGCGCTCTCTTCAGGATAAAATTGTTAAAGCCCGATTACATGGCGGGTTGCATTCAACTGGCCAACTCGTAGATCTTATTCAGAATGCAACTCCTTGGAGAAGAGGTAGTACTCTTACCATTCTTCCATTGAAATTTTCTTGTTGCTTTGCTTCATATATATCCCATCTAAATTTATGATACCTTTGCCTGACACGCTCAAGACAAGTTATGTGTCTACTGTATACCATTCCCCATATCTCTGTCCATAACAAGGGGATTCAACAACTGTCCCCACTAACAATAAGAAAAGCATAAAGTTTATTTAATTCAATTGCTACAGGAGGGAGGCAAGGTTGGATAAAGACGGCAACCAGGGTGTTTCAAGCTCTGAGGATAGCTGTTAATGACGAACTGAAGACATTGGAGGATTCCCTCTATTCTTGTTTTGATTGTCTTGCACCCGGGGGTAGGCTTGCTGTCATCTCTTTCCACAGTTTGGAGGACAGAATTGTAAAACAAACATTCCTTGATATCATTAACAGCAATGAGGTTGATGGGGATGAAGAAGAGAGGCATGGGAGTGAATTGAGAAAGATCAGAAATGACAATGATGAAAAAGAAGCTTGGATTAGACAAATGATACAGGGCTGTGGAGGAACAATCCTCACAAAAAGACCAATAACACCATCCGAGGAGGAAGAGAGATTGAACCGCCGGTGTAGGAGTGCTAAGCTCAGGGTGATTCAGAAGGTTGAAAGATAAATGAGTCTTGATTAGAACCTCCCAGTTTCCCGAGCAGAAATCTTTTTGTAAATCATGATAAATCTGTATCACTGATGTTCTACGCCATTGTTGATTCATCATTATGAAGTTGGAATTTTAGATGTAATAACGAGTGCTGGTTTGTGGATTGTTCTACCACATGATTGATTTTAGGTTGGAGATCAACGAAGATGATATACATATTAATTCAATTTGACTGTTTATGGTATTACTGTTTCAAAAACAGAGTGAAACGCCTTTCTTCTAACCCTAACAAGATTTTAATACCGGGCACAACCAGACGGATGAGGAAGAGGGGAGTTATGGGTTTCATTTGTCCTGATCAGGTTAGGACGTGGGATTCACCTGATTGAGACATATGGATCCTGCAAAACCCTCTGTCATTGCATACGTTGTTTGTGCAATCAACAGATATCAAAAGAGCTATCAGCGTTCGGATTGAGTAGAATCATTGTGGGAGGCAACTTTGTAATTCATATTGTATATCATCTTGTACCCACATCACACTTTTTTTTTTTTTTTAATTAAAAGGTCGGGAATGGGCGACCAATGTAATTACCCATATTGGGTGTGACTTTCGGGGTTTCCACCCGCTATGAAATGTTCCCAAATCACTCTTGAGATTGATAAATCAAATCCCATTACTAACAATGGTCTCCTATTTAGATTGTATTTTTTCTTCCACTATGTAATTTTAGACCTATTTTAATCACACATGCTTATCATATCATGAAACAGTAATTCCCATTACACATCACATACCAAGTCATTGCAATCAATATTGCGCTCTTTTTATCCTCAATATGCTTTTGCACCCTTTCCGCACTCCTCTACTTTTTATAATTTTAACTTGTTCTCTCTTTTCTTGTTTTTTTCTTTTATTTTTTTTCCTTGGAACCTTTTTTGTTTAAATTGTATCATAAATATATGCCGGGAAGAGTAATGTTAAATGTAAGACTTTTGTCCACTTTTTATCTAATGGTGGTTTTAAAAGATATATCAACTTTGAAAAATAAAAAAGAGACGAAGATCTTACGTTTAGCTATTAATCATTTTAGGAATCATACTTTTCTGCTTACGTTTAGCTATTAATCATTTTAGAACTCATACTTTTCTGCAGAATCATTCAACTTATGATGAGAATTCAGCTAATTTCGTGCTCTCTCTCTCTCTCTCTCTCTCTCTCTCATGGGTAGCATTCAGACAATGAATTGACCTCCAAGATTCAAGAGACATGATTTAGTGGTAAAATCTGGGATACACCAAGGTGGATTTCCACCGGCAAATCTCCTATTAATCTCTTATCATTTGGAGGATCTAGTCGAAATGCCACCTAAAGTGGGAGGCTTTATTACCCCCGAATCACAACCTTATCGCTTTATTCAATATGATGAATAAAAAGCACTAAATTTTAAAAATGATAAAATAAATAAATGCACACACTCAAACGAAATCAATTATTACCATCAAAATCTCTCAATAACTCAATTAAAATCTTTTACTTTTAGGAATAAATTCTTTTAAACATAAACATAATTCCAATGACCAAAACATATTTCAACCATGTATTTCATTGATAAAATGGGCACATTTAAACATATCCCCTAATTTAATTTTTTTTTTTTAAAAAAATAATAAATAAATCAAAAACATTTTACCTATACCTTTATAGCTTTTTTAATCACTTGAGGAAAAACTAAAGAATTTCTACTATTGATTACATTATTGATAGGCCACTTTAGTCTTAATGTATAAAACTTTATGAGTAATGTTATTTAGTATTTAGTAGACTCCTATACATTATTATACAACTGAATATAGAAGTCTACTAAATAGAATTATTCAAACTTTATATATCTTTCTCTTCCACCGATCATCATTGTAATCAAATTAGTCCATAGCGCATATACAATTCATGTGATGAAGAACAAGAAAGTGAAATTTTGTGAGTAGTTTGTAAAAGGAGAAAAATAACTATATAAGCTTAGAAAAGCAAGGACCAATACAAAAGAGTAATGCTAGAAGTATCATCTTTTTAGAATTATTTGTTGACTCGTGTTAACATATAACTATATAAACGTCTCCTACTTTAAAAAAAATAAATAAACAAATAAATTAAATTAATAAACTTTAATTACATGTTAACACTTGTCGCATGAATTGCTTTTTTCTTTTTCTTTTTTTAAAAAAAATGAGTCTTTCTCCTCAGTAAATGTTCAATTAGTTATTGTTAAACCGAGTAGATGTGATAGTTTATTTAACACTTATTCTAGTAAAATATACATATTTTTTTTTTAATTTTTAATAAAATAAAATAAAACTGTTTGTGTAAGACACGTGGTAATCTGGTGGCCTCACATGATGGGTGCATGCGAGAGAGTTGCTGTCTAGTGTTTATGACGCGGAATAGCAAACATTGACAGAGTAGGGAGGGGTATTTCCGTAATCACTGACAATAAAAAGCTAACGGTACCGACCAATCTCTCTCAATCTCCTTCATCCTGGAGATTTTGGCTCTCTCACACTCTCTCTGTCTCAGCAACTCCCTTTTCCTTTTTCCAATTTCCGAAGCAAAATATAAACCAAAACTGGTGAATGAACATGCTTCTCTCTCTCTCTCTCTCTCTCTCTTCTTGGCAACCAAAACATGTCATCTTTATTCAAATTGCTTCCCTACCCTGTTATTTCTCTGTATTTCCTTTTCAAGTTTTTCATGATTATAGATAGTATTGTTTTGTGGTTTGCAGCATTATAATCATGCTTTCAACTATTAAATGGCACGGACGAGGAAAAGGCTATGACCCACTTCTGTTTTCTGCTATCCCAAAGCCCGAACCCAGGTTTTACTATTTTTTCTTTTTCTTTTTTTTGGATGAATAATGGGGAAGTTGCATTTGGTATTAGTTGGTATTTTAAGGATAAAATTTTCTCTCAATTGGGTTGGAGGAATCCTTCCAATCCAGACTATTAAACCTGTGATTCAAATTCTCAAATGTTAATAAAGTTTTCCTTCATTTGGGTTGGAGGAAGTTGAAGTGATCAGGGTAAAAGTAAACCACTTTTTCCTATTTGAAAGCTTGTACAGGAAGAAAACTGAAGTGATCAAGGTAAATATATCAACCCCATCAGAGTCGAATGCAAAGAAAGCAAATTTATCAGCTGCAAGGAAACAGAGAATTAAGCTACCAAGCTATGATGATGGCTCTGGGGGCAAGCCGCTTCATATTAGTGAATTTCTAAGACACCCTTCTGGAATTCAAGCAATGCTAAACACAAGCGCCTTGCAAGATTTTCAAGCTCTCGACACTAACACTTACAGGTCCTTTCCTTTTCCTCTCTGCTGGTCTGTTTTGAAGCAACAAAATAATGAATTTATTTTCCTGGTCTATGGAGCTGTGTGAGTACTATTATTGCTTCTTGAGTGGAGAAATTGAATTTTCCAAAAAACGGAAAATAGGGTGAAACTGCAAGGAAATGAATGCTATTCTTTTTGTAAGACTTAATGGGGACTGATTGTGCTGCATTGTGAAGCAAATATATAGGTTTGTGAATATTAGAAAGAATGCATCCTTTGGAATGGTAATAAGTCTAGTGTTGGATCTCTTTGTGCCATCTAAGCTTTAAAATTTTGTGATGAAGGGAACCTAAAGGGATTAAATTTTGCAAGTGGTTGCTGTTCTTGACCAGTGGCTTGGGGATAATTTCTTTGTTAAGAATATGAAGCTAAGAGGGGATTTTTAAGGTGTGAATCTTGAATGATTCTATTAAAAGATCTTATTTCTGATCTTTTACAGTCCTCTTGTTACTGGACTTGGCACTAGCAGTTCAAACAAACACGAGGGATCCCAACAATGGTATAATAAAAGATCTAGGGACTGCATGGTGAAACTATCATGATCAGATTTTGTGATTTGTTAGTGGTCTTCAGAATTTTGTGACAATTGTTTGTGGTTTGCCTTTATTTAAGTCATCGAATGAAGTAGGAACTTAGGACATTTATAGATCAACAAGCATTGACCATTAAAACCAAAAATTGCTTGATTAAGGTATTATTGTTTAAGAATCCAATCTTTACTACTTATTAAGTTAATACATCTTTTACTAGAAATCACAAAGTTATTAACTTTTATAGCCAAACACCACATATATCAATACCAAAATTAAAGGAAGCATAAAAGAAATCAACACATTTTGAAGTACTCTTCAAAAGGTATCCAGCCAACCCCAAACGTATCCACTGTAGAAGATTTATGTTACAAATTGATGTTACTTACAAAACCTTTGTAACTCTCAAGACTCAATTTGTAACCCCGGCAAATGACCTGTTCACCTCTCATCGTAGTGACTCTAGAACCTTTGGCCTTCTTCTACACAAATCACTTATACAAACAAACCTCTCCTGCTTCAACCTACAACTTTAGTGGTTGTAGGCTTTTCTTAGGTTTAAATGATAAGGATGAAACAAGAATTTTTTTTTAAAATCTGTTTAGGCTAAAGAACAATGGTAAACCTCTCCAGTATTAATGAAACATTGTCTCTTTGGGTCTCTAAAAGTCATGGTCAATGAGGCTTATATACAGAAGAAGAAAATTGAGGTTTTAGGTCAAAGTCAGTTGAAATTAAAACACTCAGTGGCTGGGTTGTTCGATCGAACAATTAGGGTTTCAGGGATTCATCACTGATTTCATCACCTCAGTCGAACGAGATTTGACTGATCTTCTCATGTTTAAGTATTGAACAACTCTGTATCACTTCGGTCGAATGACCCTTTGACCAAATGTCTCAATTTTTAGTAGTGGACTTGATGCACTAGTTTAGTTCAACGAGCTTAGACTGAGGTATCAACTGAGGTCTTGCAGACTTCAATTTTTTACTTCTCTTCAACTGCATTTTGATCCCAACTCAACCCTAAACTTAAAACTTACAACATAACATTTTTTAACACTGAATTTGCCAACACTAAAAACCTAATACATACAAAAGCTACATTGTTAGTTTTTAGCTGGCATTCAGCCCTTAAAAGATAAAACATAGCTTTTTGATAAGTAATAGCAATTTATTGAAAAGTGCAAAGGGGTGCAACCCTTATACACGGGAAGTATACAAAAGAGCCCCTAAAAGGGTCGAACAGAAAATAAATTTAAAAAATTTACAAAAGTAAAAACACTCAAACTATGATGTGGCGCTATCCAAAAATATAAAGTATTGAGCAACCGCTTCCGTAGCTCCACCATAGGTGTCTCTACATCTTCAAACAGACGAGCATTCCGCTCCCTCCAAATACACCACAGCAAGCATAGAGGAGCTAACCGCCAAACCTCTTTAGCATGACCACTCCCAATTGCCGCCTCCCAACTATTCAATAACTCCAACACCGTTCGTGGCATAACCCACTCAACCCCAAATAAAATAAGAACGTAGCTCCAAAGAGCTCGGACGACCTCGCAATGAAGCAACAAGTGATCAATAGACTCCCCACTCTTCTTGCATAAACAACACCACTCCATTACTATTACATTCCTCTTACGCAAGTTATCATGCGTCAATATTTTGCCCAAAGCTGCTAACCATACGAAGAAAGCCACCCTTGTTGGAGCCTTAACACGCCAAATATTCTTCCAAGGAAAAAATGGAAGAGATGGGCCATCTTTCCTAATGAGCTCTTCGTAGAAGGATCTCACCTCAAATAAACCTTTTTTAGAGGGATTCCACACTAATCTGTCACCCTCTCCATGACGAGTCAAAGTGGAATATAATCGGTCGAAGAAAGAAATGACCATATCCATCTCTCAATCCTGGATTTGTCGCATGAAAAGAACATTCCACTGAATTACATCATTATGGACCACCAAATTATCCGCCACCAACGCGTCTTTGTTCCTTACTATACAAAAAAGAGCTGGAAAGCATTGCTTCAATGAACTATCCCCACACCACCAGTCTTGCCAAAAACTAATATTAGATTTACTCCCCACTTCAAAACGAACAAAATTGCGGAATTTCTCCCACTCCCTCCTTATATGTTTCCATACACCCACTCCAAAAGCTTGGAAACATTAAGAGCTTGTTTGGCAAACCATTCTAACTCTCCCTCTATTTCTTTTCACTTCTCCCATAAACATCAAATCAAAAACATTCTAATTTTTTTACACTTTATATCACATCAATAATTTTTTATTACTATTCAAATAAAAAAAACCCACTACAAAACAAAACTTTTTCTCTTTTCTATAAAACATTCTCAAATTTTATATCACATCAATCACTTCTTACTACTATTCAAACAAATATTCCACAACACAATTACTTACCAAACAGGTTCACAAATTTCTTGACACTACAAAGAGCGGAGCAAAGAAGATGGAAAAATCTATTCTTCTGGGGATGGAAAAATTTATTCTTCTGGGGAGCCTCTTTCTATTGTTCAGTTTCATTTATGAGCACTGTCTTTTGGTGCTTTACAATTTCTGTTCCGAAAACTGGGTAACTCCCTCCCATCTTCTTGGTGCTGCTTTGGTGGCATGGATTGACAGTGATTGGTTAATTAATCTATCCAAGTTTTATTAGAAGACGTTTCTGGTCTGTATGATCGATGTGCAAGGATGAGTAGATTGCCTCAATGATATTTCAAGAAAGTCCAGTTCTTTACTTGAGCTCAATAAGAGTTCTCAAATTCAATATAAATGAATCAGAGACTCAGGTTATTTCAGTTGTAATCTCCTCCAAAATCATATGAGTTGGATTTATTTATTTTTTTCACTATAGATAAACTACATGTTAACTCATCTCAAATACAGAGCCCGGTGTTCATGGACACCAAACTTTCCCCTGTGGATCTACTTGTATACACTACAGAGAGATTCTTGTTTACACATTGTTAAAATTGAGTTTCAAACAAAAATTATCCTCCATGGCTTGTGCAGGTGCTCTCTTCCAAAAGTTCAACTTTTAAATTTTGAAGCAGCCCCTGTGCTGGACTTACAAGTGACCCAGACAAATGAAGATTGCAAGGTCGAGATGCTTTCTTGCAAGGTGAGCTTTTCTCCTCTAGATAACATAGTATAAGAAAAAAAAATTACCAAGGGGGTGGGGAAGGGGCTCCTCCTATGGTTGGGAATAAAAGGAATGGGAATCATGGGATACATAATTACCAGTAAAAGAGAAACTAAAGTTTTATACTTCCAACAAAAAAACTTCTTCCACTACCATTTAGCAACATCAAATCCATGCTTTCACCTCCCCACCAACAGCATTGCAGCCATGCCACCACCGTTGCGACCACAATCTGCCACCATTATCACTAGCATATTTCCACCCTGGCCACCTCCAACTTCACCATACCACCACCACCATGGCATTAACACCTTAATTTAGTCCTTTACAACTATCAACATGTCGTTGCCATTACCTTTGCCATGAACATGTCTTGACTGCTAAACATGGTTTTAGTTTTCAAATACTTGAAAACATGTTAAATCACTACTTATCCCAAAGAGATGTGTTTGGTGTCATATTATTTATTGGTTGTAACACTCCGGTCCCATATGGGGAAGATAAGTAATAGCTTACATAAAGTGAGTGATTTATAAAGATAGTCATGAGTGTTAAATCTCACATTGCCTAGTTACTAGATGAAACTGGGCTTTATAAAGAATTTTAAGGAAGCTTCAAATTGACTAGTTATTTTGGAGTGATAGTGTAAATGTGGCTAATATTTTTTTCTAGGTCGTTACATTGGTACTGACCACTAATACTAGAAAAATTGGTTCTTTTCTTTTGTCCCAGTCCATGCTCTGAACAACTCACACATACACCTCTTGCACATCTCTTTTGCAAATTCACCATTGAATCTGTGGGACCCACATGTAGGTCCTACATATTCAATGATGGATTTGCACATCTCTTGTACAGAGATGTGTAAGAGGATGAAACTAAACATTTCTCTATTCCAAAAGCTTAACACTCCACCTCACATATGGGTTCAAACCCTCTATCAACAAGTGCAACCCAATATGTGGAATATTTAGCTGAAATTGGGGTAAACTATAGAGTCGGGATTCAAACTCACGAACTCTGCTCTGATACCATGTTAAATCACCTCTTATCTCAAAAGCTTAAACTGATAGGATATAGTAAACTTATTCATTTAATTAATGCTTTAACAAAACATAACAAATGTTAAATGCCTGTTCCTGTGTTTGGGAAATGTAAACTGGCAACGCAACCAAATGCAACCTACGACGCATTCCATTATTACTTTGGGCATCTGATAGAGAATTATAACATGTAGGCATAGTGATAAATGACTTACAAGTCATTTATGCATTTTAGGCGTAGGGTGGTGGACGTAAATGCCTTGTAACTTAAATAGGACGTAAAAGCCTTATACATGTGAAGGAGAAAAATACCAGGATGGATTGGGGATAAATCATAATATATACCGGGAAAAAAAAAAAAAAAAAAAGCATCATGCTCAAATGTTACTTTGCCTAGTTAAATGTGAACTTTGACTTACTACTTTGAGCCACACAATCAATTATATGGCATGGCGTGCCTAGGCCTTTTAAACATTTGATGGTGAGTTATTTTTTTTCTTTTTCTTTTGGGATATCTCTTCTAAGCTGCCTAAATAATTGGTTTGTTCTCTTTTTTCCAATGAAATTTATATACACTAAAAAAAATAATAATAATAATTGAAGTGTTCCCAATATGTTATGCAGTTTGAGGGTTCAGAGATCATGGAACGCCAAAACAACCATTTTTCAGGTACATGTAGCCATGTAGATCTACTGGACATATTTTGAGAAGAATAAAGAGTTGTCCATGGGAATAAAATTTAAAATTTACTGCAGAGGGCTAACCTTTTTCTATTTTGCCTTTTCTTTTTGTTTCTCTCTTTCATCAATTTAAACCTGAAAATATTAATACTTTTATTAGATGGTCCTGGACTATGGAGAGTGTTCCTCTAAAACACCTACAAGAACCTTTCCTACCACTTTTAGATAATATGTGGAGTGTTATATACATTTGACATGATGCAAACAATATGATCAGTTTTGCAATGAAAAAACAGGCCTTGTTTAAATATCTCCATCGCTCGATTGTAAGGTTTACAAAATTTTTTTAGGGTCTGAGAAGCTCAATGTGCATGATAAATTTTGTGTATTTCTTCAAGAAAAAACCAGGATACTCTCATTGCTTGACTGGCTAAGTTCCTACATACTTTTTGTCTAAGATCTGTGAAGTTCACTGTTTTGAGCTGTAATGCATTTATATAATTTTCAAAGAATAATTATGTTTTTCTTTTTCTAATCTTTGCTCTGGGCTTACAGCATTTATGATGAATCACATGAAATGGGAGACAAATGATTTTGAGTCGTTTTTGGAGATTGACGTGAAGTTGAATCTCACTCTTGAGGTTGTAATTATTCCCTTTAAATTCATGATAATGTTCATTTGATTGTGGCATATGCAGGATAATTGGTCATTTCATTCAATTCATGTTTGTTTTCTAGTCCAGTGGAAGTTATTTGTTTTTTATGCATCTTTGCTCCAGCTGGTTATTGAGCTAGGACACGGTATCACTAGTATGTGAAGAACGCTACCTGTTTGTTGCAGATTTACACACGCCCGTTTACCATGATGCCTATATCAGCTATTGAGCGTCCTGGAAATTTGTAAGTAATTCAGTAATCACTTTTTTTAATGCAGTTTCTCCTCTTGGAACCTATCTTTGAGCTTAAATATCTTGGAAAAACGATAAACACATCCTTCGTATAGTCAGATTAAATCTTGGAACAGCTGCTTCATGAACATGCCATGGTTTAACTATCATTATATAAAATCAAGAAATCCTAGAGGCCAACCCAATATGAACATCCATTGCTATTGTGAATGGGTGACAGGTCAGGAGATGTAACTGGCCAACTAGGGTCTAGGGGTGACAATTCGTATTCGTGTGTCGGGTTCAGGTTGTCGAGGCATATGTATAAGACTATATAGGTCAACTCTAACACGACCCATTTAATTAAACGGGTCAGACCCCTTAATCCGAACCCGCTAATTTTGTCTTGGGTTCATGTCGGGTTCGTGGGTTGTGTCAAAACTTGTCAGCCCTAAATGTAACCTACTTCATTCCACATAAACAAAAGCAAGTAATTTCTTCCAAACACTGATATTATAATTGGGCAGCAGTTTTGAGAGCAGCCATCCACAAAAATTCATATGCATATAGTACAATATAGAAGCTGCCCTTTTAAGTTTCATTTTGTCACTAATAATAAATCTGGAAAAGATATTAATGAATCCTAGAGGTGATGTGATAAAATGTTTACCCTGGTAGGACCACAACAATGCCAAAAATGTACTTCTAGAGAAGAACCAGGATGCAAAAATAGCAGTGTCCTCGCTGGAAAAAATATTGCAAACCTAAATAAATAACATAAGGAGACAATTAACAGGCCCTTTCAGAAAAGAGCCCTCACATTTCACCTCAGTTTCATCGCATTGCACCTCAGGTTCATCTTTTTCACCTAAACTGGCTAATAAGTGCGCCCCCTTGCACATTGAATAGCCCAGAAAGAATAAGCCAGGCTATACTTGAGAACAGAAGGATCTGATTACATGTTATTGACTGGAAACAAACAAGAAGAGATCCCAGAACATACATATTTGGTTGCCTATTTTTTGTAGTTGAGCAGCAGAATTTCCTAGCATACAGATTTTTTGGGCAAACACAATTACATCAGTAATTAGCTATATATTCGGCAATATACTGTGTGCGTTGTTTACAATCAAAACAATAGAAGTGCCATGATCAACGTTTGTATTTGTAATCCTTTTGATAAAGGTATGAAAAGGAGCTGCATTTCAGAAAAGAAACCAATTATTGGTTTTCAGGGCTGCAAATTGGTCTGAGATACCTTGAACCATTATGTATTCAGTGTACATATCTGATAATCTATGAGTGGAGGCCTAATTTCTGCTAGGAAAAAGTACAGAAGATATTAATTTCACCACAGTTGTTGCATCTGCCTCTCCCCTGATTCTAACAAGAAGTTACTTCTGTTATTTCCAGAGAGGCATCAACCCATGTAAACACTTCATCATTTCATCCCTTAATTTGGTTGCATTGAGATCTGAAATTGATCTCAACTCTATCTAACATTCCCATAAATAATACATAACACGTTGAGACTACCCATTTGTTTCTCGATATTGGTATCTGGTTTAATCTTCTGGAGTATCTTATAGCTCAACCTAGTCCAAGTGTTAGATTACACCGAAGCTAAGAGGCTAATCTTTTCATGCCATATTACCAAGAACAAGAACAATTCCTGCTTTACAAGATGCATTTTTGTTTCTCTAGAACCTCTATTATTCTCTTTGGCTGGGGCTATTACATGCACCCCATTCAGTTAGTGGAAGTGTGGTGACATACAGAATGATGCAAGCTCTGGTGGATAGGCTCGTACCATTGCTTCTGCAGCAACTACTACAAGATTATGACAGATGGGTTCATCAGCAATTGGATCATTTCCATGAACTTTGTCCTTGACCTCTATGTGTACAAGTAAATTCTGTCCTTTTAATAATTTATAATTCTTTTAAATCTTTTTAAATTACAAAACGTAGGCTGATATTGAATTCTAGATAGTTACTTTGCTTTTGGTTGACCTATATATATATTTTTTCTACTTGCCATTCATTTTGAGATTCAAATGAATGGCCTAGAAAAATTCACATGCAAAGACCATGTGAAAATGGGATTGTTTTCTATATTTAAACAAAAGTTTAAGATATGGTTGGATTTTAGCTAGTTGCAGCTTATTTCTGGCATTAAATGCTTGAATTTGCATAACTTACTAAGAGAATATTATCTTATGGACAAAAATTTTCTAGAAACCAGTTTAATAAATTGCCAAGTGTCCTTTTAACATGTGAGAAATTTCTTACCAATCATATGTTAAAAAATAAAAATAAAAAACCGAAACCTCTCATATATTAGAAAGACACTTGTCAATTTCTTACCAATCAGTTTGTAAGAATTTACGACCGTGAAAATTTTGGACTATTATGGCCAAGTTTTTATGTGAGGACAAAAAATTAATACATGAAGAAGTCTCACTAACCCTTATAACCTCAATTTCGTTGATCTTTATTTTATTACAAAATTAGCTTCTCTACAGGTACATGTTCAAGATGTAGCATAACCCTTGCGTCATAAAGTTCTAACTCTTGCGTCATAAAGTTATCGAAATTCATGCTGATATGCCTTTAAAATTATCAAATTTATGCCCTTTTGACTGCCACATTAAAACATATTTTTCTCTTACATTTTAAATTAATGTCCTTAAAAAAATGCTTTGCAGGTTCTCATGACATACGGCCTCTGGCTTTGGATAAGAGAGGTCAGAGTAATGGAACAGTAAATTATTCCAAAGCATTCTATCACCAGTGGGAAGATTTAAAACCCTCGGCGAACCCAGTTGTAGGGATGGTGCGGGAGACATTGAGTCACAAAGTGTATCAGACAGTCTTTGATCAATATGATTTGACGTGAAAAAAAATCAACATTCTTTGGCAAATGACATACGCATTTTCTTTGAACACGAGTCATAGTATATTGTACAGGAACAGCCTTCTCTAATGTGATTATTTGCTTCATCTGATCTTCTAATTTGAACATCAAAAGAACAAAAGATCAAAAACTAATAATCAGATAAAGCGGGGTTTCTCAAGTAAAATAAACAAAATCCCATTTCAGTTGCTACAATACATGGGGCAACATTACAATGGGAAGAACACTCCCTTGCAAGCTGATTCAAAATGTATTGGAAAAGAAAGAAATGCTCCAAATACCAAGCCAAAAGAAAATACATGCATCTTCCAGTACATTGAGAAGAGGATCTTCCTTCTTCGTAAGCCACACAGGATTCAGCTGTTCTCTGGCTATACTCAATTTAGCAAACTTTGATGTGACAAGTGCTGTAACAACACATTTAAAATCAGAAAACGGCAAAATCCAAAGATGACGATTGGAAAGTAGTCTAGCCAGATATTAATTCCAAAACATACAACAATTGTACGGTATAATAATATTAATAATAATAATTGATTGGAGAAGAAACCCTAACCAAGCTAGGTAGAGAGAAAATGAGATGTGTAAAAGTAGAAAGAAATTGATCCAGCTAAACTGGAAGCCGAGATGAAGCCACACTGAATAAATATATGGAATGCAATAACTGGCAGGTTCAAACTCGAATGTTTGAACAAGTACACGCTTCTCTGTTTTGTAGAGCAGCTAGCATAACAGAAGATGTCAAGAAAAACGGCCACACAACCGCCTCGCTTCAAATAGAACCCAAAATAAGACATAGGAAAAAAAATATTGAAATAACGTCTGGCTTTGGGAAACGATGGACGGCCTTAAGCTCTTGTTCCTTACTTATCCAAATATAATGCTCACACCCATTTCTGTACAAAGATAAGCATTTGATTTCCACTCTAGCCGGCATAACCTACCTCTGTAAATGCATGTTCAAACTAGTGTGCGCTAATATGCAACATTTGTACAAGGCTCCAAAATCCTATATAGGAAAATTTCCTAAACCATTCAACAAGCAATGCATATAAGTAACTTTCAAGAGAATTCATAAAATATATATATATATATATATAAAAGTAAATTTCAAGAGAGCATATCAACTCACCATCTGCACTTAAACTCCAAGACAAATGGCAGTATTAGCCTCAACGCCTTGCTCTACCATCATCACGTTTGTCATCATACCTTCCGGCTCTACCATCATCACATTTGTCATCATACCTTCCGGCTCTACCATTATCACGTTTGTCATCATACCTTCCGGCTCTATCATCATCACGTTTGTCATCATATCTTCCGGCTCTACCATCATCTCGTTTGTCATCATACCTTCCAGCTCTATCATCATCACGTCTGTCATCATGCCTTCTGGCTCTATCATCATCACGTCTGTCATCATACCTTCTTCTCTCACTTGATCGAGAATCATCATATCTCGCTTTCTTGGAGTAGTCCATATGTCTATCCCTCTCATCACGCCCGTTGTCACGCTCTTCTTCCTCCCCTCTTACCTGCCTTCTACTTCCATGCTGTTGCTCTTCATTAACCCTCTCATGCCTTCTATCATAATCTTCATCATCTCTTCTATGCTTTCTCCCTCTGTGCTCCTCATAATCCCGGTCATCCTTTCTACCAAGGCGCTGTGGTTCATCATCTTTATCATAAATTCTGCCACCACGTTCAACAGTCTCATTATCATGCCGTCCCCCAGATCTAATCCTTCTGTAATCCTCCCTCTTCTGGTCATCCTTGCTTATGTATGCTCTAGCATACAATTCAGACTCAATTCTGGAGTCCTTCTGCTGCTCCCCACTGTTGTGCTCTTCCTCTTTAACATAATTCTGGCTTCTTGACTTCAATTCTGGCTGCCCATCTTCATTTACATCATTAAGATTTCTCTTCCTTGTTACATCTCGACTTTGGTAGCTGGATCCATCCACATCTCTCTTGGGCTTGTACAGACTATTATCAATGTCATCAATTGGAAAAAATGACTCTTTCTCCAATGGTTTTTGTCTCCCGGCAGTCATCTTAGCATTGCTATCATAACGGACATCAGAGTCCGTTTCATCAGTATTATGCCTCTTAATTCTATGCTTCTCTGCTTTGTCATCAGCATCAGTACCAAAATCATAATCGTCTTTAGAGTCACGCCTGCCACTTCTCCGAATTTTATCAGTTATTTCCCGTTTATATTTTCCTGCTCTGTCAGAATCATATTCATCATCCACATAATTCACTATGCTGCTTTTAAGATGTCTACCATTGTTACTTTTTCTGTGATCTTCCACATCCACCTCACCTCTCTCTTTCTGACGACTTCCAGTATGCTGGTTCCTCTGTCCCTCCAGTTGACTTCTTTTCTTTTCCACTTCACTATCGGTATCATCAGATTCATCCTCTGAATCATGTCTTCTGCTAGTTCTCACAGGCTGATTACCATTCTGAATTTGTTGCTTGGATGGGCCCCCATCAAACCTAGAACCACCAGCAGAGTCATGCCTGCTACTAGATTTTTTATACTTGGCCCCCTTTTTGGAACTCTCATTGCCAATGTCCTCATCATCAGTTGCTGAATCAGAAGTATCACTATCATTCTTTCTGTTCTTCCTGGGCTTCTTTAAAGTCTTACGCTTCTTTTCAATATCAATATCAGAATCAGTAGCTGAATCAGAATCATCACTGTCATGCGCTCTGCTTTTCTTGTGCTTCTTTGAAGTCTTGCGTGCATTGACATTGCCATCAGAATCAGTGGCAGAATCGGAATCATCGCTGTCGAGCATTCTGCTTTTCTTATAGTTCTTCGAAGGCTTGTGCTTCTTATAAACATCAATGTCAGAATCACTTTTGCCATCACTCCCCCTATTAACTCTGTGATGTTTCTTTCGAAGAGCCTTTCCATGGTCCCTACTGCTATCTGTATCAGAAGAATCAGTCTCCCGCCTCCTCTTTTTACTTTCTTCCTTCTTGTGGCGCCTTGATTCTTTACGGACACCCTTTTTCTTATCATCTTTTTCGGCTTTCTGATCTTCCTCCATATTTTTTTTCGATCTGAACTCCCTATCGAGAAAAGCATGCTCACGCTTCTCATTATGCTTGACGTCATCACTTACACCATTTTTCTGGCCATCTCTTGCATCATCAATCCCTTCAATATTTTGTTCATTGAGTTCAGATGCAGCTATCCCAAAAGCAGCTCTTAATGTTTCCATCTGCTTCTCTTTTCTAGCAGCAATTTGGTGGGTCTGCGTCTCTGAAAGCCTGATGAAGAAGAAAGCAAAAAACTCTCTAAGAAAACGTCCGTCTTTTTTTGATAAGAAGCTAGTTAAATATAAATTTTAAAGATCATGGTAGGAAGTAAAGCTAGATACAAATGCAAAAACAACTACCTTTTTACAGGATGTTATTTACACTATTTAAGGGGTATAATCCCTCTTCCTTATAGCTAACTATACTCCCTTCCTCTACAAAAATCTGTTGTATAAATATTTTTAATTGATACACACAATTGAGAAGTGAACACAATGAAGTGTCATTGTAAACCATGGGCCAAAAATATGCCTCCGGAACACCACCCTACAGCCCCAATCGAGAGAGGCTAAACTGTTTATCCCCAATAGCACATGTTATTACAACATTTATTGTGACTGTCACATTCTACCAAGCATATCCTATTAATCTATTATTCCTATCAACATGACACGAAAAAGGGAAAAAAAAAAATAAAAAACCAGTATCAACAACCCAGTAATTATTAAAAGCAACTGCAAGTGAAACTATATTAAGCAATGTAAGAAGACAATACGCAATCATGTTTCTTAATCTTTACCTACATTCAAAAAACTGAAAAAGTGAAATTACTTGTTGTCCGAGCCCCCAATGGCAGCAGGTCCATCATCGGAAGCGGAGGCTAAAAGAGTCTTCCGAGCCTCATCGAGCTTCTCAGCAATCTCGGCATCAGTGTAACCCTGATCCATAAGCGTGTCCTGGAGCACAACGAGCTTGAGCTCGACCTGACGCTTGCGATCGTGCTCGAGGATGTCCTTGTTGGGCTTCCGAGTGACACCGGCTGTGCCTTGGTTCGGCTCGAATCCCTTGGTGTTCTCGGCGATCCTCCCAGTCCTGTGCCTGATGAAGAACTTGTTGCCCTGTATGTACCCATTAGTACCTGACCCCCTCGGGGTTTGTAACCCTATTCCGTTGTACATCGCGTTACCTTTCTAACCCTAAGCAATCACAAATCCACAATCAATAACCTTAAAATTTATAATCTAGAGATTACTTTCCTCTGCTGATTTTTTTTTCCAAATAAAAAATAAACGAAAAAACGAAAGAAGTGGTTTTCTTCATTCATATGTTAGATCGGGCTTCAAAACCCCCAAATTCAAAACCATCGAATCTAAATCTATCAACGACAGATTCAAACGAAAGAAAACGAGACAATCGGAATTCGTTGATTTTCTGTTTAAACAAACAAGATCAAGAAAATAGGGTTACCTGTCTTGAATGCTTGTTCGCCCTCTCTCTCTGGGTTAAAATGAACGAGAGGTGGAAAGAGGAGGAGCCCTAGCCTTTTTAAAAGATATTTTGTAAAGAAGGCTGCACACCATTTCTCTCACATGAGTAATCTTACGTTTATCTCACTTTTCTTTTCTCTTTTTTCTTTTTTCTTTTTTCTTTTTATTTTCTTTTTATTTTTTTAAGTACGTTTATCTCACTTTTATTTGAATAGCAACATTATTTATTCAGTAAACTGTTATATAATTACGGGGAGAAATGATTCTTATACTCATTTCTCACAATAGTTTCACAACAAGCTGATGTGGCTGGTAGTATTTTATTATTTTTTTACAAAAAGAAAACAAAAAAAGTAATAAAATATGAGAAATGATCCCTACACTCATTTCTCACAACAACCTTACAACAAGCTGATGTGGCTTGTAATATTTTATTATTTTTTTGTTTTCTTTTCATTTCTTTTTGTAAAAAAATAATAAAATATTACCAGCCACATCAGCTTGTTGTGGAGCTGTTGTGAGAAATGAGTGTAGGGATCATTTCTCTTAAAATATTACCAGCCACGTCAGCTTGTTGTGGGACTGTTGTGAGAAATGAGTGTAGGGATCATTTCTCAATTATGTAATATTGAAAATTAATCTTTAAATTAGTAATTATGAAAAATAAAATAAAATAAGAGTCAATTTTTACTGAGATGTCTTTTTAGGTGTATGATAATTATATAGCAATCTATTAAATAGCATTACTCTTTTATTTTATTATGATGATGTGATAAAATCTAGCGATTATAAAATACCTTTTTTAAATAATAGCTCATCCAATAACTCTTAAACTATGTCACATTTGTATAGTTGGATAAAACTATATATATAATGTTACAAACTACACCCACATTTCACCGGGTTGATGTGGTAGTTGGATCAACTCTTGTTAATAAAATAAATAAATAAATAAATAAGGACAGATGGGCATGCTACATAATTCTAATGAGATAGGGGTGTAATATATATAAGGAAAAAGTACACATAACCCCCTCAAACTACCACTTAATTGTCAATGTACTCCCTTAAACTACCAAAAAAATGTCAATGTCCCCCCTAAGACCAACAAAAAGACAAAAATGACCTTAATTTTTTTTTTGAATAAGACAAAAAGGTCCTCATAAATTCAAAAAATTAAAATTAAAACTAAAAAATTAAAAATTTAAAAATTAAAAACTAAAAAAAAAAAAATTAAGAAAAAAACTACGAAAAAGGAGCAAATTTTTTTTTTTAATTAAAAAAGGCAAACAAAAAATAAAACAAATGAAAAAAAAAAAAAAAAAAACCTATTTTTATTAAATTAAAAAACGGAAAAGAACAATTTTTTTTTAAAGAAAAAAAACGAAAAAAAGAAAAATAACATAAATTTATTTATTTATTTAAAAAATAAAAAAAAAAAGTTAAAAATAAAAAAAAAACCAGTTTTTATTAAAATAAAAAAACGAAAAAGAACAATTTTTTTTTAAAGAAAAAAAAACTGAAAATTATTATTTTTTTTTTAAAATAAAAAATAAAAAACAGTTTTAAATTTTTTATTATTTTTTGGAAGAAATTTTTGTTATTTTATATATTTTTTTTAGTTATATTTTTTTTTAATAATTTTATGAATGGCATTTTTGTCATTAGGGGGACATAGACATTTTTTGGTAGTTTACGGGGGAACATTAACATAATTGGTAGTTTGAGGGGTACATTGACAATGGGGTGGTAATTTGAAGGGGTTATGTGTATTTGTCCCTATATATAATTTATCTTTCTATACTATAATATCTCAAGTAACGGTCGTATAAATCATATTTTTATTCCACCACTGTCGTACTATACTGACGTCGCATTGTCAATAAGTTCCGGCACCTGTTTGCCCGCTTTGTGGCGTGGACGAAGAATCGACGAGCCATGCTCTATGGCGGTGCCCTGCTGCTCAAGCCGTATGGAGTTGCTGTGGGAGGTCTATCAACAAAAGTGTGGCCAAGGAGGATAATTT
Organism: Alnus glutinosa; assembly: GCF_958979055.1. Lineage (NCBI taxonomy): Eukaryota > Viridiplantae > Streptophyta > Magnoliopsida > Fagales > Betulaceae > Alnus > Alnus glutinosa. The sequence continues at coordinate 6,844,288 of NC_084891.1, read as the reverse complement.
CTTCGGCATCTTCTGCTACCTATCCGACAGATTGGATTCGGAGGAGATGGAATTTGCGGTGATTGTAGCCCACAAAATTTGGTTGAGGAGAAACTCGATGGTTTTCGGGGGGTCTACTCCGCCCCCATCTATCGTGGTGAAAGGCGCTAAAGAAGCGATGGAAGAGTTTCGGAAGTCCTTAGAGGAGGCTAATTGCAGGGAGAATGAAGGTCCTAGAGCTAATTCGAGGTGGAGCAAACCGGACGTCGGATTTATCAAGCTAAACTGGGACGCGGCCCTGGACGTTAGGCAGAATCGGATGGGCGTGGGCATAATTGCCAGGGATGAATTGGGCAAGGTGAGGGCAGCTTTAAGCACTACGCTGCCTTACATTCAGAATCCGTCGGTCGCTGAAGCTTTTGGAGCTAGAAGGGCAGTGGAATTCGCCAGAGAAAGGGGTTTTTCCTCTATCGTTATTGAAGGAGACTCTCGTGAGGTGGTCCTAGCTTTAGGTAATTCAGGGGATTGTTGTGTCACTTATGGCAATTTAATTTCTGATGCTAGGGCTCTGCTCTCTTCTTTTCCTCAATGGAAAATTGCGCACGTGGGGCGTGAGGGAAACAAAGCAGCGCACTGTTTAGCTAAATTTGCTGTTACCCAGTTCAGTAGTAGAATTTGGATAGGAGTTTGTCCTTCTGCTATCTTGGATATTGTATGCTCCGATATTGTTTAATGGAAAATCTTATTTCCCTTCAAAAAAAAAAAAAATAAGTCATTGGATCATACTTTGTTAAAAAAAATAAAAAATAAAAAAAATAAAAAAAAAAATAAAAAAAATCAAAGGCTAATTGGCATGCACTTCAACGGAGTATAATACTTGAGGGATAAAAATTTAATTTTTAGCATTACTTACTATATGCCTAGTTTTTTTTTTTTTCTTCTTTTTATGTTTTTCCGGCCAAGTCTATCCCTTCACGTACTGAAGTGACAAAATCTATTAGGCTCTATTTGTAAAAAAGAAATGTTATATACCACAAATTTATTTCATTTTTATCTCGTTACGCTCAAATAACAATTTTTCAAATCTCACCTTTACTTTCCTTCTTCTTCTTCTTTTTCATAATTTTCATTTTTATATCACATCGTAACACTTTTTCAAATAAAAACAAACAACAACACCTTCCAAACTACATTACCTTAATTCGCAATACATATGATATAGATAGTGAATTGAATTGATAAAAAAAGGGATAAATACCCCATTGGTACTTGAGTTTTATGTGTTTTTAAATTTAGTACCTCAGTTTTGTTTTGTATCATAGGTGGTACCTGAATTAAGGGTAAAAACCCATTTAGTACTTCTGTTAGATTTTCCGTCCAATTTTTAACGACTCGCCACGTGTCAACCGCTGAGGTTGACACGTGGCACTACATAAAAAAAAAAATTAAAATCTTTAAAAAATGATTAAAAATAATAAAATTTTAAAAAAGAAAATTAAAAAAAAAAAAAAGAAAAAAGAAGCCCTAGGGGGTGGTTCAGCCACCCCCTAGGGCCAAAACCCATCAAAAAAAAAATTGAGGGTTTGGCCCTAGGGTGTGGCCGAACCACCCCCATGGCCCTAGGGGGTGGTTCGGCCACCCCCATGGCCCTAGGGGGTGGTTCGACCACCCCCTAGGGCCAAAACCCTTCAAAAAAATTTTTTTTTTTTTTTTTTTTCAACTGTGGGGTGGCCGAACCACCCCCTATGGGGTGGTTCGGCCACCCCAGACCGGCCAAGGGGGTGACTGGGCCACCTCCTTGGCCAAAATGGGGGTGGCCGGCCACCCCCATGGTAGCCAAGGGGGTGGCTCAGCCACCCCTCTTCTTTTTTCTTTTTTTAATTTTTTTTTTAAAATTTTATTATTTTTAATCATTTTCTAAAGATTTTAATTTTTAATTTTTAATTTTTTTTTATGTAGTGCCACGTGTCAACCTCAGCGGTTGACACGTGGCGAGCCGTTAAAATTCGAACGGAAAATCTAACAGAGGTACCAAATGGGTTTTTACCCTTAATTCAGGTACCACCTATGATACAAAACAAAACTGAAGTACTAAATTTAAAAACACGTAAAACTCAGGTACCAATGGGGTATTTATCCCATAAAAAAATTACTAATATTGAATTTAATAAATATAATAAGCATTGGAATAAATATTCAAAAAATTTGTGTAATTCTGATTTTTTAGATCCTAATTTTCAATTTTATAAATTTAAGATTTAACTTTACAAAAAAAAAAAAAAAAAACAAAATAAATTTAAAACATTTCCTTACGAATAAATAATAGAAATTACATAAAAAATTATAACAATGCTATTTTTATTAAAACGAATCGAAAAAAAAATGTAATGAGTGACTTGCTACCAGCCTACCACCCTCCCTCGTCTCGTTTTTTTTTTTTTTTTTTTTAATAAAAATGACATAGACAGTATTTTTATGTCATTTTTGTTTTTAATTTGAGAAAGAAAAAAAAAACTAAAAAAACAAAATTCTTAATTTAGAATTTTCGTAAACTCAAATCTAAAATTTGCAAAATTGAAAACTAAGATCTAAAAATCAAAATAGAGTACAGCACATAAATTCTAAAGTATATTTTTAGAGAAATGCTAGAGCATCTATAACGGCCCAAGGAAAAGCGCTAGCCACATCAGCGCTATCACCCCAAAAGGACTAGTCAATTTGAAGCTTCCTTAGAATCCATTATAAAGCCTAGTTTCACCTAGTTACTAGGCAATGTGGGACTTAGCACCCATGAATATCTATATAAACTACTCACTCTATGTAAACTATTCATCTCTTCCCAATATGGGACCGGGATGTTACAGCATCTCTTGGTGTTCTCCTAGTGTTCTCCTGAAATGGCATATATGTAATTAAAAAATTACATCTATATCCTTTTAGATGGCATAGATGTAATTTTTTAAGAACACCAGAAGATGCTCTAGCATTCCTCATATTTTTAAGTATTGAGATAATAAAATCTAAACTACTTAAATAAAAAGGGAAAAGCATACATAGCCCCCTCAAACTATCACTTTATTGTCAACGTGCCCTCCAAACAACTAATTCTGTCAATGCCGTCCCAAAACTACCAAAAAATGTCAATGTCTCCATAAAACCAACAAAAAGATAAAAATAAATCTAAAAAGCTTCAATAAAACAAATATATCCTTATAAAAAAAATTGAAAGATTAAAAAAAAAAAAAAAAAGGGGGAAAATGAAAATCCAAGGGGTGGCCCAAACTGAAAATTATATATATATATAACCAAAACAATAAAAAAAAATAAATGAAAACCTTGGTTTTTATTTTTATTTTTAAATAATTTTCAATTTTTTTGTTTAGTTTTTATATGATTTTAAGAATTTTTCTAATTTTATGAAGGGTATTTTTGTTATTGTATGGCACATTGACACAATTAATAACTTGAGCCTTGGGAGGCACGTTGACAATTGGGCAATAATTTAAGCAAGGTATGTGTACTTTTCCCATATAAAAACAATGATCATGGTTTAATGAACTAACCCTAAATGATCTTAATCTTATTGATTCTACTACATAATGAATTTAAGCTTTGATTGTTTCAGCTTAAAATGTTTTTTTGTTCAAAGTTTAATCTATATTATGAATTTTTGGCGTGGCGTAAATAATGGTCAAACTTATAAATATTTTTAATTGACCAAAGAAAATAACATTCATGAGGCGTAAAATTGTTTATGCTTCTCATTTGCGTTAATTGTCTTCCCAAATTACAAACAACATGCACGTACAATTACACTAAATCTCAATACAACGCTGGAAGGCCTTCTATCATCACATTATATTCCTATGCAGCTCCTCTTCCTCGTCTCTCTTCCTCACATCTCGTCAAATTATATAAAAATATTTACTAATTTTTCGTACGAACCAAACGCCAAAAAACATTTTGCGTCAAAACGAAAGATACCTAAACTAATTTTTTATCGTGGAAACGTGTCATTGGTCAATATTGAAAGAGTAATGCTATATATAATAGCATACTCTCATCCCACCACCATCCCATTATACTTGCATTGCATTGTCAATTCACCATTAAATTAATTTTTTTAATTAAAAATAACAAATAAAACACCAATAATAAATTGACAATGTACGTCAACATAGTAGGATGGAAATAAGCTATTTAGACTCTCGTTTGGGATATCTGATGGCTTTTTGCGGATACGAGACTTTTTGGGCCCAAAAATAGATTCCCCTTGCAAGATCAATTATGAGATAGAGAAGGGTTTTAACCTTCGGTTCGTTTTGACATGCAAAGTTGTATATTCTAATGGACGAAAAGACTATTTAACAAGGTAAAGGTTAACTTTATATACCCATCTTTCTGAAAGCTAATTGGTTGCCTCTCTCTCTCATATATAACACATATCAAGACCTATGGCCACATATTTCGGAGCAAAGCTTTTCTTCAAATAAGGTTTGAGGTAAAATTGATATATCTTTCGAGAGCATGTGATTCTCACGTGCATTTTAAAAACGCCAGGTAAAGGTAAAACCACCTTCCCATAAGAGAACAATCTCAACATTATATTGTACACATCACTATTGACTGACATTATGAATACAAGATTGAGAGAATGACCTCTGGCGGTATGTAAATGTCACATGAAAACTGTCTGGACGAAGTTTCACCAATGGAACCATGAAAACGTCCTTCCAACACTGAGAGAGATCAAACCTTGAACATGCAACAATCAATACTAGAGGCCGACCCAGTATGAACGTCCGTTGCTGTTTTGAATGGGTGACGGGCTGGGAGATGTAACACACCATTCATACCAAACCTGTCCCATTCCACAAGTAACAACCATCATCAGGAATTTTCCAAAATTTTCTGCTCATCCACAAAAATAGTTATTATGCATATATAACAATATATAACAACAAACGACAAAAGCTGCGATTTAAGTTTCCATCGTTACATTAATAATAAGAGGGAAATCAAATTAAGTCCTCAGGTTTTCATACGATTTTAATTTAATCCTTAAATTTTCAATTTCGACAATCAAGTCCTCAGGTTTCCATATGGTTTCAAATAGGTCCTTCGTCAATTTATCGTCTAATTAATTAACGGTATGTCACATCAGACCAATCAATTAATGCCACTAACTCTCATTTGACACATTACCAACTGTATGTGCCATGTGACAAAGTTGCCCAGCAACCTCTTTAGAAAAACAAAATTGCTCTTAAATTTGTCATTTAGAGTATATTTATAATTTAAAGTAGTTGGCCACATGACACCTATAGTTGCCACATGACGTTTCAAACAAGTCACATGGCATTAATTAATTGGACGGTAAGTTGACAAAGAGATCTATTTGAAACCATTATGAAAACTGAAGGACATAATTATCGAAATTGAAAACTTAGAAACTTAATTGAACCCGCATGAAAATATAAAGACTAAATTTGATTTTTCCCAAATAATAAATCTAGAAAATATATTAATAAATCCTAGACATGATGTAGTAAAAGAATTTACCCTGTTAGGACCACAACAACGCCAAAAATGTACTTCTAGAGAAGAACCAGGATGCACAACAACTGGTGTCCTCAGCGGGAAAAATATTGAAAACCTGAATAAATAACATAAGGAGAAAATCAACAGCCAGGCATTCAGAAAAGAGCCATCACATAATTCACCTCAGGCTCAGGTTCATCTTCAGCATATAATGCCTATGTTATACAAAATAAAAAATAAATTCTCTTTTTTTTGTTAAAGAAAACTGTGGACAATATTTCAACTAAACTGGTTAAGAACTGAGCTCCCCTCACACACGTCATATAGCCCAGAAATAAAAAGCAATACAGTTTTACTTAAGAGAAGAAGAGAGGGATCTGAATTACATGATATGGTTGGAAACAAAGAAGAGGAGATCCCAAAACATATTTGAGCTATTAATAGCAATTGCCGGCTACTACATTAAGGATCACAGGATTGAAGTGAAAAAGTAACGTGCACATAAAATAGAAGAGAATCAGATGCCATACCAGCTGAACATGTTTGGTGTTGCTGTTGTTGGTTCAATACCAAGATGTATATCTTTGTATAATATTGCATCAAAATAGCCAGCAAATCCTGTGAATTAGGTGCGCAAAAGAGGTCAATCTGAATATCCCACAGGAAAATGAAGATAAAAACTCTTTCTCCCCAGCATTCAGGGAAAAATTAGCATGACTTTATCCAAAACCATTGAAGACAAATACAAATTATCTCTACTAATCATGTTCCTCAGCATGTTTCAGACTAATATGCATACAAAAGATATCTTGCACTCTGTATTCTATTCATCTTCACGTCCTCTCTAAACAAACACTCCTCTGAAGTTCTTCAACAACAACAAAGATAAAAATAAAAATCAAATTACATATCCCAATCATGAAATGCACATCACATTTTATCCTAAACTTACGACAACATCAAATGATAAGGTTAAACTAAGCTGAGCTAGGTAAAATGTATAACCCTTCTAAATTTATCACCTGGACTCCAACAGTATGTTTCATATCCTATGCTAATACTTGAAAATTTCCTACACTGTGGTTCAAGATAATTGTATGAGCACCAGCCTAATATTCATAGGAGTAAAAGGACAATATCCCCAAAAACAAGTTCATGGGCACTATGATAGATCTGGACCATTCATTTTCAACTACAGAACAGAAATAAAACTCAGCCATCACATACCATGCACCATGGAAGATCCAGTCTCACTGGGTATCTCAAACTGAAGCTTCTTGTAACGTTCGTTGCTTTTCTTAGTTGATCGATTTGGATGAGTAAATGTAAAGACCTATCGAAGTGGAAAACAACAGGAGTTGCACAAAAAATATCAAGTTTCCTAGGGAGAAGAAAATATTGGCACATGAGATGACATCAAACATGTTAAGAACATGTCCATTAAATTACTATAACAAACAACTAACAATATATTAAAAGACGAGCATAGACCAAATAAGGTTTTCACATTAGGGTTAGCATGCCTTTTTCTTTTTTGATAACTAGGATAGGTAATCTGAAAGAAAAACTCACAGGTTGAGAAGGAGCAAGCCTTGCTACATTGTGCAGTTTGACAACGTAAGCAGTTTCAAAGTGCACAACATCTTTATGTGACTTAACCTGCGAGGTAACCCGAAACAGTTCAAACGAAATGTTTTAATTAGGAAACAGATGTAATTTTAATTTAGAGCATAAAGACAAGGGACATACATCATTATACAGTTTTGAAGCTGTTATTGGTTGAATGAAACTCGTGTATCTGAAAGAGACATATAACAATTTCATGAAAGAAGCATATTATATAAAAAATATTAATGGGGAATCAATAACACGAGTCAACTTCTATTCTGCTCAACTAGACTCTTTAATAGTTGGTCTATAACTGTGCTTTCAAACCGCTCCCTGGGAGATAAATCAAACCATAGAGCACCTATTGGAAGAAAAAAAATGACTTAAGAGAACAACCTACCTTGGCAACTGAATTGTGTAACTTCTTCAACCACTTGACAACAAACAAGGGGCAACTGCTCAATGGGAGTTTTACCATGTAAACCCTTATTGGCAGTGCAATGTACACATCAAGACCAATATCATTTTCACCATTGCCATTCACTAATACAGATTTTGAGTGCTTAGCTCACTAAGCTCAGCTTGCAGCAAGTTCTGAAAATATATTTTAGGATAGAGTAATGCTATATGCAAGACTCCTATCACCCTCTTATCCTCCCAAATGTGACATGGCTTTTAAAATCACCATTGAAGCAAAGTTCAATAGCGATCCATCCCAAATCCAATGGTGATTTTAAAAGCCATGTCGCATTTAGGGGATAAGAGGAGGATAGGAGTCTTGCATATAGCATTACTCTTTAGGATAATAACAAGAAATGAAGAATCAAAATGAAGAAATGATGCTGCTTGTTCTGCTGGTTTTGCAGAACAGGCACAGGCATGCGTGAAGGAGACGCTGGCTCTTCTTGGGGCGTGGACGAGTCAGGTCTTGGCTTTTGGACAGGCACTTAGGGAACTTCTGAAAGATTTGAAGGGAGTTGGCCTTGGAAGATTCTTAAGTCTTTGGGCCTTGGGCGTTCTAAGAGGAGGCCTTGGCGCAAGACTAAGTGCAAACCCATCTTCCGGTGCGCCCTAAAAAAGACTATTACTGGTTCTGTCTTGGCTGTGGATGTGGGTCACCGGGCCCAAGCTCTTCACGTCGCGGTGGGTGTGGTCCGTCGTCTCAGGCTGGTGCTGGAGACTCTCCTCCTTCCATGAGAGTTAATGGTGGGTTGGGGCCTGTCCTGGGTGTCAATCGGTGTTTGTCACCGAAGTTGCTGGGTTTTTCTTCGTCGTTGTATGAGTGTGACTTTTCTGTTTTTGTCCTCGAGGATGGGCCTCGGGCGGAGACTTCTTTGATTGCTTCACCGGTAACGTCGGCAGCCTCTCTCTCCCTGACACTGTCAAAGCCTCTGTTCTTATACCTGCACAAGCTTAAGGCGTTGAAACCTTTAAGCCTTTGTTCTCCGTCGTTCACTAGGATCGCCTTTTCTCATCCGACGGAGGATTTTCCTCAGGTGATTGCGGCTTCTTTGGGTAAGGATGGTCTTTGTGGTGGGTCTACTCCGGAGTTGAGGGTGGATGAAGCCCAGGTTTTCGTCCTTTGCTGCTATGATTTTTTTTTCAGCCCTTCCGATGGGTGTTTCTCGCCTACTTCTGTCTTGGACAGGTCAGCTGTACCCAATGGGTGTCTCTCGCTAAATCCTCAGCCTTCAGCTTCCGATTCGGTGCTAGTAGTAGACAAAGCCACTGTTTCTATGGTGTCTACTTCGAAGATTCATGAAGCTACGACGTCTTCGAGTCGTACTAATTGGAATTTTGGGTTTGAATCGGATGAGAAGGATGAGGAGGAAGGTATTGCTTGGGTTGAGGAGGGTGATGATTTTCCATGGGAGGGTGATGGAGTCTTCCCTCAGGATCAGAAGGCAAGGGATGATGCAGCTGTTGCTATGTATCTTTCGGGTGCTTGGTCCATCACCCAGGTTTTGAATGGGTTGTCTCGGGTCCCTCTCCTTCCTTCGAAGGCGGGTTCCGCTTCCAAGCCAAAAGGCCAGAGGGAACTGACTAACTTGAAATGTTCTATTAATTATGAGGGATCTAGTCGTGGCAAAGGCAAAAAGAAGTAGTGTCTTTGTGGGTTCTGTTTCTTTAGGTTGCTGGGTCCTTAGTTTGTTTGGGCTGTTTTGTGGGTTCTGTTTCTTTAGGTTGCGGGGTCCTTAGTTTGTTTGGGCTGTTTTGTGGGTTATGGGTTTCTTTGTAGCTTGTTTCCAGTTTTTTCTTTATTTCTTGTTTTTGGTGTTCTTGTGTATCTAGTGTACTTCTGGGGCGCCTTACGCTTTTTATAAAACTCTCTTACTTATAAAAGAAAAAAATTAAAAAGAATAAAAAATATAATCTTAACACACATCTGACTGGTCCATCTAGTAAAACAAATGTTCCAAATATAAGCTTGGTTCACAATCAAATTAGAGTATTCTTACAAGACATCCAAAAATGTTAAAAAAAAAAATGAGGTCAAATGGCTCAGATCATCAAATCAAGCTAAACATGGGAATGAATTCTATTTATCTGATTCTCACGAGGATAGATCTTATTGAAAGGCTAATGAACTGAATGAAACTAATGCCAGTTGACCACAAAGCCTAACCATAGGATTGAAAGATAGCCAATAAGAGAAGGAGAAAGAAAAGAGACAGAAACAGAAACAAAGATAAAGGAGTGCTGTTGTATATATTATTCTAGTTTACTTAATAATTTTTTTTGACAGTCTATGTAAGCATCCCTAGGCACAGGAGATCCATAAGTCATTAAATGGCAGCCATTGATCTTTCCTTATATGCATGCCAACCATTAAGTAAACAAGCATATCGCCCATCCAAATTCCTCAGTAAGTATAACAATCCTAGACTATTTTTTATATAAGTGAAAATTCAATGCCTTGAAAAGAATATACTTACGAGGACGGTATTGAAATCCCATCATCCTTCAAAAACCTCTGGGCTCCATCAAGGCACTCAGGAGACAGTTCATTGTCACCAAAAGAACCTAGCAGTTCACTAACCTAAGAAAACAAAAAGGCAAAGAAAATAAGCAGGCATCAAAGGGGTATAATGATATAAAATTGATTTACCATGGCAATATGCACATACCAAAATATCAGCTTTCACAGGAGCATCCCAGTAACGCATATCGCTAGAAACTATGGTAACAATGTTTTCCCAGCCCTCAAGCTTCACTAGACTCTGCTCCAAAAAAAAAAATGTTACAGTGCTAGTAAAAGGTGAGCAATAGCAATGCTCAAAAGATCACTTTATATAATCAAAATATCATTAAAAGCGTAAGAGCCCCAAATACACAGAAAGTATATAAGAGAAACCACCTAGCTAGAAGGAGAAAAAAGAACAAGGAAAACCAAGCATTTGAATTATCAGCTTACCTAGGTTAAATGATTAAAATTGTAAATCAGAAATTAAAAAGAATTAGTCTAATGGACTTCAGTAGTTTATAAACCAATATGACAATTATCGCACATTTTCCGGCATGTTAACCAAGTACTGGCAAGGTACCACAGTTTGCAATACAAAAAGATCTGCAACTCACGTGTAGTGTAACAACTGCATTAGGATTTTTCTCCACAGCATAAATTTTAAGCTTGCGCCCGGTTTCTTCGGCAGCCTATGCATGAAAAGGTGGAAAATAAAACATAAATAACAAAGAAATTAAGTTTCACCATGCAGAATGCCGTCAAAAGAGAAATAAGCAGCAGGTAGAAGAATGTACCTGCAATGACGCCCTAACAAGAGGTCCACGTCCTGCTCCCACAACCATCAATACCTTGCCACACAAGTAAGGAAAAATCAAATCAAATCATAGTTTTAGACTACAAAAATAAATCATGTACGTATATGGATGAAATCAAAGAAATTGCAAAAGCAATCAGTGGATCACTTACAGTGGTTATAATCGATGCCTTTCCATCAGGGACTCTATCTTGCAAAGCCTTACAAATTGCCCTTTGGTACTAGCAAATAATAAAGAACATGACTATTAATTCAAACAAATAAATACATCACTAGTTGCCATTATGTAGCAATCATGCCATATAAATAGTACATCTCAGAACCACAAAACTGCCAACCATAGTCTGTACACCTACTAATGATATAGACTATCGCCTATCAACAGGATTGCCATCCATCACAACTTTAAAAAATAAAGAAAGAAAGAAAAAAAATAAATTACAGGGAGAAAAGAATGAAAATAGAAGAGCCGAAAACAAAATCACAGAATGCAGTCATACCTGAATATATTTCACTGCATCTTTCTCAAATGTCTCATAGGTTTGAGCCTCAAGGTTATCCATCAGAGGCTGCATTATAACAGAAAGGCCCAGCTTGTAATTACTATAAGAGTGTGAAAAAAACACACCACCAGAATGACAAAATAGGATTAGCTATTTGAACGAGAAGAAAAAATTGTTATGGAATACACTACTAAAAACACTATTAGAAAATAGCACCAGGCAGAGAAAACTTACTTGCAAGGGCGACTGTAAAAAATCCCTGTAACCAAGCTGCAGTACAAATGAAGATAATTGCTCAAGACAAAACAATAACAGGGAAAGACTTACTACCATTTTCTGTGCATATGAGAGAGAGAGAAAGAGAGCAAGCTACCTCAAATCTTTCTTGTTCAGGAAGTGGATCCATTCTTTGATAAAGATAACCAACATAGTCCAAATATGACCTCAGAGGGTGTCTATGTACACCTAAATGGTAAGAAAAAATTATTTTTACTAAGTAATCAAAATTCATTAAAAAGCGCATGGGCACAATCCAAGTACACAAAAAGTATACAAGAAAAACACATGACGAGAAAAAGAAAAAATATCAAGAAAATCATGAAAGCTAGAAAAATGAAAGCAATCAAAGGCAATCGTTAGTGGTGCAGGGTATTGAGGAAAAAATCCATTAATTCCACCACCATCCTCTTGTGGTCTTCAAAACTTCGATCATTACTCTCTCCAAATATACCACAATTAGGCAGGACGGAATCATCTTTCACATTTCTGCACTATGAAGACTACCAAATTACCCTCTCCAACAGGCGAAGAGGTCTACCATTCGTCTAATCATGACCCAATCTAACCCAAAAATATTGAAGTGATCAACAGATTTCCCATTCTTTTTGCACATGCAATACCAATCTATCAAAATGATATGCCGCTTCCTTAGGTTATCTGCAGCAAGGATTTTCCTTAATGCGGCCAACCAAGCAAAGAACGTCTCTCTCAAGAAAACCGTATTCCAACAAACACTCCTTCAAAGAAAACGAATACTATCATGGGGAATTAGGACATTATAAAATGATATGACATCAAATAAATCTCTCTTGTAAAGAGCCTAACAAAACTTGTCTTCTCCCCCCATCTTAGTCAGAAAGAGTACCACAAATTGAAGAACGAGGTAAAGAAATCCATCACCCAATCATGCGTTGCTCTAATAAAATTAATATTCCACTGAACTAGAAAACTCTAAATGGTCTACCACAGATGCACCCTTAAAGCGAGCAATAATGAATAACTCCAAATGTCTTTGCTTTGATTTTTTTTTTTTTTTTAATTTGTTTTACTCCTTTAGATTTGGGAAAGGAGGTGAAGATAAGCTTTGTTGGGGGCTCTTTAAGAGAGGTTTGTTTGACCCTCTTTATGTTGAAGTTAATGGATCACATAGAAGTTCTACCTACAAAAGGAATATCTATGAACCCCTGATAAAAAATGAAATATGAGAACTCCACCATAACTAGACAAAAATGGGCTTCTCCTAGTCTCTCACTAAGAAAACAAGTGACGCTGAAATCTCCTTCAATGCACCATGACAAGTTTCGCCAACGAAGCAAACCAGCCAATTCATCCCATAAAAACCTTCTATCACAATCAAAATTAGGACTATAAACACCCGCAAAAACCAAAGTCCTTCTTTAGCTCCTTGGCTTGCTCTAAAGGTAGTCGCTTCCCATAGAAGAGTATATGGCCGACTCAGGCTTTGAGGGCGGCTTTTTTTGCATGGCCAGCGGCCCTAGGCAATATCCTTACAGTGGATAATATCAAAAAGAGGCATATTTTTTTTTTTTAATAGGTAAACAAATTGCATTAAAAAAGCGTAAAGGCGCCCATAAGCATACAGGAAGTATACAAAAAGGACACCAAAACAAAAGAAAAACAAAAAAGCAAAAGAAGAGCACCCGAAAAACCCAAAAACAGAAGAAAAGTTACATCAAAACCCCAACTTCTTGCCTCTAACCCGACTGGAACCCACACCCCTAGCATCGAAATTAATCGAGCATTCTAAATTCTTGACCTTTCTTTTCCCCTTTTTCCTATTTAACTTCTTGTCCTTCTTAGGAGGGGAATCAGAGTCATAGCGCTGATTCTCAGTCCAAGTCAAGAAGTCCAAAAAACCCTTCTCATCAGTTCCCAAGAACGAAACCCCCATCGTGCGAAAACACGAACTGGCATGCTGCACAACCCTGGGGTAAACCACATCTCTTTCCTCCTGACCGGCCCCCTTTGAAGATTCTCCCACCTCAAAGACTTCAGACGACACAAATTGGGTACACCCATACATAGGGGAGAACGGCCTTGGCCACGGAGGAAACACAACCCACTGAAAAAGAGGAGTTGAGACCCCATGAGAACCTCCAAACTTCCCAAGATGAGGACCCCCTCCAATAAAACCCGGAAACACCTGGGAGCAACTCAACTCCCCCCCGAACAAAGACTCCGTACCTGTAACAGTCCCAGTGCCAGCCGCCGACGTGGGCTCCAACCTAGAGGAGCCCCCAACAAAGGCCGATGAAGCTGGACTCGCGCCCTCTTTGGCTCCCAATGCTGTAACCTCCGAACCCCCAGGAGGAAACCGATTCAAAATCAACCCAGAATATCCCTCCGATGTCGTCTCCGGCGAGGAAGGCGGCGGACAGGAAACTTTAGGTTTCTGCTTGAGACGGGCCACGTGAAAACCTAAGGGTTTTCGAAGCAGCCCCGACCCGACAAAACGGGTCAGAACTCTCCACACAGCCCGGCCCAACTCCAAATAAGAAGCGTGCCCCGACTTACACCACGTCCGCAATCTCGAATTTTCAAAATTCAAACGAGGATGCTTTCCCTGTGGACGTACAATCTGGTCTTTGTCTAGCAGATCAAGCGTGTGAGACTCCATTGAGAAACAATCTACCGCCGTTCTCGGATCAGCCTCAGCATGCCACACCGCCGAAAGAAGATCAAAATCGCAAGGTGTTGCCACCGAAGCCCTTATCCAGGAATGACCATCACCCACTATGGCCATCGTCTTCGCAGCAGAGGTCGAACCCGATCTCAACACCTCCGCAAAAGAAGGCCCCGTCCACTTTGGAGCCAAGCCCAGAGTCGGCCAAACATCCTTCACAGTCTTCTTCTCCGACGAAGATGAAGAACCAAAGCCCACAACCCTCCGAGACAGAGAAAAATTCTACAATCTTTCTCAGCTCGTCGAAAAATTTAAGCCATACCATTTCCGACCGCCCAACCCGAACGTTGTTGCCTCTAAGTAATTCCCAGCTTTATTCCCACCTCTCTAAGCTATTAGAACCTTCGAACCTTCTCTGAACGATTTAACAAAATCTTGCTCTGCCGGGATACCCAACAACCCATCCAACGTGGACGCAAGCCACTCGGAGCTCTGCGAACTCAATATGACGACACCCAGGAAATTTCTCCTCTTCTCCTCCACCCTCAACGTCGACGCCCCACCCAAGACCGAGAAGGTGAAGGACTTCGACTCCACTATGAAACTCTTATCCATCTGCGACACATGGTGGATAGATGTTGCATGTCAGCGGATCACCTTCTTCTTCATTGCAATGTGGCTTTGGTATGTCTTGGGTTATACCTAGAAGAGTCATAGACTTGTCTACTTGTTGATGAACGTCTGGAAAGCTGAGGAGTGCTGCGATTTGGAAGATGGTGCGGATTTGCCTTTTTTGCCTATGGAAGAAAAGAAATAATAGGTGTTTTGAGTACTTGGAGAATCCTTGGAGTATATTTTAGCTTCATTTTTTCATACTTCGTATCTTTGGACGGTGGCTTTTGTGTCCCCAATGTCGCTTAGTTATGTTGATTTTCTTGTTCGTTTTTCTCTTTTTAATTAGGTGATTCATTTTCTATACTTTCGGTATACTTAGGGGCGCCTTACACTTTTAATAAAACTTGATTATTACTTATTTAAAAAAAAAAAAAAAAAAAAAAAAAAAAAAAAAAAAACCAAAGTAAATTGATTTTCGACATTTTTAAAAGAACATGCAACAATAACCCCCCCCCCCCCCCCCCCCAAAAAAAAAAAAAAAAAAAACACAACTCTTCAATTTTTTCCACCGCCCTCCTATCCCAAATGAGCAAAATCCCACCAAAAGCCCCACTTGTCTAAACAACACCAATCCACATGTTGGCAACCCACAAAAACTATGCACAACGCTACAAGACATGCTCCAATTTAGTTTCCTAAAAACAAATAACATAAGCCTTCCATTCTCTGAGCAAATTTCTGACTCTTAGGTGCTTATCCCCCAAATTCAACCCTCTTACATTCCAGGATAGCAATCTAGGCTTCATAAAGAACCGAAAAACCCTTCCCCTTAACTCTCCCTCGGTTAGAACTTCCACCTTTAAAGTCATAATTAAAAGAACATGCCAATCTTTTTAATTCTCTTTTACCTTTGTTAGTTGGCTTGGAAATGGAGGCCAACTTATCCTCATAATGACTTGCTTCAATGGCTGTAAACAAAGCCTTGTTTTCCTCTTCAAACCCCTCACACGATAATCCCACACAATCCATCACCTTCTGCAGGACCCGATCTGATGTACGACAGATTATCATGGATAGAAACAAAAAAGATACTACAACATGATAACCACCATATCATGTGCAGTCATAAACTACAACTCATGGTACTAGTGCTCAATCATTAGCATTCTAAAGAAAACAGAAGAAAATATCAATTGTCCCATTCGACCATTTCTAATTCTTTCTCCAAAAAATAATCACTACACCAATTTCCAACAAGATTCAGCATCATACACTTACTAGCCAGAGGTAGGAACTCACCATCCAAATTACTATCATTATTATTGGCAGCCAAATCTGCACTCCCCTTTGGAAGACCATGTACTGGTTTTCCAGACATGACAATCTGAGAATAGACATTTCCAAGGACAAAGATTACTAAAATTTGAAAGATGAGAAGTAATTGCGAGATATAATACAGACTGCTGATTTGGACTATCACGCTCAATTCAATACAAAGACTGCGTAAAATTTGAAGTACTTTGATGCAATAACTAAATTTCACAAGCCATCCAAATAATGATTCTTCCCATGCAACAATTACAGTGCATGTTACACTAACACCTTCTGGATATAGAACCATGATGAAAAAAGCCAATTAATACCAGTCAATTCCAGAATGGAAACAAATACATGTTGATATGCAATTGAGCATCACCCAAAGAGAAAATATAAATTGATAAATATTGTGCAATGAAGTTTGAGAAATAAATCATTTAAGGCCATTTGTTGAGATACAAAAGTTCCTTACAACATTTTATTAGGGTTTTTTAACCTTCGAGGTGAGGGATGAGCAGTGAAGAAAAAATCACCACAGGAACATGAGAGTCAAGGAAGTTTGAGTTCCGTTCTAGATACCTGAACAGAATGGTTGAAAAACTCTGTAATTAGCTTCTGGTGGCGCTTTGACAAGCATGGATAACCCCTTGCATTAGTTAGAAAAGACTGCCAAAGCAACAACAACCTCATCACATAGGTGAAGGAAAAAGCAGTATGCTTAATCTTCTAAAGACACGATAATAAACCTTAAAGAAATACTGACATCAGTATCTATAATCGCTGCTCTAACAGGCTCTCCAAACCAACGTCCAAGTGAGCTTGGTGAAGGTAGTGAACTCCTATGAACAAGCAAATACAATTAAGTACTGAGAATAATAAGTGGTCATTCTTGCGCAATGTCTTGTAAATGGTAGCTTTATAGAAATACAATGGATCTTAGGCCTTATTTAACTCACAAAACATCAAGGGCAACTGACAATTGACTGTGATGTTCACAAAGCATACGAAATGAATTCCACAGCTCCCAGGAATCAACCTGTGTGGCAGAAACAGAGAGGTAAACAACAATATAGCATGCACTTAAACAGCCCTTTCTTGACAATTTCTAAGACCTTCAGTTCTCACTGTCCAAATCAAAAAGATCATCGTTAGGTAAGTCAATCATCATTCTGACGGTTCTTTTTCACTTTTCACATTATGCAAAATAACCATTAAAATCACCAAAAAGGGTGCTAAAACAGTCTCATAACACTCATAAGAGTCCAACAAGATCAAGAAAGAATGCGAGGAGGTGAATGAAGTAGACTCCATCATCCACACACAAGGAAAAACAAAATCCTCGAGATCATCCAGAGGACATTGCACAGACCAAAACGTTTGGCTACTTCACTCAGTCCAAACACACCAACTTAAGCACAAAGCAAGCTCCCCACAAAAGGCACCTCTCTTTATTTCCTTACACAAATAATGCCAAAGACAACACAAAGGACTACAAATTTATAGTCATGCTTTGTCGGTCATATGGCCCTAAACTCACCAAACTCGAGGGTCAGTGTGGGCCAAAGGCCACATTTTCAATATTTACTTTGGCCACCATGTAGCAGGCAAAGAATCATTTTATGATTTTATCAGTGAGATGGGTCAAGCTCATAAACTGTCCGCTAAAGAGTTTGATTTGATATCCAAGATTGAGTACAAACCAGCCGGCAGCCACACAAAAAAGGAGCGGGGGGCTGGGGGGTGCAAAAATGAGTTTCAAGAAGCTAAAAAGATATTTAATCAAAAGAAATAACTGTTCCTCTTGCTTAGGCTTGATAGAAAGATCTTTCAAGGTAAGATTAAGTGCAATTGAAGGTGACTACTCACCAAATGATTAGAGTTTACATCCATAGAGTCATCATCTGTCTTCAACAAGGGAATCCTAAGCCACAACTTTAAAACAGAAGTAATAAGAAAAGAGAAATAATGAGACAGAAAAAAAAAATAAATAAATAAAATTACATATTTGGTTTAGAGTGGCACCTGCATACTGTTTAGGCCCAGTAATATCTGATTAACACACCTAGCATAATTAGCACATGATGTTCCCTTGGGAGAAGGAAGAAGACATGCCTGAAGGGTTTTTCAGGTAACGACCACATGTCAAAGAATGACATACTACAACCACCATAAATGCACACTCAAACAAATAGAATATATTACGGTACTTCCATACGGAAGCTTTAATCAAATATTCAGTATTAGAATTAGGAAAGAAACGACGGGCCTTCCTTTGTCTTTTGGGTTTTTTCGGGTGTTCTTCATTTGTTTTCTGTTTTTCTTTTGTTTTGGTGTCCTTATTGTATACTCTCTGTATGCTTAGGGGCGCATTTACGCTTTTTCAATTCTATTTTGTTTATTACCTATCAAAAAAAAACTAGCCACTATACTTGATTCTAGTTGCATGTTAATCAGTTCACAAACACAAGTATTTCTTAGAGCCCCTAAAGGCTAAAAGACTTTCTTTGGGAAAACTAATATATTTAGGACCCAAGTAAAGAATTCACATGTCACATACATGCATTTAGTTTTCCCCAAATTGTCCACCCATAGCTTGAGGCTAGAATGCAGGGAGCAATACTTAAATATGTTGTTCAATCAGAGTAAGGAATAATTTGGTGCACTTTCCGCAATGGGAAAATATTATGGACAGATAATTAGGTGAGCAAGACAATTTTGTGGGAACGAGAAATAGTTCACAAGTTCATTGTGCTCATTGAAGTTCATCCAGCATGGCAAAATTATCAATATGTCCCAAACCTGGAGGGAAAGATGAGAAGCCCAAGCTACTTCTTGCTTCAGAGTGATTTCAGAATCCATCCGAAGAATCTCGTCCTCCGAGTCCAAGTCAATCCATGAGCTAGTTTTTCCTGAAAAAATTTAAGAGCCCACTTTCTGAGGGAGTTCCAAGATTTACAATGCCAAATGGATACAACAAAAACTAACAAATTAGCTTATCATTTAACCGAGCAGCATCCACACTAAGATTTCATAGTGAAGGCACATTGATGTAGGACAGATTTAATAGAATAGATAAATCAAGAGATAGACTAAGAAGAGAGGTAGAAGCCGAGAGAAACAAGCCTAAGGAGAGAAGAAGAAACAGAAATCAAGAGAGGAAGAAGAAAGCAGAGAGAAAATAGGGAGAAGACAATAGTGGTGCACGCTCAATTTTTCATTTATCATCAACTGTCTATTACAATAGAATATTATACTTAAATAGACTCATAGACTAAACCCTAACCCTAACTCTAACCCTAATGTGACTAAGGGCCAAGCCCATTATTTGATTACATATAAATTAAACTAATATGACTAATTTTGGGCCAAGCCCATAATTAAATAAAAATAAAACTAATACTTTAAATAAACTAAAGGTCCAATTTATTCCGCATCATTCTCCCCTTCGTCGAAAAAACTCGTCCTTGAGTTTAGACGACAATGCTTTGGGCCAAGACCAATTACTCTTTGAAAAGAATGTGAATGGGTTGTTGCTGACTTGGGCTTCAACGTGGACCAGGAACTATAGCTGGTATGGGCCTTCAAAATTGCAAAACTAAAAGTTTAGGATAAGCCCTTCTTTGCCTTGCTTCTGGAATCTCTGGCAAAAGTTTGAAACAGTGACACATGCTCCCACTTTTTGTCCTCGTTTGACAAGCTACTTCCTCTTTGACCAGACCAGCTTTATTTTCTTCTTTTTGAACCAGACGTAGGAAACCAACATTCTTTTCTTCACTTTTTGACCCAAACATACAAAGTCACGACTTTTTCCCTTCTGTTTAAGCCAAACAAAAGAGGAACTTCTTGAAACTTCATGCGGATCTTTCTCAACAAAGGAGGAGTGGCAAGGGTCAAGAACACGGTGGCGATGCAGTGCCGAGGCAGCTCGTAGGTGGTGAATTGGCGGAGTGGCGCGACTGAATATGGCCGTTAGCGGCCCAGATCGCCGAAGGACCGATTGGGGAACGGGTTTGGGTTGATCACCGGAGGACCCGTTGATGGTGCAGATCACTGGCAACAAAGAAAAATTTTTCGATGTGATGGTTCTGTGGCCGGTGTCACAGCCATCCGATGGTGGGTTGATGACGGCGACGCAAGGCAGGGGTGTTGGGTCGGCTCTGTAGTAGTCACGGTGCCGGGTTGGCGGTGGGTCGGGTTGTGCGACGGTGGTTCTAGATTCTTTGGTTTGCTCTTGTGTGGTGGTGGGCTTTAGATCGTTGGGTGGTGACGGTGGTGATTCGGGTTGAGGATGAGACAAGAACTCTAGTGTGATGGTGGTTTGCCTTATCAGGATGAGTTTGTGAATGGCGGTGTGTCTGGGTGTTGGGTGTGCCGGCCAATGCGTGGATCGGACAGATTCGGCCAGACTCTTTGGCTGGAGTGGTTGGAGACGCAGCGGTGGGTTGTGGCGGCTATGGCCGGTTCTGTAGGGGTCACGGCACGGGGTTGGCGGTGGCTCTAATATCGGATCAGGTGTTGTATAGGTATGGATTTTTGGCCTTGACAATATCGGGTGTGCTAAAAGGTTGGGGCTTTGTGGTTGTGTTTGGAATTCTGCTATGGTGGGTTGGGTTTTCTTTTGACTGGGTAAGGTTGTGGTTTTGAGCGATGGCAGCGGTTGTGGAAGGGTCGTATAGGAATGGGTTTCACGCTGTGCATAACACTCGTTGAGGAATGCTACCATCTGGGAGTTCGTTTCTTCCAGGAAGGAAATCTGTTGTTGCAGTCGTTCAAATTGTGACTCAGCCATGGAAGCATTGGGATTGTGAAAATCTGGGCTTTTGGGTGGGACGTTGTCGCATAGCGGTGGCGAGGGTCTGTGGATTTGGGTAGGCTGTTTTCTGGTAGGCGGTTGGGGGTCCTGAAAATAATGTTTAGCCCCATACTTCTCTTGCAATTTAATTTTCATCACTTCCCAATCGAAGATAGGAGGAAGACAAAGGCGGTGATGTTATTCTTCAACACTGCGCCACCAAATACGTGCTTCATCCTTAAGCATCATCTTTACGAAACACACCTTGCGATTTGGAGGGACACCAATCCATTCAAGATAGTCTTCCAATGCATCGAGCCAATCTTGGAACGCATATGGATCCCTTCCGCCATAAAAATCTGACACATCTTTGCCCCCTATTGAGAATACCCGGGAGATCAACTACGATCAGGATCTTCATAGTACCAATAATTCATGTTTGGATAGTTACTGCATTAGGCAGAACACAACAAATTTGTGCAAATTCAAAGGTAAGGATTGGGTCTTCATGGGGTGTGGGTCTATGTTTGGGGCTTTTACTTCTGGTTGGGTCTTTGGTTGAATGGAGTTTTGATGAGGCTGTTGGATGAGATGGATTCAGTGGTTGACGAGGAGATGAGAAGTGGTGCAAGTTCTGGGAGGCTCTTGGGTGTTTGGGTATTTCAGGAATAAAATTGAAACAGGGGACAAAATTGAACGTGGATCGTGATTGTGGTAGGAAACAATCAAAACCTGGCTCTGATACCAAATTTGATGTAGGACAGATTTAATAGAATAGATAAATCAAGAGATAGACTAAGAAGAGAGGTAGAAGCCGAGAGAAACAAGCCTAAGGAGAGAAGAAGAAACAGAAATCAAGAGAGGAAGAAGAAAGCAGAGAGAAAATAGGGAGAAAACAATAGTGGTGCACGCTCAATTTTTCATTTATCATCAACTGTCTATTACAATAGAATATTATACTTAAATAGACTCATAGACTAAACCCTAACCCTAACTCTAACCCTAATGTGACGAAGGGCCAAGCCCATTATTTGATTACATATAAATTAAACTAATATGACTAATTTTGGGCCAAGCCCATAATTAAATAAAAATAAAACTAATACTTTAAATAAACTAAAGGTCCAATTTATTCCGCATCACACATCATAATGAAAGAGCAATAAATAAAATACGTAGAAATGAAACTATTGGCTTAAACAGTTCAGAAGGCATTCATCAGCAATAATCTCTCTATAACGAGTAACAATGATTTAACAAGATCTCACCATGTTGCTAACTATAAATAATGGTAGAGAACAATTCATACCCACAACATGACTACTCCATTGGGATGGGCTCAAAACCAAGTCTGACCCAGCAAATGGCAGAACACCAGATCCACCAGTGTCTTTCTCCATTAAGCTTGGTCGATAAGCAGGATCCATCTACACCATTATGTCATATAAATATGTAACTGGCATTGAGAGTTCAAATATACAAGAAAATGTGTCTTTTATTCCCTAGTCAAAAATCAAATTTCACATACTAATCTTGACTTTGATCAAAGAGTGAGTGTGTAAATGTGTGATCAATATGCAACAGGAGTAAATTGACTATTCTTACACCATAAATCACGTTTACACTTGCAAAATCCACATTTTAACAATCCCACAATAGGAATAGATGTCCAATCCATACTTGTCCCGCAGACCAAATAGCAAATTAATCAGAAATTATAGTGCACGGAATCCTGATAGTTCTTTAAAAACTGAAATGTGGTTTTGATGGGCATCAAATTTCAATTAAATTATTTATTCATTGATGGGAAAACTTAAAAGTAACAAGTTTACATCTAATGCAATTGTTAAAATATATATATATATATATATATATTGGGGGTGGTTCACCACCACCAGGCCGGCCGAATGGGGGGTGGCTCTATTTGGCCACATGGGGATGGCCTAACCAACCCAATAGGCTATGGGGGTTGGCGAAGGTGGTGGCCAAATAGCCCATGGGGTGGTTCGGTCACCCCCAAGTTTTTTTTTAAAAAGAAAAAATTGTTGTTTTTAGGAGTAATTTGGGGACATTTGTCCCTAAAAACCCACGTGTGCCGCACATGGGTCTATGTTCATAAGAAAAAAAAAAAAAAAAAAAAAAAAGAGACTTAAGTAACAAATGGGCAACATTGAAAATTTTTAAAACTTGGTTGGGGTACATTGTCAATTTTTAAACATTGGTGGCAAAATTGAGAAAGTGGTGAAACTTGAGGAGGGGGAGGGGGGTAAAATATATTTTTCCCAAATAAGTATTTCCCATGTTTTTACTTATTAAAAAAAAATATTTCCCATGTTTTATCCTTATATCAGCAGATAAGTAAGATTAATTTGAGTGGCATGAAGCCAAGCTATGGACAGAAAGCAAAATCCTGAAATGAAAATGATATATTTTTTTTAATAAGTAAGCGCATTTTATAAAAAAGCGTAAGGCACCCCTAAAGTATACAACAAGGGGAAAAAAAAAAACAAGAACTAAAAAGAACCCAACACCCACAAAACAGCCCAAACAAACAAAGGACCCAAATAACCCAACAAAAGAATTATTTGAGATATATAGCCGGGAAGGGCACATTCAAACAACCACATAGAATCACAAAGGACAAATATAACAACTATCAGCATCGAAAGAAAATTTTTGGGTAATGCACAAACTAACGAGGTTATGTCATACAGACGGTACACAAATTAAATATGGAAACCCGAACATTTTTTTTTATGAATAATAATTTATCAAAAGAAAGGTAAAGCCCTCGTACACAAAAAGTATACTAGGGATAACAATCACCCTAATGGTGTCTGAAGTCTAAAAAGTGAACAGGATCTACAAGACTTGAGGAAAAATTAGAAACTTACACTACAGTCTAGAAGAGAACTCACGAAGAAGGATTTTAAACAAATCACATTAGACTCGCAGTCCTAAAAAAGGCATTGGTTTCTCTCTCCAAATGCTCCACATTAATAGTGCAATAATGACTTTCCATATTGCTTCGTTGGAATGTCCTCGTCCTTGAGTCTTCCAACAATGTAGCAACTCTAGAATTTTCTTTTTTTATAAGTAATTGCAATTTATAAAAAAAGCGCAGAGGGGCGCAACCCTTATACACGGGAAGTATACAAGAGAACCCTTAAAAAAGACGAACAGAGAATAATTTTAAAAAGTCTACATAAGTAAAAACATTCAAACTATGATGGGACGCTATCCAAATATATAACATATTGAGCACCCGCTTACGTAGCTCCACCATAGATGTCTCTACATCTTCAAAAAGCCGCGCATTTCGCTCGCTCCAAATACACCACAATAAGCATAGAGGAGCTAACCGCCAAGCTTCTTTAGCACGACCACACCCTATCGCCGGCCCCCAACTATTCAACAACTCCAACACCGATCGTGGCATAACCCACTCTACCCCAAATAAAATAAGAATGTAGCTCCAAAGATCCCAAGTGATTTCGCAGTGAAGCAACAAATGATCAATAGACTCCCCACTCTTCTTACACAAACAACACCACTCAATCACTATAACATTTCTCTTACGCAAGTTATCATGCGTCAATATTTTGCCCAAAGCAGCTGACCAAACGAAGAAAGTCACCCTTGTTGGAGCCTTTAACACGCCAAATATTCTTCCAGGGAAAAGAAGGAAAAGATGGGCCATCTTTCCTAATAAGCTCTTCATAGAAGGATCTCACCTCAAATAAACCTTTTTTGGAGGGATTCCACACTAACCTATCGCCCTCTCCATATCGAGCCGAAACGGAGTATAGTCGATCGAAGAAAGAACGGACAATATCCATTTCTCAATCCTGAATTTGACGCGTAAAGAGAACATCCCATTGAATTACACCATTATGAACAGCCAAATTATCCAGCACCATCGCATCTTTGTTCCTCACTATACTAAAAAGAGCTAGGCATAACCCACGAGACTCCAAATAAATTTAGGATCAAGTGCCAAAGATCGGAGGCAAACTCACAATGGTTATTTTTGCAAAGATAGCACCAATTAACTAAACTAAGACCCCTTCTTCTCCACAACCCTTCTCAACCTATTAGCAAGGACTTCCACAATGATCTTACAAACTCCACTCACAAGACTAACAAGCCGGACGTCATGTAGTTCAATAGCCCCAAATTTCTTTAGGATTAAAGCAATGAACATGGCATTAAGGCTTCTTTCAAACTTACTACAAGCATGAAAGTCATGGAACACCCCCATGATGTTTGTCTTTATCACATCCTAGCAAGCTTGGAAGAAAGCCATAGAAAAATCATTAGGACATAGAGCCTTATCACTATTCATACCTTTCACCACCTCTTAAACTCCCTATCCTCAAACGGATGCTCTAACCAAAAGGCCTCCTCAACATCTATAGAGCAGAAAGCAAGGCCATCCAACTTGGGCCGCCAAATAAACAATTCTAAAAATAGACTCTCATAGTACTAAACAAGATGGTTCGTGATAACCGGTTGGTCAGGAGAAATTGAGCCGTTTACCGACAGCAACTCAATGGAATTGAACCTCCTATTTGAGTTGGCGACCCGGTGGAAAAACTATGCATTTATCACTCTCTTTTAGCCAAAGAACCCTTGACTTTTGTCTCCAAATAATCTCCAATAAAGGAGTTTTTTCCAACTCATTGATAACCAAGCTTTTCCTCAACTTCTCTTCAACAACTAATGCTCTCTCTTCCTCCAACTTATCTGGGGCGGACAACTCCACATTACCAAACACCTACTCGTTCCATCTTTTTAGATTAGCCTTCAAAACCTAACCCTTTTGAGCCAAGATGAAGCTAGGAGAGCCTTGAAAGCAATAAGACAACCACCTTCGCCTCACCCTATCCACAAAACTATTAGCCTTAAACTACATATTCTCAAACTTAAAAGGTCTTTTCCCCCCTTCATACTACCACAATCTAGGAGAATGGGGAAACGGTCTAAGCACAATCTATGTAACATCTTCGGGAACGGACTAGTTTTAACTTCCTACTCCGGAGAAACAAGAAATCTATCAATTCTCGACCAAGAGGGGGAATCCCGATTATTAGACTATAGACCACGTAAAAGACCCCCTACAAGGGGAAGATCCATGAGGCCTTGCTCAAAAATAAAGTTAGAAAGCAACATCATAGCAGGGCAATAACAAGCATCCCCCAATCTTTCATTAGGAAAATGGTGACATTGAAATCACCTCCAATGCACCACACCATATCCCACCAACTAATTAGCCCAACCAAACTCCCAAAGAGACCTTCAAACGATATCAAAATTAGGCCCATACACCCCTGCAAAAGCCCAAGCGAAGCCATCTTCTACATCTCTAAATGAAGAGCAAACAACAAACTACTCCACACACTCATCAATCTTCTCTCCCTCTTGAAGCTGAGTAACACCAATCCACATGTTGACATCCCCCAAGCTTCGCACAACACCACTAGAAATGAGCTCCAGTTTAGCTTCTTGCAATCAGATAACGGATGCCTTCCACTTCCTAAGGAGATTTCTGACTCTCAACCGCTTGTCACCCTCATTCAACCCTCTCACATTCCAAGAAAAGCAACTTATGTTTCATAAAAAACCACTTTCAACCCTCCCCTTGTTCCTACCACGACAAGCACTGCCATTGTCCACTCAAAATTAATGGAACATGATAACCTTCTCAGCTCACTAATACCTTTTTTTTTGGGCATTCGAACAAGAACCCGCTCCCTGCTAAGAATTGCTCACTTCAATGGCCACGAACAGAGCCAGAAGCTCCTCTTCAAAACCATCACACGAAAGCTCCACAAAATAGCGGATCTCTTTTACAATCTACAAAACCCAGTCTAAAGGCAACGTTCCAGCTTTTTTCTTATTTTTTACTGCTAGACAATAGTTCAATGGAATGGGCTCCACCACCAAGAACATATCCAACTCCAGACAAGGCCAGGTACCAATGGCGTCAGAAAACTCCACACCTTTATCCTTTTCCTAGCATTGCCCCCCCCCCCCCCCCCCCCCCCCCCCCCCGTATCACCTCTAGAGAAAGACTCTTCAAAAGGAAATTCTATGAAAAAATTGGAGACCTCCTTCACTTTGGATTCTCATGAAACAGAACCATCTACCCCTCCTTGCCAGACCCGATTAGGCTTAATGCCACAAGGGTTCACCACTGAAAGTCTAAAAGCCCAGAAGAAAAGGGAACCAAATCCACCACCTCCCTAGTGAAATCTGCAAAGAGGGGAGTGATCGCATTCTTCGACTGCAAAACTAGAGTAACCAACCTGAACTAAAGAGCTCCAGCCACCGGCAAGACCGCTGAAGGAACCCGTGATTGCATGATGGGGTCCACAACATTTTGTCCAGCTCCCCCGGATGGGTTTTCAAGGAGTACAATAGGTCGAGGAATAGGTGAAGGGACTCCAGGTCCCAATCCTGAACTACCCTGATAATTGCCGAAGGAGTCCAAGTAATCCGACACTAAGACATCTTTGTCAAGAACTATAGAATAAAGTTCATGGAAAGACGCTTGGGAACCCTTTCTAACCATCTGTCAAAAATAAATGCAGGATCCATTTATATGTCCACATTTAGAGAACTAGCATAAGAATTTTTCTATCTTACTCCTCTATTACTTTTTTATTTTTATGAATTACCTCTCTACTAGTATTTAAAACCAAGCTTTCTGGATTTTGTTTCTTCCTTCGTAGTACATAACTGATCTTGCATGTTAAAGGTATTGATGATCATTCACCACAAACTAAATACTTGTAAACACCTCGGTCCACCCACAATGATTTAGAATTCTGTCTACCAACGCTTTAACAACTGCAGAATTTTGCCCATATTGCAGACTTACTAGCATTCATGCAGAATTTATTGCATTAAAAAATCCTAGACAAGAACAGACCATGCAGCAGAACTATACAACTTTTTAAAAGTCATACAATGAAGTAAATAACCTATATGTTAAATGAAAGGCTCACTTCACAATTAAAGGCTAGCAACAAATTACTATAGGTGAGTCTACTACCATTCACACAAAATGAAAGCCATTCAGCCAACATGTAAATAGCTAACTAGCCACCAGAAGCTAAGTAAAACAGAAATCACCTTCTTGAAACTCAACTACTACCATGAACCATTTTACCAAATATTGTTGTAATCATGCAAAGTATCTAGAATACACCACCAATTATTTTCAATTCATGACCAAAACATCACTAATGATATGTGACTAAATAAACCAGTTCCAAATACTGGTGCATTACAATAACCCATCCAAAGTATCAGATACTGTGGCAGAAGTGCTAATGAAAATAATACATATATAGTTTCAAGAAGACGGCACTAACATAAAGATGGTGGGTCCAAAGGAAGCCATAGCATGATTATTGCACATAAGAATGTAGTTGTTAGCCAAAAAGGTGAAACCAATTTTTTGCTTCACCATCTAAGGCCACCAACACAGTGCTGCTGTTGGTGAGCTTACTGACCATTCACATAAAATAACAGCCGTAAGGCAATATGTGATTGGCTAATTGGCCACCAGAAGCATATAATATCTCCAAGCTCTGGGTAAATAACCAAACATGCACAACATGATCATTACAAAGCTAGAACTTACTTGAAGTGACATAGAGTGACATAATTAGTTATTATCAATACCAAGTTTGACATGGTATATTTGCTCATTATTGAACACAATCAACAATTCAGTGTAAGTCCTCACCTCAAGCGTAAGCCTATCTTCTTCCCCATTACTTGAAATCAAGCAAGCATGACTTACAATCACATACATCGCTAACAAAGTGTTCCTTTAGGTGAGCTTACTGACGATTCACACAAAATTTACAGCCATTAAGCTGCCATGTGACTGGCTAATTAGCCACCATACCACAAATCCAAACGCAATGCACTCATCTATATATACACTAATTCGCCACTATATCCAGCATAAACCTATCTTCTTCCCCATCACTCGTAATCAATAAAGCATAACTTATAATCACACGCATCAATAATTACTCTTAACGGAGAACATAGAAGAAGTACAAATTGATATGAATGTACTTAACAGCCCCACAGTGAAACTCCATAGCCCAACAGCTTCACTATCAAAGGCCACTAACAAAAACTTTCCTTTAGGTGAGCTTACTGACCATTCACACAAAATTTACAGCCATTAAGCTGCCATGTGACTGGCTAATTAGCCACCATACCACAAATACAAACACAATGCACTCATCTATATATACACTAATTCGCCACTATATCCAGCATAAACCTATCTTCTTCCCCATCACTCGTAATCAAGAAAGCATAACTTATAATCACACGCATCAATAATTACTCTTAACGGAGAACATAGAAGAAGTACAAATTGATATGAATGTACTTAACAGCCCCACAGTGAAACTCCATAGCCCAACAGCTTCACTATCAAAGGCCACTAACAAAAACTTTCCTTTAGGTGAGCTTACTGACCATTCACACAAAATTTACAGCCATTAAGCTGCCATGTGACTGGCTAATTAGCCACCATACCACAAATCCAAACGCAATGCACTCATCTATATATACACTAATTCGCCACTATATCCAGCATAAACCTATCTTCTTCCCCATCACTCGTAATCAATAAAGCATAACTTACAATCACACACATCAATAATTACTCTTAACGGAAAACATAGAAGAAGTACAAATTGATATGAATGTACTTAACAGCCCCACAGTGAAACTCCATAGCCCAACAGCTTCACTATCAAAAGGCCACTAAAAAAACTTTCCTTTAGGTGAGCTTACTGACCATTCACACAAAATTTACAGCCATTAAGCTGCCATGTGACTGGCTAATTAGCCACCATACCACAAATCCAAACGCAATGCACTCATCTATATATACACTAATTCGCCACTATATCCAGCATAAACCTATCTTCTTCCCCATCACTCGTAATCAATAAAGCATAACTTACAATCACACACATCAATAATTACTCTTAACGGAGAACATAGAAGAAGTACAAATTGATATGAATGTACTTAACAGCCCCACAGTGAAACTCCATAGCCCAACAGCTTCACTGTCAAAGGCCACTAACAAAAACTTTCCTTTAGGTGAGCTTACTGACCATTCACACAAAATTTACAGCCATGAAGCTGCCATGTGACTGGCTAATTAGCCACCATACCAAAAATACAAACGCAATGCGCTCATCTATATATACACTAATTTACTTATCAAAAATCTATATATACACTAATTCGCTACTATATACATTACAGATAACTTCCATTTGCGTGTAGAGTGCGATTGCAGAAGAATAAACCAAAGTGAGCAATGATTTCACAATAATGATAATGCACATTTCTATTAAAATGAAAAGGTACAAAAGAATATCAATGGTAGCTAGCAACAGTAGTAGCACGAACCAGAGGAGCCACGGCGAAATCGAAGCCACCGGAAGAGATATTGTAAGCCAAAAGCTGAGGCACGTCATCGTTGAACTCAGTCTCCACCCCGCAGTACCGAGACTCCTTATTCCCTGCCCTTTCCCCTAGAGGCATTTTCTTTAAACTGTAATCCCACAGAGACAGAGAGAGAGAGAGAGAGAAGCTTCTATGCGTTTGGCAGAGAAATGGTGGGTGAGGTATGTGAAAGTGAGAAGCTGAGAGGGTTTTGGTAGGGTTTTTTATTGAAGCCAAGTGAACTGGAAATGTTTATGCTCCGTATAAAAAGGAGCTGGGAACTAGGGTTTTGGGCGGGGCTTGCGGGCGGGTTTTCACCAAAACAATGTGACGACCCGAGTGGGTGGGGTTGGATCGGATTAAAGCCCACCGAGAGTCTCAAGACAGGGTATTTGATAATGACATTGAAAATTTATTTTTTATTTTGGTTTGAAAAAATATTTTAATATGATGCAAATATAAAAGTGTTTTTTTATAGAATCCTTATAAGAGTATTTTATGTTTTAAATAGTTTATTAATAATTTTTCGAAAAAAAAACATAAAATTGTTATTGATGTACCAATATCCAGCATACTGGGCTTGAGTTGAGGGTTCCTATCAAAACCAAGCACTATGCCGAGTAATAGCAACCAACCATGCCCAACTCTTTTAATCTCTCAAATTAAAAGAGTAGGAGGAGGCTTGAAGTATAGAATCACCCCTAATGTCACCTTAACATACGGCTAGTGTGTTCCCGTTGAGGAAGCATATAACAATCATAAATGCTACAAAACAATGTGTGGTACAGCCTTACACTAGGCATACATGGCGAAGGTGGCTGAGACGCAAAGCCAATACCCTACATGGGACACGCCCCACTGAAGGACACCAACTGATGTCATGCCATAACAGGGTCCAAACTCGTAAGTGAGTGACACGTGACCTGAGCCATATAGAAGGATAAACCCTTCGCATATGCAAGGTGAGAATAGCCATTATGCATGTATGATCCATTATGCCATTATTCTTCTACACTTTGTCTAGGTCTTCTTCATATTAGTATCATTTGCTAACTTAGGCATCGAAGGAATCACATTCCGCACACCAAGCAAGCCTTCATGTTCACCTATCTTCTCCTTTGCAAACTCTCTCAACCTAGGTTTGGCGGTAATTTACAATATCATCAGTTGGCGTGTAAGTGGGAAACAAGTAGTCTTCAATTCATTGGCAAAGATCACATGTCGAACACTAGGTTGAGGAGTGTCAAAAGGAATGAGGCTAAACTCTCAATTCAATCGAACCTTCAGGACTAGCATATCTCTACTCTCAAACTCTAGCTACAACAACGATGTTTGACATGGTGCATTTATTCTGTTTTCTATTCAATGTTGAGAGCATTTTTAGTGAACTCCTTAAATTTTCTCTAATTTTAGGAAGGAAAACGCACTTTTTATATTTTGGAGAGACGATTTTCAAATGAACTAAACATCAAACTCTCTACATCTTTCTTTACTTTAGTTAAATATTCTTTTTTTATTCTCCTTACATGTCTTTCACTTTTTGGCCTTCACTTTTGATTGAGAGAAACTAATTAGCTTTCAAAACGAAAGAATATTAAAAAATTAAATGGCTTTCACTTTTTGGCTCTTGATATTTGAGGAGTGAGTCTGACAAATATTAAGATTAAGAGAGATAAGAGAGCTTATTAAATGGCCATTTTTGTGAGATTTCTACCAAAAAAAAAAAAAAATAGAGAAATGCTAAAATAAACACTAAAGCAAGAAAGATATGATTCAAGCGTAGCATATGAAGATGCAGTGTAGTCCTCCACAACTTAGCTCCTCAAAATTATATAATAATATCAAAGTATCAATTATAGAGCTATTATGATGTCCGAACATGTGATGATCCTCTCCATTTTACTTGGGATCAATTCTATGGTCCAAATTAAATTTCATAGATCCAATTTGGTGCTAAGCTGATGAACAGAATCACAAAAGTCTATGTAGCACTTGCTAAGGTGCATGTTGACTATAGCATAATATCAGTTGCAAGATGCAATGAATTGATCGAGTCATAGTTTTATGATAGTTTCTACCACTAGGATGAGCAAGTTTCGATTAAAGTGACCTTACACAAATACTTGAAATCTGGAACATAAGTTTCAACAACAAGAAGATTTAACTGCGCTAATGAAATTTTTTCCACAAGTTAACAAAATCAATGTTAAAGTAGTAAGCAAAAAACAAAAAGACCATTCTCTTCCTCCTTTTTGCACCAAGAATCATTAAGATCAAAACAAAAGGCTAGGCATGATAAGGCACTATTGATCAGCACAAAAGGCCCATTAGAGCATTTTTTATTATTAAAAAAAAATTAATATCCAAAATAAATACATGAGCATATATGTTCTTTCAATGTATTCTAGATCCTAATTGAAAAACATGCCACAAGCTTACCAAGAATCTTACTGTAGTATTTATTCTCAAGGCCTAGTGTCATTCATAAATAAGGAAATGGTCCTTACTGGGAAGAGTGGAGGTTGCAAAAGGCAGAGCCAAAGAGAAGTACAATAAAATTTTCTTGCAAATTGCTTTCCAAATACATATTTCAAGCAACAATCTCTCCTACACATTAAGAGCAAGTCAAATTAAATAATAATTCTGCAGAAGCGAAATTTTTCATGTGGCTACAAGTAGAAATGTATCCATGATATATAATGTTTACAAAAATCATATTTAACAAATATTCTTTCCATTTAGCATCAGCTAACAAGCTCTTAAAGAACATTACATAGTGAAAATTACAAGACCATGAGATGGACATCTCAACTGAGGTGTTCATTTGAAAAGTCACTGAATAAAAATAATAATGTAGGGAATTTCATTTGACAATGCCTTAAGAGTCCTCCTGTCTTCTTCTTTCTCTTCTTCATCCAACCTCTTTTGCTAAAAGTTCAGTTTTTTATGTGAAACTTCTCTCATCTGTTTCCTCACTCTTACCTTTCTTTAGTCACTTATGCGACATGACTATTTCATTCTCATTCTTAGCATCATGGTCATTGCTTAGATTACAAGAATAATGCCTAACAAAGTGATGTACAAATTTGTATCTACAATTTATTATCAAGCATTAATTAAAATACGCACTCCTTTCCATCTCCCTCACCCCCATCCTCCATCTCCCTCATCCTCCTGTACTCCAACATTAACAAGTCAAAGAACTTCATCAATAAGTATCATGTATGTACAGTCATGGTAATAATACACGGACAAATCGGTTTGTAGGAAATTTTCTACATCCCACATATAATTTTGACATGTGTCTATTGGCATGTGAGAAGCACATGTTGTTTTAAAAGCATGTACTTCTCACATGCTTTTTTAATAGCTTTAATAAAAAAATAAAATAAAATAAAATAAAAAAACTTGTGCTTCTTACATGTTTAAAGTACACATGCTATTTTTATATGTGAGTTGTAGAAAATTTCTTACAAATCGGCTTGTAGGAAAATTCTGTCTATAATACACCCAGGAGAGCATAGAAACAAAATCTAAATATAGACTAGCATCTATGTATAACCCTTGAAATGATTCATTAATAAATTTAGAAACCGATATATTTCTCAATTTTCAAGTTGACACAATTTTGTCAATTTTCTCTAATATATTCAAATTTTAGGTGAGGCCATTACATGTTGTGGCAGCCACGTTCTTTCCTATTATAACTCAATAAGATAAATTTGAATTCCATTATTACTATTATTATTATTCATAAAAGTGTAATGACAGAGACAGATCAGGGAAAAAAATTTGAGTCTCATTTTATCAAATAGAAACATAACTTGATGATTTATTTGTATGAAATGAATTCTCATACTGCTTAGTGTCCCATAGGCACCATTGTAAATTTGTAATACACTAAATATTTTGTTCATATAGCTATTAGACAGAAGTAAAACTAACCAATTTCTCAAAGATAATGATTAGTCTCAGTTACTTGGGCATTGTCATTGGCATTGAGATTATCATAGCCACCACTTGTTAGTGGGGCTGGATTGGCTTGATGCAATGGTAGTGTGACCATAGGTGGGACACCTTTGGAAGCGGGTGATGTTGTGCTTCTAGGAATTGTTGTGGTTGCACTCATGTTGAAGTTGTATACTATCACCTCTCAAAGAGGGGATGAATACCATGAAGTTACCCTCCTTACCATTAGATTGAATCAGAGTCATCAGATAACTCATCACTTAAAGTGACCTTCATGGGTTTACCTTTGGACCTTTGGTAGTTAAGACACTCATCCTAATATGTCCAAAACCTAAACACTTATGGCACCTGATAACTTGGCCAGTCTTCCCCTTCTTAGACTCTCAGCCTCTACAACTGAACCCAACAATCCATCCAACCCTTCACATTGCTGCCTTCTGCAATAACAGGCAACAAAACTACGTCTTCCTCTCCCTCCATACTCCAACAACTCAATATAACGACCATGCTTGTTTTTCCTTCGCAGCACCACATAAGCAGTGCTTCCTTGACGAAAGGTTCGCCAATTCTCACTGGACTCATCACCCTTAGCGAATCCCTCCTTTGCTTTCATCAACCATACTATGCTTGGCCACCCAGGGATGACTGCCCGGAAAATGCTTCTACTCCTCTCGGCCAGTCGCACTCCACTGCTAACATCAGACCGAAATTCAAAGGACTTAGAGTCCACATAACAGAAACCTAAGTAACCCATTTCTCCACCAAGATATTACTAGTGCCAAAAGCTAACTTGACGAACAGAATTCTGATGCTTGACCTCCACACTGATCCTCACGCACCACCCCCTACCCTCACACGCTAAAGGGTGCTTAATTGCTATGCTTCTAATAAAAAAGAAACAAGACGCGCTATTTGAAGATTAAATGTGCAACTTACGTGGTGATGTGGGGATAAGTGGTGTCGATCTCTTGATCTTTAAAGCTTCTTGCATTCCATCTCTTCAAATTTGGAAGACAACATCTGAAGTTTTGAGTTTTTAACTTTTTAACATATTGTTTATCTTCGTGCGTGACTTATAAAATTTCCCAAGCTTCCTTGGTGATTTCACACAACGAGATTTGTTGAATTTATCAGGCGATACGGCCCTAAAGATTGCATTAAGCCCCTCACTATTCCAATTACACTCAACATGTTTTCCCTTGGACCATGTGTCAACATAAGCATCTGGTGGCCTTGTCCATCTCTTTTCCATTGAAATCCACACATTATAATTCAAGGACTTAAGGAAGGCTCTCATGTGAATCTTCCAATAAATGTAATCGTTTTTGTCAAAGTACGGAGGGTCTGATAGAAATTGTTGATAGTACGTTTGAACATTGTACTTGTGCTTGTGCTTGTAACCTGCATTGTGTTGCTTTATTACATGGTTGATATATAAAAACAAGATTGTCAGCAATATAAGAATGTTCATTATCTCACTTTCTAGGACCTACAAGTATGATAAACATGAGACTGCACATAAAATATTTCAGACTTCAAAAGGCACAAAAGCTAGTAAACCAGGTTTCCACCGACATGCAATTGTTTTTATAACCTTAACTTTTAAAAATTGAAGAACCTTGTAAACCCACAACAAAACAATTAACCAACCCTTGAGCTTGAACTTAGTAAGCTAAGCTTCAGTTAATTTTTATTTTGATAAGTGATATTGATAGTTCAACCTAAGACCACAATCAAGTTGAAAAGGATAAACCATTAAGCTAAGCAAAGCAACTATGGTACAACAAGAAGTTAGTGAAAAACTATCACTACAAAAAACAAAGCATTTCACATTGTTTGAATAACATCATAAACAGTCGAATAAGCAAAGTCAATTGGTTGACATCGTTTAGTTCATGTTGTTTATCAAACGATGTCAAACCCGAGGTCGAGATTTTTTTTAATGTTGTTTTTACAGTGAAATGACGTTAATTTTCGTCATTTGGCGTTAAACGATGTCAACCATTTTGTTATTTCACGTTGAATACCCAATTTTAAGGTATTGAGGGCCAAAACCAAGTGTGAAATATAGCCAAGTAAATTCGGGATTTAATACCCATATTAAATCTACTAGCTACGTGGCTGCATAAGACAAAATGAAAGAAAGCAAGCCTAAAGAAGATAGAAGTCTGATAAAATAAAACAATGATTGACGTTGCAGCTTAAAACAAAAAAATAAAAGGTTTTGTTCTCTTATGAAAAGGATCAAACGTTGTTAAAATATTGATTAAATGATTAAATTTACATCATCTTATTAGCTTAAGCTTTTTGGGATAAGTGGTAATTTAATATGGTATCAGAGTCACCTAGTAACGCTAGGCCATGGGGTATTGGAGCGGTGCATGACTTGTCCCTTACGAGGACATCAGGAGTTTAAGATGGGAAGTTTGTAACACTCCACTCCTATATTGGGAAGATGAGTAGCCCACATAAAGTGAGTGGTTTATAAAGATAGTCCTAAATGCTAAGGCCCACATTGCCTAGTTATTAGATGAAATTGAGCTTTATAAGGAATTTTAGAAAAATTTCAAATTGACTAGTCATTTTGGGGTGATAATGCATATGTGGCTAACGCTTTTTACTGAGTCATTACAAATGGTATCAGAACCAAATATCTTGAGTTCGAACATTGACTCCGTTCATTTACCTCTCATTTCAATTAAATATTTCACGTATTAAACATCACCTATTAAAATGGATTTTGAACCCATACGTGAGGGGAATGTTAAAATATTGATTAAATTATTAAATTTACCCATCTTATCAGCTTAAGCTTCTGTGATAAGTGGTAATTTAACAAATGTAGCAATAAAGGGGGAAGGGGGGAGGCATAGCCAAAAAAGGGGAAAAAAAAAAAGAAAAAAGAAAAAAAAAAAAAAAAAAGAACGTGTGTGTGATCTAATGATGATTGTGATTATTTTTATATCCATGAGAAGCTAAATCCCCAACTAAGGTTGAAGATGAAGCATCATCAATGATCATCAATTATGTATTTGTGTGAGTTAAAATTTGCAGAATGTATGAACTTCAATGTTTTAATGTTCTTACTTCAATTTAATTAATGAGATGAGTCCTGGATATGAGTTCAATCACTCATGATTTTGGATGATTTCTATTAGTTAATTGCTTGGAAATCCATGTAAAAATATTAAAATTGGATATCCAATGTGCTTTGTTTTATAAATAGATACATTGGATGATTTCATTTTATTCTTTTAAGCTAAGAAGAACATGCATGAGATTCTTATAGAGCCTTAATGAGAATAATATCCATAACAACGTGATGAAAATTAAGATTGTTACGAAGAAAGTTTCAGAAAATTGATGAACATAAATATATTTTGCTATGAATTGATGAGCGTGGATTCCTAAACCTTAGTCAATTGTCTTTGTTAAATATGTATCTTTTAATTATTTTGGTTCATTTTATTTGTTGCATGTTTTAAGATCAATTTTAGTTTAATTAAAAATCACCAATATTTCTATCTAGATTAAGATTTAATTGGTTTAGATCAATTTTGTTTTCTTAAATTAATTCAATTCCATGTGAGTTCGACCTCGCACTTGCAAAACTATATTTCAAAACAATTTGTGCACTTGCGAGTTACAATAAAATTTCACAACAATAATATTCTTCATTTTTTTAAAAAAACAAAATAATAATAATAAAAAAATTAAAAAATGATTTTTTTTTAACGCAAAAGGTGGGGGTGGTTCGCAGCCACCCCAAGCCCACCCACCCCCATTTCTTTTTTGGTTTAATTTTTTTTTTCATTTTTTCAATTTTGTTAATTTTATATTTTTTTTTGTTTTATTTTATATTTTTTATAAAGTTAAATGTCTAATAAATTTATGAGTCGGAGCGCCATTTAAATTCGATCCCTCACTTTTTAAAAATCAGTATTCGGTGATTAACTTTTTTGCGAATTTGAAATAGGTCATTCCATGATTTTTTTTTTCGTCCATTTTCACAACTTCCGTTAGTGCCACATCATCTTAAAATATTATTATTATTTATTTAATTATAAATTTAAAAACTTATTATATTTTTTATAAATAAAAAAACGAAAAATAAAATAAGGGGTTCTGCAAGCCACCCCCAGGGACCGGGGGGGAGTCGTGCGGCCACCCCTAGATCCATCTAGGGCTGGCCCGAAATCTACCCCTTGGATCTAGGGGTGGCACCGGCCGGGCCACCCCCAAACCCTTTATTTTCTTTTTCTTTTTTTCTTTTTTTTTTTTTAAAAAAAAAAAAATAAAATAAATTTGAAGTTTTTAAATTTATAATTAAATAAAAAAAATAATATTTTAAGAAGATGTGGCGAAAATGCTGACGTGGCACTAATGGAGGTTGCAAAAATGGACGAAAAAAATCACGAAATGACCTGTTTCAAATTCGCGAAAAAGTTAAGCACTGAATACTGATTTTTAAAAAGTGAGGAATCAAATTCAAATGGCGATTCGACTCAAGGATTTATTAGACATTTATCATTTTTATAATTTTTATTTTCTTATAATTTTATGAAGGGCATTTTTGTAATTAGAGGACATTGACATTTTTTTGTAGTTTATGGGGGACATTGACAATAAGGTGATAGTTTGAGGGGAATACGTGTATTTTTTTGCCTGTTTTTTATTGATTAAAAATTGTAACAGGTAAATTTGGTTTTTTAAGTGTCAAAACAAGAGTATTTTTGGAAGACTTTGGTCAAATATGACTTTTACATCCAAATAGAGGGTCAACGCTAACAAATGAGCTTAATTAAAACAAATTGGTAGTTTGACGGGCCTAAGTGTCACACCTGTTAATTCGTGAGACTTTATAAAAAATGATTGTTAGTTGAGAGGCTAAATCTATTTTCTATTCTAAAATGGCTATTAGCCCAAAGACCTTAAGTGTATTTAACTCTAATTTCTTTCCTTTTAGGGCGTAGATAAACATAGTATATCAGCTTGTATTTAACTCTAATTTCTTTCTTTTTGGGGCATAGATAAAAATAAGTATATCTGAAAGATGAACTAACGAAATTATAAGGTAAATATATATATATATATAAAAAGGCATCCGAACTAACAATCGATTTTAGAATAGTCACCTAAATTTTCAATTGCACTGAAATGACCCATCAAACTATCAAAATATGCAAAAAAAAAAAAAAAAAAAAAAAAAAAAAAAAAAAAGTTACTTTTATCAAAATATCCCTATAATACCTATAAATTTGTGAACTCAAAAAAGTTTAGGCTGGTGTATTAAAGTATAATGAGCAATGCTACACTTACGCCCATTGTTTACTCCCATCTTTCCACATCCTGACTGGCTGCCTTTTTTTTTTAAACCCATATGCTTCCTCTCAGCTATGAAGTGACGTGAACCGGTAGTCAACAAAATAACTTATTTTTGTTCTTTCTTCGCATTTGAGTAACTTTTCGAAGATTGCTCATATGGCAATCAATAAAGGTAGAAGCACGATTAAAGGAGAGAGAAAGAGAGAACGAGGAATGAGTGGTTCTTCTGCAAAATCACAAATTCCAAACTTTTTTTTACAAAATCTCATACCCATATGGTGGTTCTTTTGCAAAATTCTTTTTTTTTTTTTGAATGTTTGCTTCATTTCTTCTGGGCTTTGCCGGTGAAGAAAATGATAAATCCAACCCTCTCTAAGCAACACATTCACCCTTAAACGTATCAAAAAAAAATTCTCAAAACCTTATCCCAAAAAAGTGGCCTACACCATCAAGTAATGCTGTATATTACACAGCCCAGTGAGGGCTGACGTTGCTGATGGGCGCTCAACATCAGCCGAATGAGATGTAAGTATAATATATAATATTACTCATAAAAATAAAGTGTTAGAGAACCACACTTTTATCCTATGACTATCCCACGACGCTGATGTGGACCTTGCATAGCGGGATAGTCGCGGGATAAGTATGAGTATTTAAAAAAAAAAAAAATTGAGGAAAAAATATGAAGAAACAATATAGAGTCGACCTTATAGAAAGTTATTATGCAACAAAGTAGAACCCAGTCCACGGCTTAAAAGAGAAGACAAATGAGAGCAGAATGATAGTAGACAGTATTTACAATCCAACACCAATTACATAACGTTGATCATTATGCATGATATGTAGTCAAGCCTAAACCCAAAGCGAAAGCATATTATTTCCTTCACACACTGCCCTTGGCAGGTTGACGTGAATCATAATCATCTATGAAAACCTGACCTTGTTCAACCACACCCTCCTTTCCTGTTTCATCAAGGTAGTCCTCTCGAGCATTGTCAGCTAACATAAGGGCAACCAGCCAGAAAAGGGATGAATCAAGGGATAAAAAAGCACCACCACCAAGGAGACCAGTCTTGGCTGTCGGGCAATCCGTGCCGAGATTCTTATGAATGTTGCGTGCTTGGTGAATCTGCTCTTGGATTGTTGGCCATAATAGCATTGTTGCAGCTAATCCAGTAGTAAATCTGAGCAATGTTACCACCACCCATTTCATTAAAGAAAGAGATAGCAAGAAATTTAAACAGAAAGATTGCATCTCCAATATAATCAAGTACTTAAGTGAGGCATCTGCATTTGATGTATAATATGCATATGAAATTGGGATAATAATATTGGTCAATAACTCAATAATTAATAGTAAAATGGTGAGCAACGGGGATTTTAAGCTATAAGGTTCACTGGAATCAAGGTATAACTGATGTAAAAAACAATAGATTTCAAATATGAAAAAGACAGTTAGCAAGTCTACGAAGATAGATTTTCCAATGGCTTGATCCAAAAAGCGGAGCAGCTGGATGATTGGTTCATCAGTCCAAGCACCTTGTCAGGTTCTGTTGTCAGTACAGTGAATTCAAACGGCAGTATATATTACTTTTATAGTGTATATTTTTCATTTATATTAATGAAATAATTATCTCCAAAAATGAAAGATATAAGTGTCTCTAATTTTCAATAAATGTAGATTTGCTGCAAGAAGCTTGCCACCAAACTAAAATGGCAAGCAATTAAAAAAAAAAAACCAATGTTCTTTTATATAATTTTTGGCCAGTAGGGGAAGGGCGCCTACCTGTAGAGTTTGACAGTTACAGGCTGCAAAGACATACTAAAACAACCATAACATAAACTTTCACAACCTTCCCTTACCTATGTTATAACAAAAACTTAGTATCATTGTTTGTTGAAACTGACACCAAAATTCCAATGGACCGACAAGATTAAACGACCACCTCAGTTTCCTAGTACTTGGTCAACTTTAATTATAAAGAAATTCTAGTACTGCACCTCCTTTTGACATTCAAAAGTAGTAATAATTCAGATGAAGTGCAGCTTCTCCTTTTTAAAGGTGTCCATGTGAAACACCTTTTGATTCAATTTCACTTAACCTACTGGAAACTGGGCTGATAAATGACCACTTTCACCCGCATACATATATCTGTGCATGCATGTGTTAAAAGGGTGAAAAATGAGCATTTTGGTGCGTTTGGTTCGTAGTGATATTCAATATTCGAACCGGGTTTTTATTCAAAAACCCATACCCGGATCCAAGTTGAATAAAACCCATGGGTCACTTGAATAAAGTTTGAATAGTTTGAATAAATCCATCATATATTTTTTTTAATTCTTTTTTACCATACCAATCATTATACACAACTTTTCATACAATCCAATCATTTCCAATCATTTTATACTATTATAAAACACTTTTTTAAAACCCATCATATATTTTTTATTATTATTTTTTACCATACCAATCATTATACACAACTTTTCATACAATCTAATCATTTCCAATCACTTTATACTATTATAAAACACTTTTTTCCAATCTTCCAAATTCAACACCCAAACACATATTCAAAAGAATCTAAATTATATTCAACATCCAAACACATTTTCATTGCCTTGAAATCCGTGATCAGATTCTGAATATTATTCATATTCGAAATATTCGATACCACCTATCTCTTCAAGATATCAACATAAAATAAAATAAAATAAAATAAAATAAAAATGGGAGAGTGAGAACTGAGAAAAGAATGCTTACATAGCAATGTTGAAGAATACAACAAAACTGGTGCTTCTAAATAAAGCACTTTGTGGAACAGATTTTCCTTTGTAAGGGTAAAACAGAGACAAATACCCAGCCACAGTAGTAGCAATGAGAAATCCTACAGACAAATACCCCAAAACGACAGTTGGATCAGAGGGATACTTGCAGATAACAACACCTTTCCCTGTTATTGCAGTTCCAGCTGCTGGCTGGAGAGATCACAGAGAACAAGACAAATACTCAGACAGTAACCAAGAAACAATATAATCATTAAAAGAATGGAGAATATTTAGCTTCAATGGACAAATCATTCAAAGCATAAAAATAAGTAACTAAAGGTCAGAGCTAGTTGTGCTCCACTTCTTGAACTCCTATGAAATGTACTTTAAAGCATTTCTCTGAGTAACAAAATAAAGTGAAATAAATTTAAAAAGAGGACATAGGGGGCTACAAAGTAGGAACTACCGAAAAATTGAATTGTGATAAAGGGAAGTAAAAAGCACAAA
The DNA here is from genome assembly GCF_958979055.1 of Alnus glutinosa. NCBI lineage: Eukaryota > Viridiplantae > Streptophyta > Magnoliopsida > Fagales > Betulaceae > Alnus > Alnus glutinosa. The sequence goes on along the minus strand of NC_084891.1, from coordinate 6,801,163 downwards.
AATCTTGCCTCCATCTATATGCTTGAACAAACACGCAGACAGCAAACTATGGGTGGTAGAAAGATGATACATCAATTTTATAGAAATTTGTGGCGGTTACTGGAAGACAAATCTATCATTGTGTTCTGACTGCATCACTGATGCTTGTGGCTTAGGACACTCGTGTCAAACCATGTAAGAATGAAACTAATCAATTTCAAGAGAAATCACCAGAATATCCATCATATCCAGTGGCGTGGAGGCCAGGAAACCCAAAGTCTCCACAATTCTCTTATATCCCTTAGAAATTCAACAATATTAATGAATCCCTCTAAGATCTACTGATTTTAGTGAAATTAATTAGATAAAAAAAAATATCAAAACAATGATTAGGAATTGATCAAAATATTTGAACAAATCTTTCTTCATACTTATATTGAACTGAAATAAATTTTTGACAAATTAAACTCCAGATAATTATATAAAAGAAACGAAATAACCATCTATTTTCATGAAAGAAGAGCATTCTACAATCTTGGCTTCAAATTTTTTTACGAGGTTGCTATATTGACATTAAAACTCTATAATACCAAGATATATTCGTTTTCTTTACTACGTATATTAATTTTATGTGGCACCCAAAGAAAAGATAATATCTGGCTCGACCACTGATCATATCCATAGAAGAGCACAACCAAATGATGATTTTTTTACATCAGCATACGAGCTTCTTTACACAGACAAAACAGTTAAACGAACTTCCACGCATAGAACACGATTTGATAACCAAACAAATAAATAGCGTGACAAGCAGCACAATAATGAATTCTATAATATCATTAATCTTTAACCTTCTTGTTCTCAGCAACAACTCCAAATATGAAGGAAACTACACCACAAAGAGCTACTATCATGCCCATTAATCTCACGGAAACAGCCATTGTTTCTAACAGAAACTTCGCTGACTACCTGCAAACGAAGGCATCGAAGGTTCAGACCACGAAAAAATTATTTTTAAAAATAATAATAAAATAAAAATAAAAAATCGGACAGTGACGAGAAAAAATCAAAACAAAAAAAATTATCAATCCAGCGGATTCAAAAGACTTGATTCGACACCGGAATTAAGAAATCACGGGAACAAAACATTAATCTTTTTTTTTTTTTTTTCTGATTATAGTACGAATTTGATGGCAATAAATCAAATATCAAAGGATGAGTAATTGACAGTCAGAAAAATCAAAGTTTTTCTCCTGAAAATTCACCATGTCGCCTCAATTAGCTCTACATCCTCTCATTTTCCCGGGAAAATTATCTCCATGAATAAATATCCTTGAAACAAATTCCAAAGGAGAATAATATTGATTATACCTGACCTGAGATCGGACAAAACCGAAACGCACTGAGCCAACTGAAGAGAATCGCCCCCTTTTCTCTCTCTCTCTCTCTCTCTTTGCTTCTGAGAGTCAGTACACAGAGAGAAGCTCAGAGACGGCGGGTTAAATAGGAAACCGTCGTGTGGTTCTGGTTGTTTGTGAGATTCAAAAGTCTTCACAGGAATCTCTCTCTGTCTCCTTATCTTCCTGGGAAAGTACTCCCTTGGTGGCGTCCACTTTGGGAATCTTTTTCAATTCCTTCGATTTTAATTTATTATTTTTAACGAAAAATGTGAGATTTACAACACCAACACAACAAGAGTACAACATCTCCTCACATAGGCTCCGGGATTTGATTCTTGTACAACACTAATACAACAACTGTACAACAACCCCTCACATGAGGGTGGGCCCCAGTATGTGGGACCCATCCTCATGTGAGGGATTGTTGTACAGTTGTTGTATTGGTGTTGTAAATCTAACATTTTCCCATAGGCTCCACCCTTATGTGCCCATGTGAGGAGGTGTTGTGCACTTGTTGTGATGGTGTAGTGCAGGAATCAAATCTCATTTTTAAATCTACCAGTTAAATTTTCTTATTGAAATTTGATTCTTGTACTACACCATCACAACAACTCCTTACATGAGGGTGAGTCTCAGTGTGGGGCCCACCCTCATGTGAGGAGTTGTTGTACAGTTGTTGTATTGGTGTTGTAAATCTAACATTTTCCTTTCTTGTTTATCAGGGATTTGATTCCTACACTATATCATCACAACAAGTGTACAACAACCCCTCACGTGAAGGTGGGCCCCAGTGTGTAGGACTCACCTTCATGTGAGGGGTTGTTGTACAATTGTTGTGTTGGTATTGTAAATCTAACATTTTTCTATTTATCATGTCATCGGTATATGACAGAGAAATTATTGTTGTATAACTCTTATCCAACTTTAACAATTTTTTTTAAAACTAGCCATTAGATCTGTTTTCTTATAGAGAAATGATTGTTGTACAACTCCAATAATTTTTTTTTTTTTTTTTTCAAACTATTCATTGGATCTGTTTTCCTATATGTGAGTTTTATATACATATCCAATGATTGATTTTTTAAAAAAAAAGTTGTTCAAGTTGTGTAAGAATTGTACAAAAAAATTGTAAATGTATCATATCTCTTTCCTACATTCACATCTCTATTGGATAATACCAACATAGTTTGAGATTGAAAATGAATCTTGGTCCTGGTGGTTTATTTTGTTTTAGTGGAAGACAAATTAAGTACAACGTCTAACAACAATAATATCAGTAATACAATGAGAAATTGTCTCAAGACTACATTGAAACTCACATAAAGATAAAACTTCTTTTGCAAGTCAATGAGCCGTACCATTTAGATTCTACTTAACATGGTAAACCTTCAAATTCTGCAAATTATGGGACATATTGAGCATTTATTCCCTAACCATATTATTATCAAATCTACCGTAAAATTTTAAGTCTCAAATTCAATGATAAATTTAAAACTTGGTTATATGAAGGAATCCGGTTTCCATGTGGTAGTTTAAAACTACTGCATGAGTCCTGTAGTGGAAAACGGTACCGTTTTCCATGAAACGGTACAATTTTCCACTTAAAAAAGTTTGCAAATTTTTTAATAAATTTAAAAATTATAAAAATAATGATAATAATAATTGAAAACAAAAAATATAAAAACTTAAAAAAACTAAAGGGGTGGCCGGCCACCCCATTATTGACCAAGGGGGTGGCTGGAGCCACCCCTTGGCCGATCTAGGGTGGACGAACCACCCCAGTCGGCTTTGGGGGTGGTCCGGCCACCTCTAAAAGGTCAAAAAACAAAAGAAAAAAAAATAATTAAGGGTTTAGGGGTTGGCTGGACCACCCCAAGGGCATGGGGTGGTTTCTCCTCAATAGTCTAATTAATGCGTGTAAAAAAAATATTAAAATAGAGTAATCATATATACTTTTGACTTTTTGGTAGAAGGAGATGGTCCCAAACGTCTACAATCCCATTGGATGAGAAGAGGCGTTTAAATTGAGGAACCAGCATCGCGAATCATGAAGATGCAAGTTGTGGAATTTTATATGATGAGCAATGATGTACGCGTCTCTCTCACACTTATTCACATAATGGCCTTGATTGGTGGGAGAAAGGAGAATCGATAGTTAGAATTTGAAGGTATAGAAGGAATATAAAGTAAAATGAATTTGTATAGAAAAGTAAAAAAATTTTGTATTGTAATAATTTTTTTTTATTTAAATAATAAAAAAAATATTATTGATGTGATATAAAGTTAGAATGTTTTAAAGTTGATTTTTTTGGGATAAATAAAGAGGAGAAGGAAATTTTTTTTTACTCTTGCCAAACAAGCCCATATATTTCAAGTAATTGACGTTATTAATCGTTTCGTCAATTTTTTTTTGGCTTTTACTGCCAACAAATTACATAAACAAAATAGAGAGAAAAAAAAAAAAAAAAAAAAAAAACAGAAACAAGATAACACTCAATAAACCTCAAAGTCTAGAGAGAAATCAGAAAGGTAAAAGTTACTATGGTCTGTTTGGGTGTTGAATTTTTTTGAATCAGAATATTATTTTTAATTCACTGCGTAAATTATAAGGTTTGACTTTGTGAGATCAAATTTGAAAAAAATTTTAAAAAATTGAATAAAATATGATTTATTTTTTTTTAAAATAAAATATTATTCTATATTTTATTCAAACCAAACACACTATAAAATGCAGTATATGAAAGTCGTGACCCACTAAAATAGATAAATCCATCAAAAGTAAAAGAGTCTTTAAAAATTTATATCTAATCCGACGTAAAAATAAAATAAAAAACAGAACAGAAATTAATTGCTTAGTTAATCGAAGTGACATGATTGTGATAAATAACATTATTCTTATTTTATTGGTAAACTTGTGCGAAGCGGAATATGAATTGGTTTGTGAAATTTGGCAACAAATCTTGTGGAATAAGAATTGGTTTTGTGAAAATTTGTAGAGTAGGAATATATTATGTGATTAGTAGTAACCCACACCAATTTATAAGCAATCCACTTGCTTTATTTTTTATTTGATCTTAGAAAATAAAGAAAAATTACAACTAAGAATAACATATTAGGGCTGACAACCCAACAAAAAGTACCAAATAAATAAAAGTAAACATGAAGTAAAAAGGAATTCATCAAAGGAATGATGCAACCTTTTTGATTTTTGGCACGAACACAAAGAAATGAGAATGCCAAAAAGGCAATTGAATTGCATTTGGATAGTGGCATGACTGTCACAAGACCCTTCAATCCTATTCAAACTCCTAGATAAAGAGATTTAGATAGGTACATAACTTTTGTGATACCCTTCAACCCTACCCAAATGCTTAAAAGGGAATAGAGACAGCAAATACACATAAATAAAGGGAAAGATTGAAATTTAAGAACAAAATTACAACAAAAAGTCCAAAAAAAAAAAAAAACAAAAGCAACACAGCAAGACCATCATAAAGGACCAACATAAGGCCATTGCCTTTTGTCCCATGCTCCGACGCGAGCTGGTGATGCTCCGGCTCAAAGTGGCCGGATGACAAAAGACCACTCCATGAGACCTGTAGTAGAGGCGGAAGCAGCGGGTGAGGTGACAGGAGGCAACATGCACGATAGAGAGCTTTCTACATATATATATATATATATATATATATATATATATATATATATATATATATATATATATATGTATATAGTGTGGAAAAAAATTTGAAGACCCACGCAATGCCGGATCAAAATCCCTTATTGTTTTAAAGAAATTGTAAATTCTAAAATTATGTAAATCCTAATCCACAATGTTCCTTGCGTCAAATGGTTTGAAAAATGCTACCTATTAAAAATGTGTCATGTTACCAATGACAATTTAGTATAATTTCATTAGTTTTTTGTGTTTATATGGTTTATAACATTACTTTAAGAGTGTATGAATTGAGGCCTCCAAAATGAATGTCAATTCTAAAAACCACATTTTTATCCTACCACTATCTCCTCATACTATGTAGCAGTGCCAATTAATGAAAAAAAAACCTAAAAACTACATCAACATAATAAAATAATGACAGGATAAAAATATAGTTTCTAACATTTTCCGTTCCGAGTAATGCTATATGAAATACTTCTATCCCCATTTTATTTTAAAATGTGACGTAATTTTTAAAATCACCATGAGATAAAAGCTTAATAATAATCCATCATAAATTCAATAATAATTTTAAAAATGTCCCCAAGAGGTAGCTCAATCGGCTAGGGACCATGTCTCATGAAGCGAATCCCCTCTCCCTCCCTCTTGTGTGAACATGTCAAAATAATAATAATAATAATAATAATAATTTTAAAAACTATTTCCCATTTAAAAAATTTAAAATGATAAAATAAGATAGAAATCTTACTCATTCCTAAAACTAATTGAGCGATGACACACAGATAATTGTGCACAAAATGACCCCCAACAGTCAATAGGCCAATCACCATTTTAGATTCACTTAATTATTAATAAGATTACCCAACTGGCAAGGCAGGTTGGACTGGCCTAGCACTTGCCTACCCTACCTATAATTAAAAAGATAACAAAAACACTTATTATTCAAATCAAAAGAGGAATATACCATTATAGAAAATGGGGATGAAGACGTTTCTCCTGTCACTAGTCAATTACTTAACAAAAAAAAAAAACAAATTATTTCCCCCAGTAATTGGTTTATAGAAGTGTAGCATATTTATATATAGTTTGGAAATTCATTTCTAAAAAATTGTAATTTGCCGATTGCAAGTAAAGAAGTGTATATCTTTCAAAAAAAAAAAAAAAAAAAAAAAAGAGTAAAGAAGTGTATAATTTTAAAGGTTAAACTGTAATTTTACCATATGCTTAACTAAGATTTTACCAAATTAAATTATTAAATTACACTTTTTGAAATCGTTATTTTTTAAATTACACGTTTTGAAACTGTAAATCCAAACAGATCCTTACTCCTCTTGGGTTTTATTTTTGTCATTTTAAATGGAAATGGAATCTCCTTCATTTCACGATTGAGATTAAATTTTATAGATCTAATAGTGTACATCATTTAAATGTTTTCAATTATATAAACCATTTATACTATTAAATAAAAAAAAATTAATATAGACCATAAAATAGTTTAAATCCATTTTAAATTAAATGGAAAGAATCATTCTCCAATGAAGACGCTTTGTACATTAAAACGAAAATATGGAAGAAAAAAAAAAAAAAAAGAAGGGAGAACTCCACTTATAACTCATGATTTTTTACTACTTTAGGAAAAAGATACCCAAATTTTATAAAATGTCAATTTAGAGTATCCATCTTTCAATATTTTTTTTTTGTTGAATCTTGTCAAAATTCACAAAATACCATTTTTTTTTTTTTTATCACACCAAAAAAGTGGACTCTTAAGGAGATGGAGTTCGTCCCGTTATTAAATAATTAACTTTAAAGTAGTCTACCAAAAAGGAATGTAAATCTATCAAATCTTAGGCTGCATTTTATTTTTGGTGTAAACGTTTTTTCATTTTTGTTATTTTTTTTTGTATTTGATGCAGGCAAAAATTATTAGTAAATAAAAATTATTTGTGAGTTAACAACAAATTTGTCATTGTCACTACTTTCTCCAAACCATAGCACCACCTGAAAACGGATCCTCTCTGGTTCTTTATAATTTAGGGTATATTTATCTTTTTATATTTTTTTGGATTAAAATATTCTTATACTATAAGGAATTGGATACTCTTCAGTTTAAATGAACCGAAGAGGATCCTACTCTGCACCACCCATTCTCGTAGAGAAACTCAATTGCTCCCCCTTCTCCCCTCTCAATGCTACTCCCCTCACCTCTCAGCCACCATCCCCCTACCTCGTTAGAGTTGGCAATTCGGGTTCACGGGTCGGGTTCGGGTCAACCCGACTGACCCGATTATATAAACGTGTCAACCCGAACCCGACCCGATTATTAATCGGGTTGTGACACGTGACCCGATCACGACCCGATTAATAATCGGGTAACCTGAACACGACCCGACTAAAAAACGTGCCACCCGTTTACCCGACACGACCCGACCCGACACGGCATCAATTTCACTGTTTTCACATGTTTCAACCTTCAATTTTTTTTTTTTTTTAATCGGGTTATAATCGTGTTGGCGGGTCAACCCGGGTAATCGGGTTATAATCGTGTTGGCGGGTAATCGTGTTATCGGGTCAACCCGTGCAATCGGGTCATAATCGGGTTGACCTGCCAAACACGATTATAATCGGGTCATAATCGGGTCAACCCGATTATGACCCGAACCCGATTATAACAAACCCAAACCCGGTTTTTTCGTGTCGTGTTCGTGTCGGGTTCGCGGGTCGTGTCAAAAATTGCCAACCCTATACCTCGTTCTAACCTACCTCTCTTATGCCGAATGTCATCCCTACAAAGAAACCTAATCACTCCCTTCTCTCAGTGTCACCCTCCTTCGACTGTCGCCTGTCGTCCGTCCTTCTTGCTCCGCCATGAACCCCACCACTACCCCTCAAGTGAATCTAATTTAAATAGAATCTAATAATGTACTTAAAATTAGAACAAAATGAGGCAATTGGGCAAACAATTAATCCTCTCCCACCAAGTATCTAATGTGAAATCTGTTTTAGAAAGCAATGAAGACACTAATAATTGTTAAAGTATGATTAAATTTAACTCTTTCTATTAACTTTTATGAAATTTGGTAATTTAACAATAACAACGTCAAAAGAAATCTGTAGAGAGCACAAACTGACAATAATTAATGATATTAACAATGAAAGTTACAAATCCACTAGCTTCCTGATGACAACTAACCCAACCCCTTGCAGCCTTCTGTACAAGCATCAATGAGACCCACATTTCACCATCACCACCGTCCACCATTGTCGTCATTTATCATCATCATCATCATATATAGTTTGTGACAACATCCCCATGATCATCCTTAACGGATTCTTGACCAATGTCTTCTAAGATGTCCTCTCGTGCATTGATAGCAAGCATAAGGGCAACCATCCAGAAGAGAGCTGCATCTAGGGAAGCAAAAGCCCCACCACCCAAGACCCCTGTTTTTGCCGTGGGGCAAGTTGTGTCCAGATCGTTATGTACATTGTGTGACAGGAGATGCTGCTCTGAAATGGTAGGCCACAACAGAAAAGTTGCTCCTAAACCAGTTGTAAACCTGGCCGGGTTACACAATTTCACCGCCATCATCAGTTTAACGAACATCCGATAAACATGCACGTAAGAATCACGTGCTCTAAAAACAGTTATCAATTTAACAGACTAAGTTAAAAGAATTTCCTTCAACTTAGTTTTAAGAAGTAGAAAAAAATGTTTCATAAAACAAAGAGTCATATATGAGCGGATTATAAAGCGAATGATAAAAGAGCCTATATATTAAACTTTACAAAAGAATTATTACTTACAATTTCACCATTGTCGATTTAACAAGCAACTGATAAAGTTTCTATACATGAACGAGTATTTACACCTGCCTTAGCAAATTTTAGCCGAAGAATCATTTTTTTTTTAACTACTCACGTTTCCTAAGCATTTATATTCTACTCTCTATTTTAACTATCGATTTTCATTGTTTTATTTTAAATATTATTCCTTTATCTACTTTCACTATTCTTAAAGAGGAAAGATAATTAGATTAATTTTTTTTACTAGTTTATTTATGCATTGATGAGCTACAATTTGCTAAGCATCCTATCAACTAGCCATTTTTTTTTTAGCTCAAATGACTAGTCGGATGGGGCTACTTTTTTGCCCGGTTTTTGCTAAAGCCTTAAGCTAGGGCAATGAAAAATGCATTATAAATTAAGCAAATTAATAATAGAAGAGGGTATATATGAAAATTTAGAAAGGAATTGTCACTTACACAGCAATGTTAAAGAAGACGGTGAAGGTAGTGCTTTTGAACAGCAAGGAATTTGGAATGGATTTGCCTTTGTAAGGGTAAAAGAGTGAAAAGTAGCCAACAATGGTAGTAGCTACAAGAAACAGAAATGAGAGATATCCCAAAGCAATTGTGGGACTGGATGGGTACTTGCAGATCACCACACCTTTACCAGTAATTGGGGTTCCAGCTGCAGGCTATATATATAAAACACAAATCAAATTAATATTAAAAAGAGGAACAAGATGATAGAAATCCAGTTACTATATATGTTAACAATGAGGGTCGGGTTAAGCCCGAAATCATCCCGTTAACCCCGAGTGCATCCTACACGTGTAATAGATAATCAAGTCCAAAGTCATCATCGTGCTACATGGATATTAAATTATTGTACGTATTGGGCACAATCTATGATACACGCCCCTAATTATAAGGGTAAGACGTGCCTCGATCAGGGCAAACGTAAGATGAATCGCACGCGAAGTATGAATCATGATACAAAAACTGATCGGAAACATTTACAAGCAAGCTACTATAAAATCGTTTTGAAATTGCTAAACTAAACGGAGAGCGAGATAGATACAATCATACAAATACCTTCTTAGTTTCGGCCAAAATTCCCAAGATGAAAGAGATCACGCCGAGTACGCCAACAATAACGGCCATGTTTGTTGCGGTGACCGCCATGCTCCCACAGATGACAAATTGTATGGGATGCTAAATCCATGCAAGAGTCAACGTAAACATTGTCAAGAACATGATCATTAAAGCGAATGCGAAACAAAGACATTAAGATTGTGATAGCAATATGGTATGCATTTTATGATCGGTTGTCTAATACTTTCTCAGTATACAAAATGAATAGATTCTGAGTAATTTTGTTGCTCGTATAAATGTGAGAACCTAATTGTCTAAGTAAATTTTGTTGGAGTCGGTGGACATTACAGAAAGTATGTTACATTTACTATTCGAATGGTTAGCAATCCAAATAGTAAATTATTGGAAATCCAAATAAGAACCAAGGGCCGAGGGGCATGATCCTCCGTTTTTGAAATATATACATATTGCATTTCCCTACTAAAATTATGTATAGCCTCTCATTCTCAATCCTAAATTTGTTGGAAAGGTAAGTAGCTCGTTTGGCAACCCACTTTTTTTTTTTCTTTTTCTTTTTTTCTCTTAAAAAGAATGTCAAACTCTTTCTTCACTTTTTTCTCTTAAAAAAGAAAATCAAACTTCTTTTTTTTTCCATTACCAAACAAATTTCTTCATTTTTCTCTTACAAAAAATTTGAAACTCCTTTTATCTTTATACCACATCAATTAATTCTTATTACTATTCAAAAAAAAAAAAAAAAGAAGAGAAGAAGGGTTTTTCTTTCTTCGTTTGGCAGAAATTCAAAACACATAAAACTATAAGATCGATCTGCTCAAACAAAACTAGAACAGGAACTCCATATCATATTAATTATAAAAAGAAAAACATTGAATCAACACATTATAATAATATTCAAGAGAATAAAGAAAATAGAGAAAGAAAAATGATCGAAAAGAAAAGAAGCATTAGCGTACCAAGACGTGTCTCTTTCAAGGTTAGGACTCTGCAGGCTCCAAATGAGGTTAATTTGTTGATTATATATATAAGAGAATAATTAGTTAATTTCACGGCATAAATTCAGGATTTGAATCTGGGACACTTTACCTACGTAGATTCAGAATCTTGTTGGAATTTACCTTAAATTAGATACACCACAGGCTGTCAATCCACCATTTTCTACCTGTTTTTAACCTGTTTTCTTAACAGTTTATGAGTATTTCAAAATCCTCCACACTAATTTCGTATTTTTTAATTTTCGCCCATATATATCTAGCCCAAATATATAATCAGTACTATTAAATTCCCCTACCATGAATTAGGTATATATATATATATATATATATATATATATATTGGGAAATACTAAAATTACAACAAGTGCATTACATGCGCACAACTTCAAGGCACATTGGAGGGGACCCACGTGCATGTATCAATGCCCATATATATTAGCCCCACTTAAAGAAAGCATTAAAATATTAATTAAGTTTATCTTTCTTTTTTTAATAGCTTAAGTTTTTTTTTGAATGAGTGATGATTTAATGGTTAAATATTCCACACATTAAGCCTCACTTGTTAATGGAAATTTAAACCGATACGTGAATAAGAGTATTAAAATATTAATTAAATATCTAAATTTAATTTTTTTTTATATCTATTTAAACTTTTAATATAAATAACAAATTTCCACAGAAAATTTGGTAATTTTTTTTTTTTTTTTTTTTTCTGTTCTCATAACAAAAATATTAAAAAACAACTTAAAACACAAAACACTTATAAAATATTTAAAACTATTTTCATATTTATATTACAGCAAAAAAATTTTCAAATAAATAACAAAAAAAAAAATTCCAGAACATATTAACAAATAAAGCAAGAATGACCCGGGTATCATTTGGTATATTTCGATAATTTTTAGTAGAATTTTAGAGCTTGTTCGGTTGTGTATTTTTTTGTATTATATTTTACTATTTTTTATTATATTCAAAATTGTAAATACAAATGAAATTTATTTTTTAAAATTATGTTTGAATGGTTTAGAAAACTTCAGATAAAATTTTAAAAAATTAGATAAAATTTGAATTTAAAAAATCCACACAAACAAGTTTTCCAAAAATAATAATAATAAAAAATTATAGGTTACCAAACATGCCCTTACAATTCCTTGCATAGGAAGTACATTTTTTGTTACTATTATTAATTTTAGCCACATATTTTTCTTTAATTTTTTTTTTTTTCTGATTACCCTTTTCGGATTTTCATTTACATTCCTATCAAGGTTGTCATCTCCCCTACCTAAATTTGCGGTTAGATTCAGTCAACTTCAACGGGCAGCTGCCAGTTGTTTCTCTTAAAGTTGATTCGCATTGTGACTCACCGTTGCTTTTATTAGAGATCTACATAATAATTTTAAAAAGAGATGACACGATATATACAATTAAAGGTAAAAAAAATTATTTCTATATTAAATATTTATTCTATAATTGATATTGTATCTTTTTTTGGAGCATTTGTTGTTAGTGTAATGTTGGCATTGCTTAAAGGAAAATGATTTAAACCACATTTTTATTATATTTTTATCCAATTTTATTAATGTGTTATTACAAATCAGCCATTGAATAAGTTCATTTTTTTGTTGGATCTTCTCTGGAGGATTCCTTATGTAATTTTTTTTTTCTTTATTTCTTTATTCTTACTAAAAGAAGAGAAATGATTTAAATATATCTCTTATACATTTTATTTTCAAATCTATTGTTGAATTTATGGGTCCTACAAATTTAATTATGAATTTAAAACTTGATTGTATGAAAATGTATAAATGATGTACCCGTATCATTTTTCCTAAAAAAATGTGGTGGGAGATGTAATTTTATATTTCTCGGTAGAGTAATGTTTGCTGTACAATAAATGTGCATACTTTATACAACCAAGCTAATGTGGAAATATTTTTTCATTTTTTTTTTTAAAAAAAAAAAATCTAATTTCCCCCCCCCCCCCCATCTGATTTGTCCAGTTTTTTTTTTAAAAATAAAAAATAAAAATTTCTCGCTTTGTCGTACAAAATGTGTACATTTGTTGTGCAGCAAACATTACTCTTCTCGGTATCTTAATAAAAACTGTAGAGTAATATTTGTTGTACAACATTTGTACACATTTTGTACAACAAAGCTGATGTGTCCAACATTCACTTTTTTTTTTTGAAAAAAAAAATTCTGGACACATCAACTTTGTTGTACAAAGTGTGTACAAATATTGTGCAGCAAACATTATTCAAAACTGTATAATGCAAAACGAAAAAAAAAAAAAAAAAAAATCTTTTATAACGACAGAAAAGAAAAGGTATTTTAAAAAAAAAGCCAATTAAATATCTATTGAATATCCCAAATATCACATTTTTAATAAAATTTCTATATAATTTGTTGGAGAGGGGTTGAATATGGTGTTTTTTTTTTTTTTTTTTTTTTTTTTTTTTTTTTTTGTGAAGAAACTGTCATTTTATATATGAGAAATGATCCCTACACTCATTTCTCACAACAGTCCCACAACAAGCTGACGTGACTGGTAACATTTTATTATTTTTTTTGTTTTGTTTTCTTTTCTTTTTGTAAAAAAATAATAAAATATTACCAGCCACGTCAGCTTGTTGTGGGGCTGTTGTGAGAAATGAGTGTAGAAATCATTTCTCTTTTATATATTGAGTGAATTACATTGGTCGTTCTAGATAATTCTAGATACACTAAGTGGCCACGTGTCAAATCAAACGTGGTGGAGACGATGCTTTACAATCAATTGGGAAAGTGAGTGTGCTGCTACATTGCACTCTCGTCTCACATAATTTGCACGAGAAATGATTTGTGGGGACAAGTACCCGTCCGCCAACCCCTCTTTGTATTAAACAAATTATTTTTAATGCAAAATGTCCTTTGATGGGATCAAAGGACACTTTTCATTAAAAATCACTTATTTAATAAAAAGAAGGGGCAGTCCCCTGTATATCAAGACTTGACAATAGATTCTACGCCTCCTCCATGAAATTGCTATATTTGATCGGCCAACCCTCCTCTTTACATAAAGCTGAGACGATCTCCAGGGCATCTCCTTCCAGAATGATTGAACGGTAGCCCAGCTGCCTGCAGAACTCCACTCCTCTTCTTGCTGCATACGCTTCAACAATGGCTGGGTCTAAAATATATGGTTGGGTAGTACACATGGCTGCATGGACCTGACCCAAGCGATCTTGCACTAGTAGCCCCATTCCCATGAGGTTTTGTTGCCCATCAATAGCGGCATCCCAGTTCAGCTTGAGGGAACCAAAGGGTGGTGGGAACCAATGGGGCTGGCGGGTCGTGGTTGCCGATGGTGGATATTGATTTTTCTCTTGAGCTTTCCGATACTCTAGGAGAGTCTTAGTGGCAGATTTCACCAGTGATTGTGGATTAGAGACTAGCCCCTCGAACACAACTCGGTTTCTTCGTAGCCAAATCTGTTGTGCAACCATGGCGAACAACTCCAGCTCTTCGCGCTCCAAGTGACTGCTCAAATACCCCAAAAGGGTAAGAAAATCAGTTTTATCACTAGTACACTTCTGTAGTCTTCTACTAGCCTCTGCCCATATCACCTGAGACGCACTGCACCACCAAAGGGCATGACCACACTCAGTTGCTTGCCCACACATTGGGCAATCCGGATTTTCCACCACTTTCCTCCTAAATAACTTCTCTTTTGTGGGTAGAATGTCGTTACATGCCCACCAAATGAACAACTGTACTGCTTGTGGGACCTGCATTTGCCATATTGCAGTCCAAGTCGGTTGTAGAGCCAAGTTAGAGGAGCAGCTTCCTTGAGAGAAGGAAGTGGTACAATGGTAGGCGCTTCGAACAGATAACAACCCCGTAGTCATCCCACTCCAGATCAGTCTATCAGTCAGTAGTCGAGGGCAGATAGCTATGCCACAAATCTTCTTCACAATCTCAGAGGGGAAAATTTATTCAATGAGACGTACATTCCAACAATTTGCTTGATGATCAATAATCTCATATACTGTAACATCTTGGTTTAGTATTCTGGCTGGATCTTGAATCATATTAGAATGTGTAGATTGCACCCATTTATCTCCCCAAATCTGAATGTGGGTTTCATCCCCCACTTTCCACATTAGCCCTTCCTGTAATAACTGTTTTGCACCCCTGATGCTTTGCTAGGCATAAGAAGGCCTCTTCCCTAGCTAAAAATGCAAAAAAGATCCGACTGCATGGTACTTTTCCTGGATCACCCTAGCTACCAAAGAATTTGGCTGTTGTAGAAGCCTCCATCCCTGCTTAGCTAGTATGGCTAGATTAAAGCACTCCAACTCCCAGTAACCCAAACCTCCACTGTCTCGCTTCCTTCCTACCCAGTCCAATTCATCTAGGCTATCTTATGAGTATTATCTTTAAACCCCCACCATAATCTACTCATCAAAGAGTTGATTTCCTGAATTATTGTTTTAGGCAGCATGAATACACTCATAGTGTATGTGGGTATGGCCTAGATAACCTCCTTTAGGAGAATCTCTTTCCCTGCATGGGATAAAAATTTCTCCTTCCAACCGTTAAGCTTGCTCCAAATTATTTCTTTTAGCCCATAGAATGCGGAAACCCTAGACCTTCCCACAAGAGCGTAGAGGCCTAGGTATTTCTCATATTGTTGGGTGTGACTAACCCCGGCCGCATTTAGGATGATAGCTCTCGATCACCCTCCTTTGTATTCCTGTTGAAAAAGACCAATTTTTTCTCTCAGTTTATTTTCTGCCACGATGCTGCCTCATACTTGATAAGGAGTGCCTGAATCCTACCCCATTCTGGGTGTTTTCTTGGCAAAACAACAAGCTATCATCTGCAAAAAAAAAGATGATTAATCCTTATACCACCCCGAGTTATAGGAATACATGTAATGTGTCATTCCCTCTCGGCATGATGCAACATGGAACTCATAGCCTCCGCACAAAGGATAAAAAAAGTAAGGTGATAGTGGGTCTCCTTGCCGAATGCCTCATATTGTTGGCCATTAATAAGTATAGAGTAAGATACCGTACTCACACATGCCATTAATAATTGGATCCACCTATGTGCAAACCCCAGCTTCTAGAGCATAGCTTTTAGGAAATCCCATTCAATACAGTGATAGACCTTACTCATATCGAACTTTAAAGCCATGAACCCCTCCTTGCCTTTCAATCGGTTGTCTATGGTGTGTAGGGTCTTGAAAGCCAAGCCTTATCCTTAATCTGTCCACATACGTCTTTGTGCATAAAGTTTCCATAAGAAACATGAAGCAGAGTTTCTTTTCTTTCACCATTTGGTGAAGGTCGAGAACTGTTTGAGGGTTCCCAAACCCTCGGCAGTTCCAGCTTAGCAGAATCATTGTAGCGAGCGGGGCTGCATCATAGCCACCACCCCAATGCCAAATTATCCTAGCCTAGTCTTATAGCCCTACTTTTCTTTGGCTGAATCCCCTAAGCATCCAGTCCAGCCACTTCTTTTTCAGTTTGCTTTCTTTTTCTAGTGAGAGCCACGTTATTTCCTGCCCTTATTTCTCGGACCCTTCTCTGAAAAGATTGATGAAACTCTGCTTGATTAAAAGACAAGGCAGAGGCTATGTTTATATTTATATAGAATTCATTACATGTTTAGCTCTTGAGCTTATTAATAAGACAAGTGTATGAAACTTAGTGTACATAATAAACAAACAAATAACTGGATCCAATGCTGAATGCATTGGGTGAAGTTAAGCTGAAACCATGTGGCCTGGAATCCTGGATTGTAGGCGGCTTCTAGCTACAGTGTCAGGCTGATTAAGAGGCTGCTGAATTCCAAGATGATTGCTCATTGCAGACTGATTAGGAGGCTGCTGACTTCCAAGATGAATGCTGTATATGGTATGCTGTGCATACGGCTGCTGATGCAGGGGAAAGTTGGAGTGTTGTTGGACTGGTTTTGGCATGCTGTTGGGAGGATCTTCTTCCAGCTGAGTGAGGTGTGGACCATCTGGATCATCTTGATTCTCTTCCTTAACACCCCCCCCCCCCCCCGCAAACTGAGGGGAGGAACAATCCTCAGTTTGTCTCTAAGGAAGCAGAAACGATCGGCTGTGTGCCCCTTAGTAAAAATGTCAACCAGTTGTTCAAGTGTAGACAAATGGTGCAGCTGAATGTCATGATTAGCTACCTTTTCTCGAATGAAATGAACATCAACTTCAATGTGTTTGGTTCTGGCATGAAAAACCGGATTGGAGGCAAGAGCTAAGGCACCTGAATTATCACACCAGATTGTAGGAGGGCAGGATAGTGTAAGGTGGAGCTCCTTCATAAGCATTCGAAGCCAAAATAGTTCAGCCACGGTGAGAGAGAGGGATCTGTATTCAGCCTCAGTACTGGACCTTGAGACAACATGTTGTTTCTTGGCAGACCATGAGATCAAGTTGGGTCCCAGGAACACTCCATACCCGGTGGTGGATCTTCTGTAGTCTGGATTTCCTGCCCAATCAGAGTCACAGTAGGCAGTGAGGTTAATTGGTCCTTTGCAGTAGTTTAGGCCGGAATTGAGAGTTCCTTTGAGGTAGCGGAGGACCCTTTTAGCAGCTGTGAAGTGTACTGATGTAGGGGCATGCATATGTTGGCATAGTTGGTTGACTGAATAGGCAATATCTGGCCTAGTAAGTGTGACATATTGGAGTGCTCTTACTATATGCCTGTATTCAGATGGATCCGGTAGAAGTTCCCCATCATATTTGGACATCTTAGAGCCAGCAGTGCAGGGTGCTTGATAAGGCTTAGATTCTGCCATTTGAGTTCGGTTAAGGAGATCAAGAACATACTTGGTTTGTCTAAGATGCAAGCCATTAGTGTCTCTTGTGGCCTGGATGCCTAGGAAGTAACCAAGAGGCCCAAGGTCTTTCATGGCAAAATCTATCTTCAACTTGGCAATCAGCATGTTCATAGTGACTGCATGATTTCCAGTGAGGATAATGTCATCGACATAGACTAAGAGAAATACATGCACAGAGCCACAGTGATAGATAAAGAGAGAGTGATCTACTTGAGAACCCTTGAAGCCAAGGTTTAGCAAGGCTTGAGACAACCAGGTAAACCAGGCTCTAGGTGCCTGTTTGAGACCATATATGGACTTGTGCAGTTTACAAACATGGTCAGGGAAGGATGGATGGACAAAGCCCTGTGGTTGTTCCATGTAAACTTCTTCAGCAAGGACCCCATGTAGGAAGGCATTTGATACATCCATTTGCTTAATTGGCCAGTCAAATTGGACTGCAAGAGCTAGGATTAGCCGGATAGTTGCAGTTTTGATAACAGGACTAAATGTCTCATAAAAATCAACACCACCTAATTGATCATACCCCTTTGCAACCAACCGAGCCTTATACCTGTCCACACTGCCATCCGGTTTTTGCTTAATCTTGAATACCCATTTGTTTCTCACTACATTGTGATGAGAGGGTCGTGGACACAGAGTCCAGGTTTGGTTGGAGAGGAGAGCATCATATTCATGGCCCATGGCTGCAATCCATTCGGGTGAGGAAGCTGCCTGCTTGTAGGTAGAAGGTTCTTGAGGTAACATTGTGACTTGCAGGGCTGAAATGGGGTATTTGAGGGTATGAAAGAGTTTGAAGCCAGGGAACTCCTTGGGTTTCAGGTTGCCAGTATGAGATCGAGTAATGATCCGGTTAATAGGTGATTGAGTGAGGGGTGAATGGGAGTTGGAGAGAGCAGGAGTTGTTCCTGCATCTGAGGAATCAGGATCATTGGATGTGGTGAATGAGGTGGTCATAAGTTGATGAGGTGCAAGATCAGGTAGATGAACATCTGGACTAGGCTGTGGAGAGTGATCACTATCAGTGCTTCCAGATTCAGACATGGAATTTTGGTGTGTAGTATTTACTGCTGGCTGTGTGGTTGAATCATTGATGAGTGGTCTAGGGGCAGGATTTAGGTAGCTGTGTTGAGGATTAGGCAAGAAGACCAGGGGGTCATGTGCTGCTGCTGTTACATTTCAGGGACCTTGTGAGATGGACTTGCTTTTGGCAGGGAATTGTGTTTCATCAAAGATAACACTTCGAGAGAGTACAACCTTGTGAGTTGTTGGATCCATGCATCTATATCCTTTTTGATTTCCCCCATATCTAATGAAGATACATGGCTTGCTACGAAAGGATAGCTTGTTATTGGCATAAGGCCGTAGGAGAGGATAACATAGGCATCCAAAAGCCCTTAGGCTGGTGTAATCAGGGTCTCTCTTCATTAACTTGGAGAAAGGGGATTCTTGTTGTAAAACATGTGTAGGGAGCCGATTGATAAGATATGTGGCTGTGAGGAAAGAATCAACCCAGAATTTTGGTGAGAGACCCGACTGTGCTAGTAGTGTTAGACCAACTTCAACAATATGCCTATGCTTCCTCTCAGCTATGCCATAGCTGAGAGGTATGTGGACAAGTTAGCCTATGAAAGATACCATTTTGAGACAGAAGTTGCTTGAACTGAATGGAGGTATACTCCCCACCATTGTCTGATTGAAATTGTTTAATTTTAGTATCAAACAAATTCTCAACAAGTAACTTGAACTTGACAAAGTATTGATAAACTTCAGCTTTATTTAGGATAGGATAAAGACAGGTAAACTGGCTATAGTCATCAACAAAGATTACATAATATCTACACCCACTTAGAGAAGGAATAGGGGAAGTCCATACATCTGAGTGAATAAGTTCAAGAGGGGTAGAGGTACATCTTGTTGACTCAACAAAAGGGAGTTGCTTGGATTTACCAAGCTGACAGGACTCACATACTCGAGTCTTGTCTATGGAACCAGACAAAGGAAGCCTTTGGTTCTTCAAAAGGTACTGGACAGTGGAGGAAGAAGGGTGTCCTAGCCTTTGGTGCCAAACCTGGTCTGTGGTCTTGACTCCAAGGTAGGCTGCAAACCCCTTCAGATTATTTAGGTGCTTTGGATGTAAGGGAATAGGATAGAGTCCATTCACACTAGGTCCCTGGAGCAGCACCTGTCCCGTTTGGTTGTCTTTCACAAAGAAACATGAACCAGTTAAGGCAAACCAGCAGTTATTGTCTTTGCAAAACTTGTTAATAGAGAGGAGATTAGCTGATGCATTTGGACAGTGTAGAATGTCTTTAAGAAACAAACGTGGATGATTAGTAGAAGAGGAGTGAACAATCGAAGATCCAAAATTTCTGATGTGCAAACCTGTTCCATTACCTACTCCCACCATGTCTGCACCTTCAAATGGCTGAGGCTCATGTATGTTGGCTGCTTCTACTGTGATGTGAGCATTAGCTCCAGAATCGGCAAGCCACTTTTGAGTTCCATACTCATCATTCAGATGTGCAACCATGGCAGCCAGTTCATTAGGTGGAAGTTTGCCGTGGAAGGAGTAGTTCATCCGGTGATAACAGTCAAGTGCAGTGTGATTATTCTTACCACATATCTGGCATACGGGTCTAGCATTGAACTGAGGTGGATTCATGTTTGCAGGTTGTTGTCCAATGTCATGGTTTATGAGAGGAGGCTCGTGACTTGGAGCAGGGTGATTTCTGGTGGGAAAGGAAGAATTGCTTCGGTGAGGTGGTGCTGGGTTGTTCCTCTGTGAGAAAGGTTGGTAGGCAGTGTTGTTTCTTGGAGGAAAACGAGAATTGGGTCTTGGAGGGTACCGGGGTCTCCTAGATGCAAAGGAGTTTTGATGGAGAATGCTTGACTGACCTGGTTTGTTGGCTTGGAATGCAAAGTTTCCAGCTCCTGCAGAATGTTGCTGCTGGTTTTCTAGTAGCATCTCATGGTTGAGTAATTCTGACTGAAAGTCAGTGAAGCTCAGCTCCCGGTCCTGTGTAGTGAAGGAATGGACTGTCACAAAGGTGTTGAAAGCTGGACTGAGGCCTCCTATCATATAGGAGATGAGGTCATCATCTTCTACTGGTTTTCCAGCAGCTGATAGTTGATCAGCCAATTGTTTTGCCACATTGAGAAATTTTGTGCATGTCTTGCTCCCTTGCTGCAAGGTTTGCAGCTGTCTCTTAAGATGAGAGATTCGAGACTTAGATTGAGAGGCAAACTTGGTTGCTAGAGTTGTCCAAGCTTGAAAAGAGGTGTTGACTCCTTACATTGAAGACACTATTGATGGAGTGAGAGAGCTGATTATCCAGCTTAGGAGAAGTTGGTCTTTCCTCTGCCATGTAACATAGGTAGGATTTGTGATTCTGTTGCCTTCCTCACTGTTGATAAACTGAAGGGGACAGTAATCAGACCCATCAACCAATCCTTGCAGGTCATTTCCTCTAAGGATAGGTTGGAATTGTGACACCCAAGCTAAATAGTTGGGGCCTTCAAGCTTAAAGAGTTGGGAGAGATTTGGCAGCATTGAGAATGTTGATAGATTTTCTGTTGGTGGATTGGTAGAAGAAGATGCATGGGTTGTTGGGTTGGTGTTAGAAGCATTGGAGGTTGTCATTGAGCGTTGGCTTGTTGGATTTGCATGGACATTTGGAATATTCTCTGCCGTGTTATGACTTTGCCAAATCACCTTATGAACTGTTAGAGGCTCAGTACAGAAAGTACTCCCACCCGTCTTATTCATGCTTTGTTTTTCCATGTATTCCTTCTTTGTAACCGATGGAACTCCTTTAAATTCGCCTTTCTGTCTGTCTCCAAAATTTTCGTTGCCCTAGAAGTGGGGGTAATGAATTTCTCGGATTGGCAGACCTCCATGCAATCAGAAATTAATGATTCCAACGGATTATTTGAGGGATCTTCCGTATTGGTAACGGAAATCATGGCTCAAGGATTACATGGTAACTTCTGTCCGTTTTGAGAATTTTCCTATTCTGAATGACCGTTATCTCGGGAAAGTTTCGAGATTGGTAGATCCGAATTAATGTCTCCATGCTTGCTGATTTTGATGTCGCCGGCCTGAGGACCCTCATCGAGGTTCTTCCACTGGACTTGCAGAATGCCCTGGGGTTGACAACACAGGCCTACTTTTGTGAAACTTGAGGTCGTCGGCTCTCAACCACACTCCCCATTGCTTAGCCGGTGAATCTTCATTCATTCGTCCCCCTACTCTGCCAATGCAATTGTTTTGAGTATGAATAATTCTGCCACACATGTAGCAGAATTGAGGAAGTTTCTCATATTTAAATGTCGCCCAATCCGATCTGCCATTGAGAGAGAGAGCACGTCCCCTGTCCAACGGTTTGGTCAGGTCCATAGCAACCCTAATGCGCAGACAACACCCCCATCCCACACCGTCACCCGTGACATCCACATCCTCCACCACCCTCAAGGTTGCTCCAATCTTGTAACCTATATCTCGGTGCATACAGACCAATGACATATCATGCACTTGGACCCAAAATGGAGATAGGTTAAACTCCATTTTTCTGCTGGTGGGATATCATCTTCCACCTCCTTCAGTACCAGGACACTCCTATCAAAAAGCCGCTTTTTATCCGCCACAGTAGAAAATTCGACCATAAGTTTTCTTGAATCTCCTTGAACGTAAAATCCCCCATGGTCTTCCACAGACGAGACATCAAGAAACGGAACACTTCCTTCTAAATACGCCTCTCAGACATGAGCTTCCCAATGAGACACCTTTCGCTTTTCATGCGCAAATCTGCTGTTTCATCCTCCGTGATTGAAATCCCCACCTTCTCTCCATCCGTGAGGGTCATTTTCCCGCACAATGATTCAATTAGATCCGCCATTTGTAACACCCCAAATTGATCGTAGACAATACACACTCCTTTGAGAAAGAATGGACTAAAACTCTTAGCCGCTGTAAACGGCAAGAGACAAAACACTCACCTTTTTGGTTTATCTAAGAGAGAAAAACCTAAAGAGAGGACTCAGGCTCCGATGAGGGTTGAATATGGTTAATTTGTAATCAATGCATATTCATTTACACCCAATTTAATGACCTTGGCCTTGTGACATCAATCATCATAGGCATAGAGGCTCGTTAGCCCTATATATAGTATATATGTGTATATTCCTTGTATATTATTTTCTTATATGGAACGTAATGTTTTTACCTTTTTGCATGATACTACAATGTAGTACTGTGCAGATCGGTTGCCTGCTGTCCACTGGCCATAACTGCGCCGCCACCGACAACAAGCAGCCGGTAGGCAGTACAGATTTCGCCTACCGACGTCGGTATGGTCGGTAGGCAAAATAAGTTCCATCAAGTCGGTTTTTGCATCGACCCGAACTGACAGTTTTATTTCCTTAAGAAAAAAATTATTAACAAAAAACTACACTGTTTTGTGTTTACAAAAAGTAAAAAACAGATGCAGAGTCGGAGACGCCTTCTTCATTCTTTCATCCTATATATTCATCACTATGAAAGAACTCAAAAACCTAACTTAACTTGAAAGGCTAGTTCTCTCTTTCTCTCTTGCTATTGCCATCATCAAACTCTGAATTTTGAAACTCATTCTCTCTCGAACTCTTGCCTAGCCGTGCAATGACTTGTTTTGAAAGGTAAACTAAACAGCTAAAACTTGCTTTTTTGTGCATCATTTCTTCTTTCTTTTTTAAACTTTTAGGCCTTATTTTTTTTTCTTTTTTGTTATAAGTTTTAGGCCTTAGTCTAGGATGTTAGACTTTGGACTCCAAAGTTTCGAGCAGTGTACTAGTGCGTTTAGTGTAGGAAAAGTGAGGTTTTCACTTTTCACATGTCTAAGACGTGCGCCATATATGACACATTAATTGCATCTAAGGCACCATGACCAAGGTTGGACTTTGGAGCAGTGTGCCACAATGAAGTCGCTTGAGACACGCATGATAATTTCACTTCACTTCGATCAAACTGAGACACAGGGTTAATTTGGAATAGTGTATCAATCTCGATCACTGTTTCACTGCATATTTTTTTTTTTCATTTTCTTTTATGATAATTTCACTGCTGATCGGTTTTTCTTAAAAAAATTATAGAATTTATATGGAACACCAAACACTGATTCAAATCGACCGTCTATTTATTTATGTATTTTTGAATTCAAATTAACCGACCCTTTATTAGATTATTAGTTAAAAACTTTTGTCATTTTGACATATTTTTTTAGAGATCATTATTCTATTTTTTAAAAAATTATAATTAAACTAATAATTTATTGGGAGTATCATATCATTATTATTGGACAATTGTTATATATATATATATATATATATATATATATTAGGTTGTATGATTATTTGCTAGAAAAAAAATTTCGCTATAATGACTCAAATCATGAAATCACCATAATGCATCATGTTTGTTTACCATAATAATTAATAAGGAATAATATTAATTTTCAACTTTCATTCATTACAAATGGATTCACCTCTAGGCCCACCTTTATTGGGTAGTGTTTCTTGTCATCTATCTTCTACTTTGAACACTCCAGTGACTCCAATAGAAATTGAGGACACTCTAGTGACTCCCATAGAGATTGAGGACGTAGAAACATCTGCTGTTGGATCTATGCCAACTGGTATCTATGCCCATGAATTAACTCAGGATAATGTTAAATTTTTTTTTAATAGATGAGAAGAGAAAAAAAAAAAAAAAAAGTTACAAGAGATGATCTTTTCTACTATTAAGAGGAAGATCCAACAACAAAATTAAAATATAAGGGTAATTACCTTTTTCTCTCATGAACTACCAACTTTTGCACAAAGCCCCCACAAACTACCTACTCGACCAAAATAGAGCATTCAACTACCAAACACAACCATTTTTCCACCTTCCGTCAGTTAGAGGGTTAAAACAAACGGTCAACGGGTCACGTGACCGTCATGTGCCATTTTACATGGGGGCATGTTGGAAGATTGTGGTAGTTCATGGGGGGGAAATAGGAAGAAAATGAGGGTGAAACAGTATGTGACGGTCACGTGACCCGTTGACTGTTTGTTTTAACCCCTTTGACTGACGGAAGAGGGGAAAATGGTTGTCTTTGGTAGTTGAATGCTCTATTTTAGTCGAGTTGGTAATTTGTGGGGGCTTTGCGCAAAAGTTGGTAGTTCATGAGGGAAAAATGTAATTACCCCTAAAATATATAAGAGACAGAATTACTAGACTGATTAAAGGGGCCAAATTAGTTAAATTATGAGTGTAAAAAATAGCTTCTAAACTTTAGAAGGTTACCAATTTTGAAGAAAGACTATTTTTTAAACAAAAAAAAAAAAAACTAATTTTCTTTTCTTTTCTTTTTTTCCAGATAAATGCAAAATAAGTCTATGTAACTGGCCTAAATTACAATTAATTCTCTGTTGTATAAATATAATTCAGAGGTCATCAGGGTCGGCCAAAATAATAATTTAGTCCCTACAGTCAAAACATTTGACAGATTCTATTAGTGTCCATGTTCGCACCAATAAAATGATTACATATGTCACTCTTAGTAAAAAAAAAAAAGGAAAAATGCAAAATTAGCTACTGTGAGCCACCCCTTGGTTTTTTCTTCTTATATTTCTTCTTTTTTTAAATTAAAAAATTTTAATTTTTAATTTCTTTTTTTAATATATATATATATGTTTTTTTATTCATCTTTTATTTTAGTTTTTAAGAGAATAAATGTATTATCGAGAAAAAAAATGGTATTTTTGGCTTACCTTTGTAGTTTTATGTGTCACTTTAGCACACTTAAAAATTATAGGGCTATTTTAAAATCAGATGTTAATTAAGGGGGCTTTTTTATATTTATCTAAATAATTTTTATAATTTTATGAAGGGTATTTTTGTCATTGAGGGGAACATTGACATTGTTTGGTAATTTAACAAGGATATTGACACAACTGATAGTTTGGTGGTGTAACACTCTCATCGCTGTATTTAAAAAAAAAAAAATTATCAAGGTCTTGAACCTGAACTTAGGAACCAAAGTCATTAGACTTAGTAAGCTTAATAAAGATTGGATCAAGCCCTCTAAAGGAGATCATGGGAAAATAATTGATTTCATAAATTAATGATTAATTCATAACATTTGCCATATAGAACATATAGAACAACAATATAAAATAAAACCTTAAGATCTTAATGTAACATGACATCTTTTAATTATGTACCTTAACTACCTTCAATCATGCTTAATTAAAGATAACCCTTGTTAATTAAATTTTCTTGGTATCACAAATCACTCCATAGATATGACAACTTTAGTAAAAAGAAAAGTAAACTTTGCATAGGTTAGACTAGTTAATAGGAGAAATTTTTCTATATTTGGAGGAGCATGACTTCTTTTTGACTCCCCCAAAGTAAGGAAACTTGTTCTTTGCCCTTCAATCCCCCATTTCACACAATCCACCCCCTCCATTTTCATCTTATCTAGTCTTTCATTTCCTCGTACTCTCATCCATTTCCAATAGCTCATCCTACTCATTTTTCATTAGAAAAGCCCTGAGTTCTAGTGTGATTTACTTTAACTTTATAAGCAATCCATCTTCTCATCTTTCAAGTTATCATTTATGTTATGCTTTAACTTGTATGTCATATTTTAGGAGTATTTAAAACCATGCAATGTTATACTTAAACCTAGATAAGAAATTTTGATTAAGTATTATAAATTCTTGTTTAAACCATGAAAATGCGACTATGCTATTTTACTAGGAAACTTAATCCATATAATGTTAAATTTCTTTTTATATTATGAAAACACATGTTAAGAAGACCTCTGACCAAGAGTTTTGTAAATAGTCAAGTGTATGAACGTATGAACACCACATTGCTTTATGAAAACTTCATGATAACATTTAATAACGTTTTTCACGAAAATGATACAGGATCCCATACCAAAAATCCATAGTTGTATAATGATGTGAAAAATTATTAATGAGTTTAGATTTTAGACTAGGTCATAAAAAAAGAAAAAGAAAAAGAAAAAACCTTACAAAAATTGAATGGTAAAATATTTCTAAACATCGACACTTAGAGTGATGTTAAAACTATTTTAAGAAAATATGTTATTTCTCATATATGGTATCAAGAAAGACTTTGATTTAAATAATAAAAAAAAAATGTAAGTCCATGGTATGTTTGAGTGGGTGATTGAACCAAAAACTTATTAAGTGAATAGCTTTAGATATGTTTTGGGCCAATGAGCCAAATAGGCTAAGTGAAGAGCACTAGTTTAGGCCCATTTAGTAAGTTATGGGCATTAGTGCTTAACCTAGTTAAGAAGATGTCCAAATGGGTCATTTTTAACCCAAGCCCCCATAAAAACCAATTTTGAGATTTTTTTGAAAGAAAAAGATTTATAAATTTTGTAAGTGAAATTTCAAAACTAAACCCACTTCGGTTCCTTTATTCAAAGAACATAAAAATATTAATAAAATAAGTTAGACTAAAATGAAATATATTTTTGGAAATAATAACTTAATTTCGGACCAAGTCAAAAAGAAGAAAAAAAGAAAAAAAAGAAAAAATCTTTTAATAGGGGGGGAAAGGTCAGGAAGGTTGTGTGAGGGAGGATGTGCTTCTAATTAGGATCTTTGAGTATCTAACTCTGTGCTAACCTAGATGAACCTTATTGTTCAAGACTTACCAGATCCTCGCCTACCTTTACCGCAATAGCGAGGTAAGTGACACTCCTTACCCCTTCCAAATTCATTTCAATTCTAAAAACTATCACTTTCGTATTATACATGTTATGATGGATTGCTTTAAAAGTTTAATTACCATGCAAAGTAATGTTTCATTATTATCTTAAATATTTTAATGACATGTACTTGTTATGGCATTTATCACAATTTGTCAGTACACTACAAAAAAAAAAAAAAGATTATTAGCGGCGACTTTTTGTCGCCGCTAAAAGTTTTTAGACCAATAGCGGCGACATCTGGGTCGCTGCTAATTGTGAAGTATTAGTGGCGACATATGTTGCCACTAATACTATTAAAAATTCAAAAAAAAAAAAAAATTGGAAAAAATATTTTTAGGTATCAATAACAAAACAATTCCAATAAAAATAATAACAAAACAATACAGATAGATCAAAAGGCAAAAAAATATACACAATAAAGATAGATCAAAAGGCAAAAAAATATACACAATAAAGCAGATTTGAACTGCCACAACACTCTTTTAAGTTTAGAGTATCATTATAGGTAAAAAAAAAAAAATTACAAAAATAAGTTCCAACCATTCTTTAAGTAAATAGAAAAATAAATCACAATCATTCTTTAAGTAAAAAGAAATTCTTTAGAGCTAGGAATTCTTATGTTTTGATGGAAATTCTTTAATGCTACCTTGTTATAGGAATTCTTTAATGCCATGCTCACCCTTATTACAGAACCTGCATAGCAAAAAGCTTCATGCCAATATAAACCCCAAGGAAGAAAATATAAATCTCAACTTGAATCAACTACACTACACTCTTATGGCTATAGCAGGACATAAATTAAGGAGTTTTAGTGAGAAGCACCTTGGCATTTAGAAATTATTGTGAAGCTTTGTCACTGACAAAAGTGCTGGGCAGTAATAAGATAATTTCATCAGAAGATTGAGAAACTGAGAATGCTGAGTTCTTCCTCCATCAAAAGTGCTCTAGCTGCTGTCTCAAAAAAAGGCTTCTCCACAAGCTCCTGTACGTGCAAGACCTATATCAAAAAAAGGAACCCCATGGTGAGGTTTTGGTTAATAATATCAAACCTGATAAGCAACAGATTTTCAAAAATTAAAAAAGAACTACAGAAAACAAAAGGAAATCAAAGCTTTCAGTATTTCCTAAACAATCTGACTGCATATTTCAGATTTCAAGCAAACCATGTCTTTTTTTTTAAAGAAATTTCATGAAACAAATAAATAAATGCTTATACATCCACCTTAGAAACTAATCTGCAGTAGCACTCCATTCTGAATGTGGAATGAATCATAACAAATAAAAAAACTACCACATACCCACAGGATCTGATGAATCGACAATGAAAACGTCATACTTCCGTTTGGGTGCATGTCCAAGAAAATCAGCAGCTGTCAAAAATAAAACGTATGATTAACCACAGGCACATAGCCTTACACCCAGGCCGATTCAACAGAAACCAAAAAAGGGAAAAAAGCAATCACACTATTTTGAACATACCATCACCAATATTAAGGTGAATGTGAAGATCCTCAAAGCCAACAGTTAACTTAGGAAAAAACTTTTTAGAGACCTAAAATAAAAGAAACCAAGCCAATCAGTTCATTAAAAAAAAAAAAAAAAATCAGCATCACGTAATACTAACAAATTTGTTTGACCATTATGGATGTCTCTTGAACAAAATGCCATCCATGAATCAAAGGTGGATTAAGCTAGGTGAAAATAAGGGTTCCATACGGCCTATGACGCATTTCCACCATAGAGACAAGCTACAAAAGAAAACTCATCTACCTAGAAAATTTACAACATAAAAACTTGTTCCACAACACCATAATCGGTCATCTTAACAAAGAACACCTAGAAAATTTTACCCATTTTCGAAATTAAACAAAACAACCCACCAATTCTTACTATAATCGGTCAAATAAGAGTACCCATCAAGATTTCAAAATATATACCTATTCAGCTATAACAAAATCAACATACCAAATTAACCAAATCAAAGAGGAACATTAAACCGGTTGCTACCCAAACACAAATTGGAAGACCCGTTCGGTCAACACACACCAAAAATCACCAAAACAACATAATCAACTTCAAAGGAAAATGAAAAGCATCTGTTAAAGCTCCAATACTCTCAATAGGCCAACACAGAAAATCAAAGGAGAGATCTAAATAAATCCAAGACAAGGGAAAGAGAAATCACACAAATCCAAGCAAGGCCGAAACCCACTGCCCTAGCTGCTGCCTCCACGCCACGACGGTTACCCAGCCACCACATCTCCAAAAATTGCACCACCCACGGCCAAAAACCCACCTTCCTGTAAAGGTAAAAACGTTCTGCAAGAATTTTAGGAGGTAATCCAGGCAAAAAGATGAAAGAATTCAAGGAAGAAGATAGAAATTATACTGAAAATGCAAGAAAACAGCTACGGGCGCTTGTAGAGGCCCTATCTCTCCGGAAAACAACTTAGCCCATATTCTTTTCTTACATCACTAGCCGCTACGGCTCTTCCTAAATACCCACTTCTGTTAGAATCTTTTGTAACCAAAAAGCTACAGCTGTCTATTTAGATAACACACACAAAAGAAAACAAAAAAGGCAACAAGGCACATGCTGTACAGGATATCAAAACACCCTCCTTCCAACATAAAACGCAAACATAAAACGACTGCCATTAAGCATGAAACGCCAAGTGATAGTCAGCTCATCACTGCTCCAGAACCTTCTATTTCCTTCTGTTGGTTTCTGTTGATTCGCTTGCAGAATACGAATACCATACCCTGCTACCCCAACCTTCATGATCTGCCATGGTCTCCCGTATCATGCCCATAACAGGAGTCCCCCCTTCAAAACACCTAGCCTGCAAGGTGGGGGTATTGCTCCTGCAAATTACGAAGTAACTCCCAAGAGTCATCCTCAACTGTTGCTCCCTTCCAGCGAACCAACACCTCTGTCACAGCACGGGCCCCCTTTTTAATCATACGACGAGAAATCACAGCCTTAGGTTCCGGCTTAATTTCCCCTGCCAAACTCACAGGTGGAAGAGTGGGCAAGGGGGTGATGTGCTGACCCAATTTAAGCTTCAGGCAGGACACATGAAAAACAGGATGAATTTGTGAAGAGGGAGGGAGGTCCAGTTTATAAGCCACAAGGCCAATCTTCTGCAAGATTTTAAAGGGCCCAAAAAACTGAGGAGACAACTTTAAATTCTTTCTCATGGCCACTGTCTTCGGCCGATATGGCTGAAGGAGCAAGTAGACCCAGTCACCAACCTGAAATTCCCTCTCAGTGCGGTGTTTATCAGCCTGTACTTTCATCCGATTCTGGGCTTGCTGTAGGTGCTCCTTAAGGAGGTTGACAATAGTGGTGCAATCCTTAAGCTGGGAATCCATCGCCAAGTTAGCAGAAGTGCCCGGCACATATGAGAGCAAGGATGGAGGAGCATATCCGTATAGAGCTTCAAAAGGAGTGAGACCCGTGGAGGAATGGTGGTTAGTGTTATACCACCATTCAGCCAAAGGCAACCAGTGACTCCAATCCTTTGGTTTAGAACCCGAATAGCAACGAAGGTAGGTTTCAAGACACTTGTTGAGGGACTCAGTTTGGCCATCAGACTGGGGGTGGTATGCAGAACTGAAAGCGAGGGAAATGCCTTGTAAATGAAACAATTCACGCCAAAATGAGCTGGTAAACAGAGGATCACGGTCTGAAACAATGGTTTGGGGCATTCCATGAAGTTTAAAGATTTGAGAGGGGAATAAATGGGCAACTGTGGAGGCAGTGTAAGGGTGAAAGAGAGGTAGGAAGTGGCCATATTTAGAAAATCTGTCAATGACAACCAAAATAACCGTGTAACCATGGGAGGGGGAAGACCCTCTATGAAATCCATGGATATGTCAGCCCATATGCGGGAAGGTATGGGTAAGGGCTGGAGAAGCCCTGCAGGGTGAACAGTCTCATGTTTATTTACTTGGAAAATATCATATTCCCGAACAAACTTCTTGATATCATTACGCATTCCTTTCCAATAAAAATCCAATTTAGCCTGATGAACGGTTTTGTGGTAGCCTGAATGCCCGGAGGTGGGATTAGAATGAATATATTCGAGAAGTTGAAACTGAAATGGAGAGCCCTTCACAATCCATAGGCAACCTTTTCGCAAAAGGAGACCCTGCTGCAAGGAATACCCTAGAGGTGCAGCCCTGCCCTGTTGAAGAGCAGCCAAGATGGAAGAGGTCTCGGCATCTTGAAGATAGGAAGCCTACAGCTCTGTAGTCCATGAGGGAGTTGGAAAAGAGATCAAAAAAAGAGATAATTCCTCAGCAATTAATGGATCCTCAAACTTCCGAGATAAGGCGTCGGCAAACTTGTTTTCCTTCCCCCGTTTATATTCAATGACAAAATCATAACCGAGCAACTTGGAGAGCCATCTTTGCTGGGATATAGTGCCAACACGCTGTTCTAACAGGAATTTTAAAGACTGCTGGTCTGTCTTCACTTTTGAACAGTGGTGACTAATGAAAAGAGCTCCTTCTCATAAGTTGAAAGGTGTAAGGCTTGACCCTTTAAAGCTTGACTCAAGAAAGCTATAGGGCGGCCTTCTTGCATCAAAACCACTCCAATACCCATTGCACACGCATCACATTCGATGGTGAAAGTTTGGGAAAAATCCGGCAAGCGTAAAACTAGAAGAGAAGTAACAGCATCTTTAAGCCAAAAGAAGGCAACAGTGGCTTCAGAAGTCCAAAGAAAGGAATTTTTCTTGAGTAGGGCTGTGAGGGGAGCAGAAATTATCCCATAACCGCGGATAAATTTGCGGTAGTAGCCTGTTAACCCAAGAAAGCCCTAAAGAGACTTGATCGTTGTTGGGACAGACCATTGAAGCATAGTTTCGAGCTTAGATGGATCAACCCGCACTCCTTGGGCCGAAATAAGATGACCTAAATAGTCAATCTCAGATACACCAAACCTGCATTTTGAACTTTTGGCATAAAGAAGATTAGTCTTAAGGACAAGCAAAACAGAATGCAAGTGAACCAAATGATCTTCCAAAGAACAACTGTAAACCAAGATGTCGTCAAAGAATGCTAAGATGAACTTCCGAAGGCAGGGTTTGAATATGTCGTTCATTAAGGCCTGAAAGGTTGCAGGGGCATTTGTCAAGCCAAAAGGCATAACAAGAAATTCGTAATGCCCCTCATGAGTGAGGAATGCCGTTTTAGGAACATCAGCCGGTTTGACTCGAATTTGATGGTAACCCGAACGCAAGTCAAGTTTGGAAAAAATTGTAGCCCCATGAAGCTCATCCAGCAGCTCATCAATAACTGGAATGGGGTATTTGTCCTTGATGGTATTCTGATTAAGAGCTCTGTAGTTGACACATAATCGCCAACTCCCATCGGGCTTGTGGACTAAGAGGACAGGGAAGGAGAAATGGCTCTAGCTGGATTGGATCACCCCTGACAGCAGTAAATCCTTGACAATCTTCTCAATTTCTGACTTCTGAAAGTATGGATAGCGATAAGGTCTAACACTAACTGGCTGGTCGGACTTCAGTAAAATTTGGTGGTCCTGAGTTCGCGGAGGTGGAAGACCCGTAGGTTCCGCAAATACTTGATCAAATTGCTGTAATAATTCCCGGATAGGACCAGAGGGGCAGTGGGCCGCAGGGTCCTCAACTGGTGATAAGAAATGCAAGAGAAAACTCTTGGAAGCCAATGCAGGGGATCGAAGAAAATGAGAAGCATCCTCTATGGTTAATCCTGTAGGGCTCAAACCCTTAAGGGTGACCGGGCAAGAATTAAGACTAAACTGCATAGTCATGACAACAAAATCCCAAAGGATTGGACCCAAGGTCCGTAACGATTCAACACCCAATACTACATCACACCCTCCTAATGGTAACAAATAAAATTCAGAAGTGATGACAGCCCCCCGTATTCGAATAGTGACCGAAGGACATTTGCCAGAACTCAAAAGAGTATCTCCATTTGCAACCCGGACTTTCAATTGTAATGGAATAAGTTCACCCAAACACAGCTTAGGCAAAGAATGTAAATCATTAAAATTATGGGTACTACCGGAGTCAATGAGAATGACTACCCGGTGATTACGAATCCAATCTATGAGTCTCATAGTTTTAGGAGCAATAGAACCAGAAATTGCATGGAATAAAATTTCAGGTTGTACAATCTCTTGAATAATAGGCTCATCCACTGGTTCAACAGGGTCCAAAACTTCCACTACAGGGTCATCACCCGATTCCTCATGAAGCAGTTCATGGCCATGCAACAAGTAAAGTTTAGGAGACTTACACTTGTGAGCCGAATGCCACCGCTCCTCACAGTTGTAGCAGAGTCCCTTTTCGCGGCGCTCACACATTTGAGCTGGAGAGATGCGCTAGACCAAGACGCCAGGGTTGGAACAAGGGGAAAAACTGAGGTGAAGGAATCACTTAACTGGCTCGGAGAGGCCGACTGTGGACCGTAAGAGGGAGGCCTGCTAGAACTGTAAGACGAACTCTGAGACTTGAAGGTCTTACGCCCAGTAGTAAGATATTCTTCTTGTAGTTTGGCAAGCCCAAAAGTCGCAACCGGAGTGCGTGGAGCTAGCATCCGCAAAGGAAGACGAATCTCATCTTTGAGGCCGTTGAGAAAATAGCTAAGCTGGTATTGGTCGGAGAGGCCACGAAGGCGGTTGGAAAGGGATTCGAATTGTGCCGTATATGCAGCCATAGTGGTGGAATGACGCAACTTCACCAAGGACTCCATAGGGTCGTCATAAGCCAGACCAAAGCGGGTGAGAAGAGCTTGTGTGAACGCATCCCACGTAGGAAATTGACCTGCTTCGTCAGCGTCTTGAAACCAGATGAGGGCTTCACCCTCCATATGGAAAGAAGCCATCCTGATGCGCTGATACAAGGGAGTATGATAATAATTGAAGAACTGATTCACCTTGTAAGTCCAAGCCGACGGATTTTCACCATCGAAGCGAGGAAAGTCCAGACGAACAGCACGGGTGTGAATAGTCCGGTCGTCCCGATGATGACTGTAAAAATCATCGTCTTGATCCCAACGCTCCTCTCTGTTGTCATGACGGTCCCGGCGATCCTCCCTATCATCACGATGGTCCTGACCAAGAGCCCGATGGTCAGGGCGGTCCGAAAAAGCAGGTGGGGGATGGGCCCGCTCTCGGTCGTCAGGTGGACGGTTTGGACGTGCAGCGTTCTGAGTTTGGAGAATGTTATGAAGAAGCTCAATGAGGTCATTAAACTTCTGTTCCACCAAAGCATTAAAGGTTTGCTGCTGAGCAAGTCCTTCAGTACACTCTTTGATGGATTCATTAAAATATTAATCAAGTAAAGAAACATTGGTTTAAGTCAACTTCCACCATCAGAATCTGGCAACTGATCATCGATGCAAATATATATCAATTCATGCTTTGAATATTCACCGTTGGAACTGTTTTCCTATCTCTCCTTAGTCGTAGTTAATTAGAAGACAAGCGCTCTAATTAACCCTAACTACTAAACAACCTAAGACAAGCGCTATAGGTTTAATCTATTAGCAGCCTTAAGAATTAGAGAGATCGATGAAGCAAAACAACACAAGCACAAGCGGTTGCATTTAATTTCGTCGGATGTTCTTCCTAAGATTTAATAATCGCTGAGAAGTAGCAAATCATTAAATCTTAGTTGCTTCGTAGATTGAAGGGATCAAACAATTACGGATTTGATATCCAACCTAGCAATAGATTGCAACGAGTAATACACTAGTAGGCCTCCTAGTAATCAAACGAGACAATCATAAAAATAAACGTAGAAAAACATCTGATACTAATTATGAAAGTTTAGCCACAGTTTTAGATCTCACAGTTTTATTGATTCCGAGGCTTCCGTTTCCTTCGACCAATTATGAAAGTTTAGCCACGCAGGGCCATGACTAATAACTCAAGGAAGTTAGAGAAGAGGGGAGAAGATGGAAGATAGATGATGTCTTGTGTGTCATGGTTCCCCCCTTTTATACACGTTTCATCCCATATGCTAGAAGCCTAAGAAATTTCCAAAAGAAAGATATTGTAAATACTATCCTAAAATAACAATCACAAATCTAATTTATTAAGGAAAATATTAAACATAAAATAAAGGCCAGGATAACTAGGAAGGTGATGTTTTCAATGGGGAATTTTTTTGCCACATGCTCTATCGATTCTTTCCTTGTTTAAGTCCCCACAAATCAGCCAAGTATGGAGAGAAAATCAATTTCCTTTGTATGGAAAGAGATGCTCCTTTCATGTTGTCTTCTTCACGTGGTCTCCACAAATCTCTTCTTTATTTTCTTGATCCTCTACACATCTTTTCCTTCATTTTCTTCCTTTTGCTTGACTTTGTATTTATTGCTTGGCTTGGCTGGAATTGATTGGATGATTATGAAAAGTCTCAAAGTAAAGAAATTTCCATATCTGAAAACTTCCGCAATTAAACCGCATCAGATCCACATCAAAACGTCAACTTCAAGCTCGATTTCGACCTTGATACATTCAGTATCTCTCAAAACGCCAAACAAGAAAGTTGTAGATCGTTTTCTTGGTGTTCCACAGCATCTTGAATCATCTCAATCGGAGCTTTTATGAGAGGGTTATGCCCAGATTACAAACTGATGTCAAAACTGTCCAAAATCGCCCAATTAGCTTGTTTTGCATTTAATGCCTCCATTTGCATCCTAAATCAAAATATAAGAATAATGAGTACATTTAGGTATTAAATAAGTATAAGAGATTAAATATAAAGGAAAAAAAATATAACATTTTACATTCTCATCATCTGCTTTACTTTTTCTCTGTGACTTCAAAAGTCTGAGTTTTGTTGTTGTTGTTTTCTTTTTTCAAATCTCTTCACTTCGATGCTGAGAGTTGAGTTTATAAGGTGGCACATGCGTATGATCATATGATTTTTCTTCCACGAACTTTTTTTTTTTAATTTTTGTTTTCATTTTCAGCTTTAACTGTTAGTGTAATTAACTCTGGATTGTCTTTTATTATTACCATTTGCATTCTTCATAATTTTCTTGTGGCAGTTAGAAATGACAGTAATTGCTATTTTGTGGTGTAAGAGCATCTGTATTGAACTATTCAATTTAAAAGTTTCACCAGATTTTGAAGAAAACCCCAAATTTCCTTCAAGCATCAAACTCTTCAAACTTTTCAAGCTTTTAGGTTAAATGAAAGGGGGAAGAAGACGATGACAAGAGATTCTTTTATTAAACACACCGTTTCAATAACTTTGTTTGACTAGTGGACCACATGCTGGCATTAAGGGTTTAACACTTGTTTATCTTAACGCGTCAGGGGGATTAGAAAAAAAAGAATGCATCAATGGGCCTACTTTAAAAACAAAAGCCGATCTACTTAAAGAAAAACACATCAGCTTGCATCAACGCATTAGTCCAAACAACACCCCTTTTTTTTTTTCCTAAGCCGTCAATCCAAAAATCCAAACCACTTAGCTATTAATCTATATAAAAAAAAATACAAGACAAACCACTTATTGTAGTTATAATAGCTTTTGTTACATATTTCAATTATATAAAAATTTATATGATTGTAGTTAGCTAAGATTGTGGAGAATAATAATGATTTCATCGAGCTCTAATCAAATTTCTAATGATCTTGTGTCGAGGTAAATTTAGCATATTTAGCGGTAGATCATTGCTTAAGAAAAAAAAATATGGTTATCATTCTAATGATATTACATTTATTTCACATTTATATGTTTTAAACAATAATTAAATTTTGTTGAAGTATTTATTTATTTCATTAGTTATTTTTTTATTATTATTTTAATCAATTTTTGTTCAATTTTAGTTTTTTTTTTTCATTTATAATTTTTCTTAAATTTTTTTTTTTGTCTTCCCTAAACCAAAGTCTTGGCTCCGCCACTGTTCCTCAGCACCGGTTTTCCTTTCATGGTGGCTGGGTCGCACAAGCGGAATGAGCTAGTCCAATTGTTGGCTGTTTGGGAGTGAGTGTGAGCTCAAAGTTCATATTGTTTCTTTGGGAATAGATGATAGGCAGGGGCTATTTCAGTTAGTTTTGGGGATTTGACATGTGGATTAGATAAGAAAATTGTCTGTTCTTAAGTTGTGATTTTTGATGAGCTGAATTCTCTGGATGAAATTCAATTTGTGATTTTCATGATAGGTAAAGTAGTTGTTCCAAAACCAATAAAAAACAATATCTGTTTAAAATAGAGAAATTTATTTTTTTTTTTCTTTTAATCGATTTAAGTCTTACGTACGAATGCAACTATAGGAATAAGGGGGGTTTGATTTTTTCAAACGGTCATAAAATTCAATTTCAAACTTAGCTAGGTGTATATTATATTCAAAAAAAACTGAATTAAATTGGAAAACAATAAAGTTGTTTTCTTTCACATTTTTATTCTTTTGTGTATGTTATTTATTTATTTCAGTTTTAATATTTTATCTTAATATTTGTTCAATTTTAATTTTTTTTCGATATGCTTCTTGATGTAGGCATGCGTAAATATGTCTACTACTAGCGACTTCTCAAGTGGTCCTCCGTTATGTAAATGTGGAGTTCCTGCACGAATAAGGTACTCTTGGACCTCGAGCAATCCCGGTAAAAAGTGGTACGGATGTCTTAAGTACAAGGTAATTTCAGAGATTAGCTTTGTGTTATATGCCGTCATCCAATATTTTATGACATTTTTGTTTTCTTTCCATGCAGAAGGCCGGTGACTGTGATTTTTTTGTATGGGCTGATAAGGAAATGTCACCTTATGAGAAGGGTTTGGCAAAATACCTGAAAGAAATGAAGGACAAAAGGGTTGCTGATAATGACAGGTTCGATGCATTCATTGAAGAAAAGTGCAAGCAACATTACGACAAACTGCGGCGGGACTTAGAATTGGGTCAAAATGAAAAAGTTGATGCAATGATTGGAACAAAAATGCAAAAAGCATTATGATAAAATACGGCGGGAGTTTGGGTTGGGTCAAAATACAACTTGGATGATGTTAAGGGCTGTATTGTTAGTTGTCATTTTGCTTTTAGTATTTTATGTTAGTGGTTACAGTGGAACTAGAAGTACTAAGTTAATGTTAAAATAACAATTATGGATGCAGTTTAGTTGTATGTTTTCATTTTGAATGTTATATCTATATATGCACCAAATTGAGCACATCTGTATTTTGAATGTTATGTACATCTTTTTGTCATGGTGTTATTAAAAATAGAGCATTCCGAACATGTATTGACACAAACAGACTTTGTGTATTTAATACTATGAAAAATAGAATTAAACAAACCTTCGTTTATGAACATATGCACTACTTAAGTTAAATATCATTGGTCAAATACCATACCCGTCTCTAATCCATTACAACTCAACATATCGGATACCTAAGTCATTAAAACAATTACAACCAAACATATCCATCACCTAATACCCAAACTTTGATCTTGTTGACGTTCATGTCACATTGTTCCACTCCCACATGCTTTTTTTCATTGTATTTTGATATGCCCCCATGTACCTTGCACTCGACTGTGATTGATCTGGTCGTAGTCCAGGTGTTACATGCGTTTCACCTGGCATATTAACCCGTTGTGATACATCGATCCAAGCTTCGTCATATAGCTGTTGTAGAGCGTGTCTAAATAATGGATCAATATCCCCACAGTCCTTGCGGATGAAGTTGTGTATAGTACAACACGCAACCACAAGTAATCGTTGGTCCGGTACCTCGTATGGGGGCATAATTTCCAAAATTGGGAACCGATTCTTCAAAATCCCAAACGTCCATTCCACCGTCGATCGCAGTGAAGAGTGTCGCTAGTTAAACAACTCTTTATCAGTCCTGGGTTGGGGTCGGCCCCGGCGAAAGGTTTCCAAGTGGTATCTTTCGTTTCGATATGGAGGCAGGAACCCCTTGTAGTAACCATAAGCTGAATCCACTAAATAATAATATCCTACAAAATACATGTTTTTTCATTTATTGTAGGTATACCCTTGTCTAAATAGCATACCACTATGCCGATAAGGACACTTGTTGTAGTAACAGTACCTTCGTCTGGCGTTGGAAAGTTCATGATTGGATCGTTTATTATCTCAGTGAAAATTCTTGCGTCGTGTGCGCTACCCTCCCAAACACTGCATACAAACGTGAAACAAAGGTCGAAGTTCGTCACGCACATCACATTTTGTATCGGGGTTGAGCTTTTGCCTCGAAAAGGGACGTCACTGTGATTCGTCACGCGCGCCATTAGATGTGTGCCATCGATAGCACCTATACAATACTGAAATTGGATAATGGTTAAAATTTGAATAATAACAAACAAACACACATAATAAAATCGGAGGACCTTAAACCACGGGTAAAATCACAAATTACGGGCGACATAAGGATGAGGAATCTCGGTCCTACAAGGTTGTATGATCGTCTTTTCCAACCTACAAAGTTCCCTGCATACGCGATGACAATATTTGCTAATTGTGGCAGTTGATCGCTACAGCCTGTCACACACAGTCCTCTGTGACTGTGCCTGTGCAACTACTAGGCAAAAGGCTGCTACTTGCTCAGTGATTTTAACATAGCGGCTACTTCTGAGATAACCATTATGTTTTAAGGTGCAACATAGTTTCATGAAGGTGGGGGGAAACATTCTGAAGCGCTCATAGCATGTATTCGGGTTAGGATTGCTCAAAACCCAATGGATCCACATTGAGCCCGTCAAGGAAGACGTGCGTTGCGGAATGCGCACAATTCGGTCCATGTGTTGCATCGTATAATTCAATTCTTGAAGCACACTGAACAGTCTATGAAATGAGGTCTCTAACTCTTCAAGGACCTCTTGCGTGTACCTTTGCCCATCGTTTTCATCTTCATCGTCATCCATGTTATCCAAATTGAGTTCGTCATCCATAATATCTACCCAGTTTACAGCGTCGAAGTTCGAGCTCGATGTACCAGGACCATCCATGTCAATTAATTGGATCAAATAATATCACCTACATGAGGATACTAACAACTTATTAATATAAATAAATAGGAATAAGTACACTAGATAAATATCATAAAGTCGAAAATATCACTACATAACCAAGGTAATAAGTCATAACATATCCAAACTACAAACAATTCTAAAAGGCTAAAAATGTATAGTGAAATGCCAACAATGAAACATAAATAAGGTTCAATCGTCATCGCCCTGAACAAAACTCATCATCCAGTCTCTCTGGCAAGCATCTGTCATCGCTACGAAAAGCTTCGTGTAATTGTTGACGGACATGGCTTCACACGCCTTACGTTGTTGACGGGCATCCAATCCAAACTCAACGGCCAATGTGTTTATTATGGCAACTGTGTCAAGGAGCCAATCTCGTCCACGTCCGGTGCTACAACCTGCATTCCCAACATATCCAATGGTCTTGGTCTTGATTAGCGTACGCTCAATGTGATTTGCGATTTTGTACAATTCTTGATTGAGGTCATGCATAACCGCCTCTCCTTTCGACGACCTTTTGCTACTGTGTGGTGACTGGTATGTCGGGGATGCAACCCGCTTACCCTTCCTCTTGTGAGTCCGTGGGGGAGGCTGTTGGGGTTCGGTGAGGTCAATTATGGCCAGTGTGAGGTTCAGGCCGACACATGCAATGTCATCGCTGTCCGAACTTTCCGGGGGGAATCGTGTGCTAGCATGTCTATACCGACCAGTTGCAGTTGTCCCTCCAAAGATGTTGTTCAATAGGGAGTAGTTTGTCGGAGCGCCATTCCTGAATTTGTAATATTTACTTGTGCCGTATTGCTGCAACACATTGTGAATCTGTTAAGGGATGAATAGCATTTGTCAAGTTCATAGAGTAATTGTACAAATGATAGTGAGAGACTTACCGATTTCAGTTGTTCCCATTGACGTTCATCTAGCTCGACCGTGTTGTCCACCTCGTTCCAACCCGCTCCAGTCGCAATGTGGCCAGTAAGGAGGTCAGTGAAGTTCTTCCAATTTGTTCTCAATTTCTCTATCTTCTTCTTCACCTGATCCTGACTGTACTGGACGCCATCCCCCTCGACACGTTTGTTCAAATTAGCAGTGAAGTTGGCGAAATGGCCCTTGAACGACTGCCGCACACCTTTTGTTGCCAGATCCAACAGTTCATAAACTAGTGTCAACTCATGCTCTTCAATCCATTTTATTTTACGGG
This sequence comes from Alnus glutinosa, assembly GCF_958979055.1. NCBI lineage: Eukaryota > Viridiplantae > Streptophyta > Magnoliopsida > Fagales > Betulaceae > Alnus > Alnus glutinosa. The sequence continues at coordinate 6,759,381 of NC_084891.1, read as the reverse complement.
GTTTCGACCATGTGGTGGATGGGGTTGGTACAGGATGCTTCCTTGGGGACTTTCGTGGGGTATTGACATCTATGAAAAGGTTTCATATGCATGTACAAAAATTTTATACACAATAGATGTTAAGGAATATAAATGACATTAAAATACATCACAAAGTTTAAAACAGATGACCAATCATTGAAATTTTGAACAGCATCATATCTTTTTAGCTGTTGCACGTGGTCGTAGGAAGTACGGTGGGCGCTGAGTGAACAGTCACAAACACAAGTATATAATTAATAATGAATCACAAGTGTAATTGTTTTATAGAGTGGAAATAGGTTAAAGGAGAATGGAAGAAACATATAAGAGAAAATGGCCTATACGCCTATATATTGCGGAATATATAGAATGATGCTCTGATGGCCTGTCTAAGAATTTGGACCTATTGCTTTCGATTTTAAAATGCAAATCAAATAACACGATTAGTTAAAAATGCAAGCTAATCGGAGTTCAAAATAATTCAGTTCATTTAATTATTACTTCACTAGCTAATTTCTCATTTATATAAAAGATCAATAATAAATAAATATATATTTTTAAAAGGTACGTATAACTATCCCATCAAGAATACAAATAAAATTATATTTTAGTTGATTTATTAAATAAATTAACCATTTTGCTTATTAAGATATTTCTAAACTAAAGGTTGCTTTCATGTCCGCTAACATGGAAATATATAGGATCATGAGTCATGAGAAATTTCCCTATATACAAATCGGTGACTCATTCAGTAGTGAAATAAGCCACTGAAAAAAAAAAAAAAAAAAAAAAAAAAAAAAGAGGAAAAAATGGGAGGAAAGGCTGACGAGTTATTCTTCTACATGGTCCTACATTAAAGTGTTTGAAGGTACGTAAGACAAAGGAATGGTGGGGGCCTTAAAGCAGGAGTGAGTTTGTCGTTTTCACAAGTGTGTACTAATGGTCTTGTGAAGTCTTTGGGAGCTGGGAGCAACTATTTATGGGACATCAGATTTATAGGCATGAAGCTTTCCCCAGTACTGGGGTTGGGTACTTTGTGCTAGCTTTTTTCAAAAAAAATTTCTATTGTAATCTCACTTCAGGGAAAATATGGTGAATTTTTTTATCAGCTTTATGAAAGATATGCTCTTATGAGATGTGAACCTAAGATATGCATTGTGAAATCAGGAGTTCCATAATCTACAGTCATCCTTATTTATTTTTCAGTCTTTTGAGACTTAGCTAGGTTTAACTGTTTAGATCAATTAAAATTCCTTGAATAAGTTTCTAATTATTGCCTACTATTTGTATATAATAAGTGCTTCACATATATTTTAAATATATATATATATATATATATATATATATAATTATTGGCAAGTTTTAAGGCTATGGCAGGGGGGGGGGGTTTTATTTTTTATTTTTTTTATTAATCTTTGATTGAGAGAAGGGAGTTAGTTAACTTTGGGTTTTTTAAAAACTTTTAAATAACGTGGGTTAATGTGGCTACCTCTACAATTTCAGGACTTCAAACCACAGAGATGTCATTTGAAGCCAAGGGAAAACAGTGAGTTTTACAGCACTGCCAATGGATACCTAGTAATTAAAGGGCCATTGTTTACTGTCAAGCACACGTTTATATCTGGATTAAGGGTCCGTTTGGGTTTGCGATTTCAAAAAGTGCGATTTAAAATAACGATTTTAAAATGTGCGATTTGAAAAAAGTGATTTTTAAAAACGCAGTTAAGCGTTTGGCAAAATCGCAGTTTGACCTTTAAAATCGCGAATTATCTTTAAAATTCTGCGTTTTCAAAAAAGCACCATCTTATCTGCGATTTGAAAAAGCAGATTTTCTGCGTTTTCAAATCGCAATTTTTAAAAACACAGTTCCCAAACGATCTATGTTCTGCGATTTGGTTTAAAATCGCACTTATTGTCTACGAAATCGCAATCTCAAACGCACCCTAAAGAGAGTTCACTTCATGCAAAGTATAGATCAAAATCCCATTTAAGTGAAGCAACATTCCATTGTACTCTGTTTCTGACTCCTTAGTGTTATTGTCATAGTGAAATAGTTTTTCTGCTAAATATATAAGACATCATATAAGTATCTTTGGCCAGAGCCCACCACTCGGGTGAAGCACGCGAAGTGGTCTTGTCTTTGAGGGGTTCCCGGTATCAAAAAAGGGAAGAAAAAAAAATCCTAAGAAAGTATTACTTAGCTTTGTTGATGTTATAATCATAATTGAGGTGTTTAAGATGAGATGGGTAATTGTTGTCTGATGTACAGTGGAGACCACGAACTTCTATGTGTTCAAAGGATGAATGATAATAGATAAATGTTAATGTAGAGGAATCATGCTTCTATAAGCCTGTGCATCTTGATGATGGAACCATTCTTAGAACCAAGGTATATAAATTCAGCTGCCTTTTATTGTCAATTATTTTGTTTGATTTGGACAAAAATTTCCTTCGATTCAATCTATAAAATTGACATATATTCCTTAACATCTGAAAAATAATATGTTATTCTCATATATTCTAAGGACACAAATTAATTTTATTTTAATGACCCTTTTTCTTATAATTATTTTATTAAGTAGAAAGCAAAAGTGTGGTTTGCTTTCATACTTATTCTAAACCACTCATTCCATGACCCTACTTAATTATAGGAGTGCGATAACAACCATTCCTATTTATATTGTGTAAGTGAAAGCCTAAAGTTATAATTTTTTTTTTTTAATTATTCTTTCAAACAAGGTCTAAAGGGTGGTTGGCTTCTATGCTTTGTTGGATGTATGACCAATCCTATTACGTAGACTCAGAAAAGTGGATAGGGATGGATGCAAGGAGTCATACTTTCTTATAAATCATTCCATTAATTATGAATTGTCATGTTATTTAACTAGCTATACATCAAAAGAATAGCAGCAATGACAAACACCATGACCCAGTCAAAGTCCAAGTATGCATAAAACAGGACTTGCAGAAAAACGCGCACACAGTAGCGTGAACAGTAGTGAATGAGCAGAAAAAAAATAAATAAATAAATAAATAAATTTCCTAAAATTTTATTTTCACCTTTCCCAATTTTTCCTTCCAACCAGACAAAACCCAAATCACAATGATCAAAGACAAACTACATGTATCAAGAGCTAGCATCAAAATCACCCAATATTTCACATCAAATTGAAAAATCTGGGGAAGAAAAAAAAAAACCACCTGTGAACGTGATCTGGTACTTGGACCCGTGGCTGCAGATGTCGTCGACCGTCCGGCCGGGCATGCACCACTGGAGGCCAAGCACCTGCTTCCTTGTGCAAACCGAAATCTCTTGGATCCACTATACACCGACGTCGGCTGTTGCTGCCTTGTGAAAGACCTTAAAGACATTTATAGGCAGATGATGAAAGATTGCGAAAATCAAACTACCAGGGATGATTCGCACGGTCTAATGAGGGAATAAATAGAAAAGACCGGCGATGGGAAAAACGGATGGAGCATATCGTATGGCTCTTGGATGTGAATCACAGAGTGGTTGAAGTGTAAATGTAAGAGATAGATGGATATTGATGCGAATCGCCCATCAAGGAAGACCTGCATATTGATGGAGACAGATGGATTGGTGGAGTGAGAGGTTTGGGGAGAGGCGCTTTGACGGAGGACCACGTTCGCTCAATCCATTCACTTTGGGTTGCAGAAATGTTTGGGGCATGAAGGTCTACGCACTGTGCAAGCTAGCTGGATTACAAGAATGGATAAGGAAATGAAGGGTAAAAGTGAAAATCAACACCTGCACATTCTGTGTGAGATCCGGAGAAGAGATTCGTCAACCTGTTTGTGGATTTTCTTCAGCTGTGAAAGATCGAAGTTCCAACTTTTTGGGCGTTTGAATAGACACACCTGTTGTACCGTAGAGAGAGTGAGAGAGAGAGAGCTGATCACTTTTTGGGATTTTGGTGTGGGTTCGGTTTAGACGTTGAGGGAAGCGAATGAGCAAAGAGAGAGAGAGAGAGAGAGAGAGAGGGGAAAAAGGTTGAAATGCAAATATCAGAGAGGGGGAAAAAGTTTTGTTCGGTTTAATTTTCATCACTGTTGTAGAAGGGAAAAGTAGGAAATTGTCCGCATAGGCCCCGTTTAATTTTCTTCAAGAAGCCACAGGTTTCAAACTTTCATCAATTTCGTACTGACATGAACAGTAAAAAAAAGGGGAAAAGGGGGAAAGAGAGGGGGGGGGGGGGGGGGGGAAGGGGGAAGGGGGATAGTAAACGGGGCCGAAAAGAAAAGTGTGAATTTCTTTGATAAACAACAGTGGGCTTGCGTGGGGGACACGAAAATTTTCGTGTCCCACGCCCCCTCCAAAACAGAGTCATTTTGGGAGAAAAAAACGATTCCAGTTGGAGTCTTTTTGCCCAAAAAAAAGCTCCAATTGAATATAAAAATTAAAAAAATAAATAAATAAAAACTAAAAAAAAAACTATATTTTTTTGCAATATGCCAAAAATTCTGTTAATAATTTTAAAAAAAAATTACAAAAACTACGATTTTCTAAAATGATTAAATCTATTTTTTTTAAAAAAAAAAATGAGTTCAAATTTTTATTTCAAGAAAATATAAAAAATAAAATAAAGTAAAATAATATTTTAATCAAATGAGATATAAAATTTTAAAATAAAATAAAATTTTAAGTATAATGTATACACACATACATACATACTACACTAGGATCGATCAGACATTAGATCAAACCTTCACTGTGTCAAGTCTAATCGATGAAACTCGATTATGATTAATCAGACTAATGTAGTAGGTTCGATCGGATGTTTCATTGATTGGAGTAATACTCTGGGATCGATCAAATATTCTATCGATCCTATGATCCTGTCACGATCAATTGGACTAGTACCTATTAGGATCAATCGCACGTTAGATCGAACATTCATTTTGTAAAGTTTGATTGATCGAACTCTATTACGATTGATCAGACTAATTAATGCACTATGATCGATCGGATAATCTATCGATCATATTATTTTGTTATGATCGATCAGACTAATACATACACATTTATAAGTGTGTGTATTAGTTAACATATATACTAACTACTTAGCGCTAAATCAAAAAAATAAAAACCAGTTTTTATTTATTTACTTTTTTTCTATAAGTTTTTGATATATATATATATATATATATATATATATATATATATATATATATATATATATATATATATATATATATATATATATAATTTTAATAATTTTATGAAATGTATTTTTGTCTTTAGGGGAACATAGATCTTACAACGATCTATCACATGATCGTACCGTGATTGATCATATTGATCATACCACGATCGATCACATTTAGATCGTACCATGATCGATCACATTTAGATCGTACAACATAGATCAATCATGGTAAGATCTAAGTGTGAAAGATCGTGGTACGATCTAAGTGTGATCAATCGTGGTACGATCTATGTGATTGGTCGTAGTACGATCTATGTAATCGGTCGTGGTACGATCTATGTAATCGGTCATGGTAGGATCTATGTGATCGGTTGTGGTAGGATCTAAGTGTGATCGATCATAGTAAGATCTAAGTGTGATCGATCATGGTAGGATCTAAGTGTGATCAATCGTGGTACGATCTATGTGATCGGTCGTGGTACGATCTATGTGATCGGTCGTGGTACGATCTAAGTGTGATCGATCGTGGTACGATCTAAGTGTGATTGATCGTGGTACGATCTATGTGATCGATCGTGGTACGATCTATGTGTGATCGATCATGGTACGCTCTAAGTGTGATCGATCATGGTACGATCTATGCGATCAATTGTGGTACGTTCTAAGTATGATCGATCGTGGTACGATCTATGTGATAGAACGTGGTACGATCAGATCGATCATGGTACGATCTATGTAATGGAATGTGGTACGATCATTTGATCGATCGTGGTACGATCTATGTGATCGATTGTGGTAGGATCTAAGTGATGGAACGTGGTAGGATCTAAGTGATGGAACGTGGTATGATCTATATGATCGTACTACATTGATCGTGGTACGATCAATGTGAGACATTTTTTTTTGTTTAAACAACTCTAATTTGAAACTTTTTTTTTTTTTTTTAAACGGCTGCAATTAGAGCCGTTTTGATCAAAACGACTCCATTTTGTTTTAATGAAAAGGTCCAATTGGAGCCGTTTTAATAAAGACGGCTCAAATTAGAGTCGTTTTTAACAAAAATGGCTCAAAATTAATTAGAGCCGCTTTTGTTAAAACAGCTTAAACTAATTTGTCATGTTTTAACGAAAATGTCCAATTGGAGTCGCTTTTGTTAAAACGGCTCTAATTAGAGTCGCTTTAACTAAAACGGCTCTAATTGGAGCCCTTGTAGTTAAAAACGGCTCAAAAGGCCTTTTTTTTTTTGTAGTGAATATTTACAAAAATCATTTTTTCTGTATAGTGTTTAATAATTTATAAAAATTTTAATAGGCTAATATGATTTTAATAGGCTATAATAAGATTTTATTTATTTTTATTGTGTAGGGTCAATAGCGGCAACCCCAATTGTCGCCACTATTGACTCATTATTAGCAGTGACTTTTAGATGTTGCCGCTATTGATCTAGCATCAGCTTGGCTTGACAATTCGGGTTGACGGGTCGAGTTCGTGTCAACCCGACCGACCTGATTATACAATCGGGGTTCAACACGAACCCGACCCGATTATTAATCGGGTTGAATCTTAAAACCCGAACACGACCCGATTGCCAATTGATTTACCCGAACACGACCCGGGTAACCCGTTTACACACAATTCTTCTGAAACACACAGTCAAAAGATTCAAAACCCTATGGTGGAAGAACCCAAAAAAACCCATCTCTCACCATTAAAATTAACTTCAGAGATTAGAAAAAACAACAGAAAATTTAATTACGGGTGCCAACCAGAAAATTGAATTTTACATCAATAAGAAAATTCAAGTGGGTTTCAAATCCTAAAACAAACTAATAGAGTATCCAACCTGATCTCCTTAACTACGGTCAACCAGTACCCATCATCATTGCTTTCCATCTTTTCCTCCTTCTGGAGATCATACACCACAGGGCTCAAATAATTATCATCACAAGGACTCCCATTTGTGAGCAACAGCCTCCCTTGCTTCATCGTTGTTGTCGCAGTCATCAATCTTTTGTTCCTCTTCAACATCGCTCCCTTCTATCTCGTCCATAGCCAGGCCTCGGCACAACCACGAGAGCCGACGACTCCTCCGGGCGAATCCACGTACGGATGTATTTGGCTAAGCACCTCTTCGTCCGCCTGATTGCACCAGAAGCCTTGGATGTATTTGGCGTGAAAGAAGGACCGAAGGAGGCTGGAGGCGTGAAAGTGAAAACTGAAAACTGAAAAAGGAATGTGATGCGGCTAGGTTTGTTGCGATTTTTTTTTTTTAAGTAAACGGGTGTCATAATCGGGTTGACTCGATTATGACCCGAACCCGATTACCCCAAGCCCAAACCCTGTATTTTCGTGTCGTGTTCATGCTGGGTTCACGGGTCGTGTCAAAAATTGCCAACCCTAACATCAGCGGCGACTTTAGATGTTACCGCTAATGAATATGATTTATTATTATTTTTTTCTATTTTTTTTATTGTGTAGGATCAATAGCGGCGACCCCAATTGTCACCGCTATAGACCCATTATTAGCAGTGATTTTTATATGTCGCCGCTATTGATCAAGTATTAGCGGTGACTTCTAAAGTCGCCACTAATGAATGTGATTTTATTATTATTTTTTGGGATAATTGTACCGTTGGTCCCTGTGGTATGCCATAATTATTTTTCACTCCCTATAGTTTAAAAAGTGCATGGGAGGTTCCTGTAGTATGCAATAATTACATTTTACTCCCTGGGTCGATTTTCCGTCCATCATTTTAACGGAATATGTTAACCATACACGTCAGCGCCACGTGTCGCCAATAAGATGGCGACACGTGTCCATCTTAATAAAAAAATATAAATTTATTAAAAAATAAATAAATAAACTTATTTTTTAAAAAACAAAAAACAAAAAAAACAAAAAAAAGAAAAAAGAAAAAAGGCAGGTCAAGGGGTGGCTGGGCCACCCCCGACCACCTTTGGGGGTGGCCCAGCCACCCCTTGACCTGTCTTTTTTCTTCTTTTTTTTTTTTTTTTTTTAAAAAAAAAAAATAAGTTTATCTATTTATTTTTTAATAAATTTATATTTTTTTATTAAGATTGACACGTGTCGCCATCTTATTGGCGACACGTGGCGCTGACGTGTATGGTTAACATATTCCGTCAAAATGGTGGACGAAAAATCGACCCAGGGAATAAAACGTAATTATTGCATACCACATGGACCCCCATGCACTTTTTAAACCATAGGGAGTGAAAAATAATTATGGCATACCACAGGGACCAACAGTGCAATTATTCTTTTTTTTTTCTATTTTTTTATTGTATAGGGTCAATAGCGATGACCCCAATTGTCGCCGCTATTGATCCATTATTAGCGGCGATATCTAAAAGTCGCCGCTATTGATTTAGCATCAACAGCAACTTTAGATGTCGCCGCTAATGAATATTATTTAATATTTATTTCTATTTTTTTTATTGTGTAGGGTTAATAGCGGCGACCCCAATTGTGGCCGCTATAAACCCATTATTAGCAGCGACAACTTGTTGCCACTAATGATCTAGTGTATATTTGCGGCAACTTTTTAGCGGCGACTTCTAAATGTCACCGCTAATGAGGTATCTTTAGCGGCGACTTTGGTGTCGCCGCTAAAAAGTTGGCCGCTAATGTGCAAATTTCTTATAGTGGTAATTTATGTTTTTTTTTTAAATGTCATCATATGATTTAAAAGCTCATAGCATCAGAATGATTTATAACTAAGTTGTCACTCAAAAGTGGGTACAAATGCTCAGTATCGAATGGATGATTTCAAATGAGGAAAGCTTCTATTTAGTAATATTTTCCAAATGAAGAAAAGTTTCAATTTATAGAAAGTTTCTAAATAAGAAAAGTTTTCATTTAAGAAAACTTTTCCAATAAGGAAAGTTTTACGTAAAGAAATAGCACCCATTTCATATACTAAGTTATATGATTATTGAAAGTTTAATAAAGTAAATAATAAGCATGTGCAAGGTAGAACCAAATTATGTAAAATAAGGTTTTAAGACGTTTGGTGTAAGGAAAAGTTAATAGTACGATATCGGACTAGGACGAAGTGCACCACACTGAAGTTACGGTCATGTGAAGGTGTGACCATCATTAACTTGTCATGCTAAGTGCACCAAGAAATTAATCAGCTGGCCACGGTATATCCACGGCCACGGTATTGCTTGATCCTCGAATGTTGGATCGCACAACCCCACGCATATGGGGCGTAATTGTATGCAAGGCCAAATGGGTAAAAAGTTACAAAGGATATGATGTTTAAATTATTAAAAAGTTTACATTTTATTTCAGTGTTACTTATTTTTCTTACAACGACTACTTTTTACTTATGTTGTTATTTGTCTCCCCTCAATCAACCGTTTTAATTTGGTTGAAAATAGGAGTGTACAAGCGGTACAGTTATTAACCGGAAATAACCGATAACCGTTAATAACCGCCAACAACCGCTAACTGAAGAAACCGAAAAACTGAAAAATAACCGCAACTGGATAACCGGGTACCCGGTTGTGGTTACTGGTTATAGCATTTTTAAAAACCGATATTATGTATATATATTAAAAAGAAAAAGAAAATAATACTAAACCTAATTCATTCTGAGTCTCCGACCTAGTGAGTCACTTTTCTCCACCCTTCAGCACGCCGTCACCTCTTGGTCATCCTTTAATCCATCACAAAACATTTGCAGGAACTGAACATATGCAATTTCTTTCTCACTCTTAGCAGCATGCACATTGCATGAAAAACAACTTTTAGGTTGTTGACAAACATATCGTAGTCTACATTCAACATATAGGGAGCATTCGATGTCAATCCAAAGACTCTCATCTATATAATATATGACACAAACAATTCAAAACAAAAAAGAAATAGCAATAAGATCAAGGGATCGATAATTTTCGACATCAAACCAGAGACTCTCGTCGTCTTCATGCCACAAAGACTGAAATTTTTTGGTGCCTAAGCCAAAAGCAGGATACATCATATTCTTAATGAAATCATAAGAACCTCTTTGGGAAGAGACAAATTTTTATTTGCAATCATTTTATTTATATTGAATGAATGGTGATGGTAGTATTTTCTATTTAGTATTTAGCATTGAATATTGAATGGCCAAATATTGGATTAAAAAAAAATTGAAAAGATTCCACAATATATTAAAACTAGTTATCCGATTAATAACTGGATAATTGATGGTTGGTAAAAACCGCAACTGGTTGTACACCCCTGGAAATATTACTTACTAAGCCTTTCGCTCACCCCTTACTTTCTTCCATTTTTTCATGTTTTAAGGCAGATGGGTAGGTGGCCGGAATGCTTAGACTTTTGGGGGTTATCATATCATCCACTATGTTACTTTTATTGTATTTATATTCTGTCAAACTATGTTTTATGTTAGTAAGTGCATCGGGCATAGACAAAAAAAAAAAAAAAAAAAAAAAAAAAAAAAAAAAAAAAAAAAATTCACTTAACTTATTAAGTTGTGTTATTATGTACTCTTTATGCTAAGAACTTATATTTCCACAAAAATATTATTTTCTCATGGCATGCATGGTAGTAGTTTACAAGTGTTCTGGCATCCTAATTAGTAACCTTGTGCCACTAAGGCTTTAAGGCTAACAGACTAGGTTCTTTTGGGTCTGGGCGTTACATGGGGCACATTGACAATTTGGTAGTAGGTTAAGGGGGGTATGTGTATTTTTTCCTAAATTTAATCATTTAATCAATACTTTAATACTTCTCCTCACGTGCCACACTCAATACTTCTGCTTTGATACTATGTTAAACAACTTATTTCAAAAGTTGAAGCTGATAGAAATAGGTAAATTTAATTATTTAATCAATACTTTAACACTAAAGATATCTAAAGGCTAAATACCATGGATGAGATTGTTCAATAATATGATATGGGGTGGTTGTGTTGGAGGAATAATATGTTGCTTAACATCACAATTTTTACCCATCCAATTCAATGTTTTGATGGGTCTTGTGCAAAAAGCTTTTCATCGTTTTCTCTCTAGCCTTCAAAGACAAAAACCATAAACCCGTTTTTGGAGGGAAGAAATTCCCCCCCCCCCCCCCCCCACCCCCACCAAAAAAAAAAAAATTTCTTGTCCTCATTCTCTTCTTCTCTCTCTTATGGCTCCACCTTTGGATTCCTATCTACTATATTTTCTTCTAGCTCCTTCTGCCTCCTATAAGGCCTTATCCATCGCCTTGTGCGATTTATTTCACCCAAAATCGTAACCTCACATCATGGCTTCACCTTTGCGCTGGTCTCCTTCTCTACCATGTTTCCCGCCTCCTCCACTGCGTCGATAGCTGGTTTTGTTAAGGTTTTAAGATCTACTTTCTTTAGAATTAGATTTGCGTTCCTTCGATGGATCCAGCCTTCAATGCACCCATCTATTGTCTCCATCGGCTCCTCAGCTCCCCGTAGCCATCGGCCGTTTCATCTTTTGACATCTACTTGCCGGCGCGTGGATCTCACGCGTCTACGCATAGATCTCACCCATCGACGATTGGATCTCATGTGCCAGCCCACACGCCGCCTACCTCCGCTCCTCTTACTGCCGATGCTGCTGATTTTTTGGTCTTTTTACTCTATTTATGTTTTAGTATCTTTTTGTTGCTTGGGTTTTTGTCTCCCGGCTACTTTGTTGCTTGATCTTATTTCTGGAAACAAGTGTTCCTTGTTGGCAAATTCTGTTCAGACTAGCAATGCTATGTTCCTTTCAACAGCCTTCCGGTGGTGGTTGTTGTTGCCAAACAAGTGCTTGGGTAGGGTTGAAGGGTATTTTGAGGGTCATGCTTGCTTCTGTTCGCGTCCTTTGAGATTTGGGTAAGGTTAAAGGGTTTCAAGACTGTCATGTCCCTGCCTGTGCCTTCTGTTTTGATATTTTCACCGCTTTATGCGGCCCCTATTCATATAACCGAGTAATTTTTTTGACCCATTTCTTACTATTTGTTTATATTTGCTACACTGTTATTTCTGTTTTGGGTTTGTTATTAGGGATCTCACCCCTTTGTTTAGGTCTTTTACTCTCTCTCTCTTAGATTAATAGTGAAAAATACCATCTCTTGTAACATTTTTTTTCCTTGTTCAATTAGAAAAAAATAATTAAAAAAAGAAAAATCAATGTTTTGATGACTAAGAGAAGTCGTTGCACAAATTAGATGACGTGCACCAACCGAAAACCTGAAAAGACAGAAAGAAAAAATAAATAAAAAAATAAAAAATCTTGTCCTTTCTATAAATTGTATCAGTATCACTAGATTCACTACTATGCCCTTCCAAAATGGGCAAAAGAAAAAATTTGTATTTCTTCGTATATTTACTCATGCAACTCACATCACTTATGACTTATGAGTGTGACTTGATTGGGATCACCTCTCACCAGAAGAAAGATGCTATTACACCTAAAAGGTCTAAATATTTCTTTTTGACGTGGTGAAGCACAAACAAGAACATGGACTACAAATAAACGTTCTCATATTTTTCTTTTTTCTTTTATTTAATAATAATAAAAATTGGTTGATATAATATAAATATGAAAATAGTTTTAAATTTTTTATTTATAAGAGTAAAGAAAATTGATTGTTGATTGATTTTATATATATATATATATATATGAAAAGAATTTTGATTTTTTTTTTGATGAATTAATTCTTTTGGAGCCTAGAATGAAGAATACAACTCTCCAGTAATCACTGGATCCAACAACCTAGTAAGGGACAAACTCCCCAACTAAGGCTCAACACAGTTTTTGTTAGAAAAACCAGCAACCGAACATACTAAACAAACACAACCTTACAAAATAAAGACACAAAGCCTCCAAGAGATCGAGATTGCAACACAGTTTTTAAGATGGATTTTTGCTTAATTCCTGTTAAAAAAAACTATAATTTTTTTCATCTGCTAGCCTTTTTGGTTTTCCGTTAAGGTAAATCAAAATGCCTATAAATTTGAATATACAAATTTCTTACAAACCAGTACGTAGAAAGCTCGTACAAACTGACTTCTAAAAGTGACACGTGTTCTTTAAACTATTAAAAAAGCACGTAAGAAATACATGCTATTAAAAAAACATGTGCTTCTCACATACAAATAACACGTGTTATTTTTGAAAGCTAATTTGTAGAAAAAAAAAATTTTAATCAATTTGAAGTAAATTTATGTCTTAAATTTGGAGAGTTCGGAAAATAAAAGGTCAATTTATATGCAAGTGAGTAGAGGTGGGCAAAATATCTAACTACTGCCTATTGACCGCCACCGAACCGCTATCGACTGCCTAACGACTTATTTCGGTTCGGTAGTCAGTATAAATTTTTATTTTGAAAGTCAGTTTGGTTCAATAGTTGGTATATGTAAATTTTTTAAAAATTTTCGGTGAACTAAATCGACACTTTGGATAGAAACGCCATCGTTTCGTTTGATCGTTTTGTCTTCTATTTTTTTAATCAAAACGACGTCGTTTCATTAACCGATTTCAACCGACTTTACCGCTTTAACTAAAAATTTCAAAATTATAGATTGTCGAAATGAAGTTGGCAAACTAATTGACTTTGTCGAAAATCATATAATCGAACCGAACCGAACCGATACCCACCCCTACAAGTGAGGGAACCAACAATTAGGCGATCCATTTCTTACTTGGTGGGCCCGTTGAATGCATGACACGTGGATTGGGACGTGGAAGTACCTGTACAACAACCACCGATATGGAAATGGAAGAAAACTAATCTGAACCGCCAAACATAAAAAGGCAAGGATAGATGTGAATTGTGGTACAAGGAATCCAAAGTATAACGTCTGTGGGGTTGCCGAATTTGTGAGATTGGAACCATTCGATTCGTTTCCTTTTTATAACCGAAACTATTACCCTTCATTTCATTTATTTATATTCTTCTACACATTTTTTATTCATTTCCGTACAAAAATGTGACTCAGCCCTATAAATGAAAAAGATAAATACAAAAGAAATTAAATACAATGCGGAATAAATACAATAAATTTTACGTGATTCCATCTTATGACCTACATTCACAGGAGTAATGCTAGATGTCACTCCTTTGTTATTTCTAGAATTTTACGTGATTCCATCTTATTGGAAGAACGTAATACAAAGACACAAGAGTTATTCCTAGAATTTTTCACGTCCACATGATAAGACTCTTGTTCACTTGATTAGTTTACAATACAAAATGTCTTATTTATAGAGCTTACATATGAAGTTTAATCATAATCGAATCCCTTAATTAGAGGTGATTAATCTCATCAAATTCCTAAATTAAATCATCATCAAATCCCTAACTTTAGAGCAATCCAAATATACTTTAATAGTCTCACAAATGAGATGTGTTTGGTGTTATTCGAGTAATTCTATTAATTATATGTGTCATTCTCTTGTGTTTCTCAAAAAGTGATGTAACTTTTAAAATTATAATTTAGTGATCAATCATAAGTCTAATGGTAATTTTAAAAGGCACATCATATGTGGAAGAATAAAACCACACACATATGTTTCAACAATGGGGGAAGACAACCAAGGATCCTTCAGTTCAGTGGCGGACTCAGGCTTGTAAAAATAGAGGGACCAAATTGAAAAAAAAATAAATAAAAAAATTAAAGGGGCAAAACTAAAAAAATTTAAAAATTAGAGAAAAAAAAATTATTTTATTTTTTTTAAAAAAAAAATTAGGGCTCGGGGGCCAGGCCCTGGGCAGGTCCGCCCCTGCTTTAGTCGAAGATCCCTTCTTTATAATTGTCGTCTGTCTCTTCGTGAAGCCCATCATCTGTCCGAATACGTATTATGGAATTGCAAGGAATGTCCATCCGTGAAAGTCTACATTACTTCCCCATCATGCCTGATTCTTCCTTTTTTGTTCTATCCAAAACAACAAGGACCTCTTCTTCTTCTTCTTTTTTTTCTTTTTCTTTTTTTCATATTTATTTTACACCGGTTATATATATATATATATATATAAGTTCACTTAAAATAATGTAAATCGAATGCGATAAATAAGTATTCAGAGTAACGTCATTCTAAAGAGTTTTATAAAGTTTTTCGATCAAATCAACACGATTAATGCTATTCTTTATACCTATTTTATATTGATTGACGTGACGTATTTTAAAAAACTTTTTTTTTTTTTAAATGGCCAACATAAGAAACTACTTAAAAGAGTAATTTTTTTTTTTTTTTTTTTTATGGATTTTAGCTTTTAATTTTTTATTTCAAAAATAATTAATATCTAATTTTTAATAACATATTATCAAATTATATAACAATCGTATAATAATTTATTAAATAATATTTATTTTTACTTAAAACACGTTGGTCGGTGAAAATTAAATATAATAAATGGGTTGAAAAAAATAGTTTGAACGAGTGAGTATGTGAGAGAGCAGAAGAGGACAACTCACACCTGCGGTGAGAAGAAAAGAAAAGAAAAGAATGATGCTTTGGTCGTGCAAATTAAGCAAGCATTTAGAATAATGAATATTGGGGTAATATATTGTATGAAAAAGAAAGGATTCAACTATTTGTTTGGCTCAATTATATTGATTAATTAAACGATTTGTTTAGCTCGATTATGCACGTATCTATATTTAAATCAATCATTTGTTTTCTTTCATACTCCCCCCAACAAGTGAAGGTTAATTTGTCTGTTAAAGTTTAAATTTATGATTTTTGCTTTGTCACCGCTTATCATAAAAGTTTAATTTGATAATGGATAATAAATTTAAGAGTAATGCTAGATTATTAATCATTAGTTTTTTAAACAAAGGTTGTCCCCGGATCATTAGTTCGAATCTCCCACCCCCTCTTGTGTGGACATATTAAAAAAATAAAAAAAAATAAATGAATGCTCCCACATTATCCTAGTGACATGGATGTGTAGTATATAATTTTTTTTAAAAATTTAATTATTTAATTAATATGAAAAAAAAATGTAAAATTGGTCTTTATGGTTGGCTAAATTTACAAATTACTCTATTTGGTATAAAAATTAATTGAGAGGTCCATGTGGTAAGCAATATTGACAAATAATTCTATGAGTCAATTTTTGTCCACTACTTGATAGAAACCGTTAGGTTCTCATGTCAGACCTAATAAAAATGTGATATGTGTCACTTTTAACAGAAAAAATATTAATATATTAAAAATTTAAAACTCAAAATATTATTATTATTTATTTATTAGAAAAAGAAAAAAAAATGGTAATTTTGGACAAATGGGACTTAGCGTGGCTCGAAGCCCATCTCCAACTCTGGGTGACCCGTGAGCCACCTCCAGCCCATGGTGGTGGCAATAAACCACCCCAGAGGTGGTGCCGGTAGGAGCAGCTGAATTTACACACCTTTTGACATGTGCAATGCTCCAAGATCTTAACCGGCGCAAGCCCATTTTTATTCTATTAATTATATGTTCAATTTTACTCTAACGATTCTCCTCCGCTTTAACGGACGTTACCAATTATATTTAATTAATAATGTTACATATTACAATAACACTATATATCATCTTTTTAACTTTCTTTTATCTCTCAAAATTAATATAACTTAAAATATATATATATATATATATATCACCATTAAAATACTACATATTGCACTCCCTTTTGATTTTTTTTTTTCCTTTTTTTAAACAATAGTTAATAAGCCCTGATAGGCTGAGTTCTTAGTATTACTCATATTAAATTTATATTTATTACTTGTGCCCACCGACTTGCTTAAAAAAGAGAAAGAGAATGTGCTTACTCACTGTCACTGAACATCTTTTCCTCTCAATCTCTCTCTTTTTGCTTTTTGGTCAGAAAGTCATTTGGTTTCGTGTTCTATTATTGAGGCATGGCAGCTCTCTCCCCTGTTTCTTTTCAGCTTTCTTTCCACAGCTTTTGGATACCATGATTTTCTTCCTTTAGTGTTTCGCTTCTGGTTTCTGACTTCTGAGCTCTTTCTGGGCTTTGCTCGGATGCATAGTAATGCTTTCATGCATATCTACACATATGGATTTCTTTTGTTTCCGTGTTAACGCCTTCCACTCTGTTTTCTTCATATTTCTTTATTGAACTTTCTCTTTCTTTCTTTTTTGCAAGATTATATTTTTCCTGATTTTCTTATTGATTACTCTTATTATTTTAATTGAAGACCTTCTTCCACAGAAAGGAATAAACCCTTTTTAAACATCCGCCCGCATTCAATTTGAACTCTTCTTTGGCATCTTTCTGCCTTATATTATTGCTTCCTTCTCCTTCTGTGTGTGTGTTTGTGTGTCTCTCTCTCTCTCTAGCAGATGCTGAGTAAAGCCAACTCTGGTTTTCAACCCCAGTATTGAAGCCAACCCACTTAGTTTTTGAGTTGTTTTTGAGCCTCCAACCATAATTTATATTGTATATTGGTGAAGGGATTATGGGGTTCTTGAAAGGTGTGGATTTTGCTTGGTTTCTTGTTGCCATGTTGTCGCTATTTGCTGTATTTTCGATGGATACTGTGAGTGGAATTGGAGCTAACTGGGGAACCCAGGCAACGCACTCTCTGCCAGCTTCAACAGTGGTGAAGATGCTGAAGGATAATGGGTTTCAGAAGGTTAAGCTTTTCGATGCCGATTCCACGATTTTGGATGCTCTGAAGAATTCAGGGATTCAGGTGATGGTGGGTATTCCTAATGACATGCTTTACACTTTGGCTAATAGTGTGCAAGCAGCTGAGAATTGGGTTGCCAAGAATGTGTCAGCACATGTCTCTTCCAATGCTGTAGACATCAGGTAAATATCCTTTCTTTGCTCCTCTTCTCTTTCTGTAATTCCTCTACCTTTGCATATAGAGCAAGTAATTGCTTAATATGATGAACTTTATCATACTGCTTGCATAACTTTTTACTTGTTGGGCAACAAATTGATTGAGAAGTGTTTTAATGAATCACTGCCACACAACATTAAAAATCCAGAATTCCTAAATTGTAGAAGAAATTGTGATTTCTGAATGAAAAAAGATGTTACAGATTTAACAAAAGCAGTCAGATTGGCAACACTTGCATCTGCAAACTCTCTGAGATGAAGGCTTCATCTTGTATGTGTCTGTTTCTGTGTCCTATTTTTCCTGAAACCAAACATCATGTTTAGATTAAAGCGCACAGTTCTTTGAAGCTATTGGGTCTTAGTAGTAAATTCATAAATCTTAAGATTCTCACTAAAAGTGGAGTGCATTCACCCTCATTTTATAATGCTTGTCAATTATTCAAAATTTTCATTTTTATTAATGCACAGTTTAGGTATACTTAATCTTCTCTATTAAAACAAAATTAGGAAGACGAAGACTTAACCGACAGCTAGGCAATCCAGTGACTGACTGAGTTGGCCAACTTTCTTTTGCCTAACTTCACACAGTTTTTGTTTATTGCATGTGCTACTGTGGTTCTTTAATCTGAAATTTAGTTCATTTTTTTAAAAGAAAAACTCTTATATTGCCCTTTTCTAATCTTTTATAGCTTTGAACTTATATTTAGCATACAACTATCCCATTGGTTACAACCCTGGAGGATATTTGATATACTCCATGGACAATGTGCTATTCTTATAGTTCAATCTATCCAACCTCAGATTTCCTTCATCTGAAGATATTTTTTCTCCTCTTGATAGCTAGATGGAGCCTGTCCCTTCAGAGCCACATATTCTGCTATATGTTTCCATGTGCTTTCAAATTGCTTGTTGTTGCACTGGAAATCATTTGTACAAATTTTTAGATAATGGCTCCCTTTACTTTATTTTGCTTTATCAATTGGTGAACATATGAACTTGTGATGAGGATAACCCCCACATTATTCTTACCAACATATATGAATAGCTTTGATTTCTTGTTCCTTGTTCTGCAAAATTGGGACTTATAATCTCAATAGTAACATGTATCTAAACAGTTGCTCAGAAAAAAGAAAGGACTTATTTGAACAAGTTCATGTTGTTATGTAATCTATTTTGTAACGATGAGATTTCTGTTGCTTGATTATAAATTCCCCCCTCCCGTCCTAGTGATGAAGCTGTGAGAATATATACGTGATGTTACTTCACATCATTCTGCAACTTTTGTATTCCTTTTGTCTAATGTAGCAGATAATGGATGCCCATGTAATAGAGTCCTCAGATAGATTCTTATAAGATGCAGTTCTTCAGAATATAAAACTTTGGATAAACACAGCTTTTTAGAATAGGATCTACAAACAGAGTAGTTTCCTAGATAGCTTTTACCATATTGTAAAGGCATCAAGAAAGGCCAGAGGTGTTAAAGTATTAATTAGATGATTAAATTCATTATTTCCTATTATTTTTTGGATAAGTTATGATTTTATATCGTATCATATTAGAAGTCCTGAGTTTTCAATCCTGACTTCATAGTTTATCAACATTTCAGTTAAATATTCCATGTGTTCGGTCTCACTTGTTGAGCGGAAATTTGAGCTCACATGTGAGGATGAGTGTTAAATTATTAATTAAATGATTAAATTCACTGTTTCGCTTAAATTTTTTGGATAAGTGGTAATTTTGCATGGTACTAAAATAAAGGTTCTGAGTTTGAACCCTAAGTCCATAGTTTAACCCTCATTTCAATTAAACCTTTCACATGTTGAGCC
Organism: Alnus glutinosa; assembly: GCF_958979055.1. Taxonomy (NCBI): domain Eukaryota; kingdom Viridiplantae; phylum Streptophyta; class Magnoliopsida; order Fagales; family Betulaceae; genus Alnus; species Alnus glutinosa. The sequence goes on along the minus strand of NC_084891.1, from coordinate 6,739,537 downwards.
TCACTTATTGATGGAGAATTTGAACCCGCACGTGGAAAAAATGTTAAAGTATTAATTAAATGAGTAAATTCACAATTTTCTATTAGCTAAAACTTTTTGGATAAGCGGTGATATAATTGGAAACATCTTTATGGTTATTTCTATTCTTACATGAACTTGTCTTGTTTCCTTCAGTGTGCAATTTATATTTTCTGTTAATTTACCTTCCCATACATTCTCCACAAGGTATGTTGCAGTTGGTAACGAACCATTCTTGCAAACTTTCAACGGAAGCTTTGAAGGAATAACTCTTCCTGCTCTTCAAAATATCCAGGCAGCCCTTATAAAAGCTGGTTTGAGCAGTCGGGTTAAAGTCACTGTCCCCCTAAATGGTGATGTATACACGAGTCCAACAAATATCCCTTCTCAGGGTGACTTTCGTGCAGACATCCATGATCTCATGGTGCAAATCGTTAAGTTTTTGAATGACAATGGTTCTCCTTTTACTGTCAACATCTACCCCTTCATCAGCCTCTATGATAATCCCAGTTTCCCCGTCGACTATGCCTTCTTTAACGGCTATTCCTCTCCCATAGATGATAGTGGAAGGATCTATCAGGACATGTTTACTGCAAACTATGATACCCTTGTTTGGACCTTACAGAAATATGGCTTTGGAAACTTGTCCATAATTGTTGGAGAAATCGGCTGGCCTACTGATGGAGATAAAAATGCAAACATACCGTATGCTCAGCGGTTCATCCAAGGTTTCATGTCGCACTATCTGGCCGGGCAGGGGACCCCAATGCGATCAGGCCCCTTAGATGTTTACTTGTTCAGCCTTATAGATGAAGATGCCAAAAGCATTCAGCCAGGCAACTTTGAACGCCATTGGGGGTTGTTTTACTTTGATGGAACACCCAAATACCAGCTAAACCTTACGGCAAACTCTAACGGTTTGGCGGCGGCGAGTAGTGTACAATATCTGCCCCGACGATGGTGTGTCATGTCACCGTCAGTGAGTCTCGACGATCCACAACTTGCAGACAGTGTCAGTTATGCTTGTCAGAATGCTGATTGCACTAGTCTTGGATATGGGACTTCATGTGGAAATTTGGATGCTCGTGGGAATGTCTCCTATGCATTTAACAGTTACTATCAGATACAAAATCAGCTGGACACTGCCTGCAAGTTCCCAAACCTTTCAGTTGTCACAAATACAGACCCTTCAGTTGGAGACTGCATATTTAGGATCATGATCAATGCGCCTGCCGGGGTGGCGAATGGATTGGTGAGCGGAGTTGGATCACTTAAGCTGCCTGTTGGTTTGTTGCTGTTTCTGTTCTTGTTTGTCTTTACATTTCTGTGATTTTGCTGCTTTGTACTGTACAGTACACTACTGGCTTCAATATATATATATATATATATTTTTTTTTGGTGTAGATAGACTGTAATATTTTGAAGTTCTAGAGATTTAAACTTACACTTGAGGTCTTATTTTTCAGTGCTGCTTTCTATCGTTTTTAAGTCGGGCAATTGAAGCACGCTGAGAACAGATTCAATTGTCCATATTAGATTTTACAGATCTAACGGGTGTATATATATTGCTACGTCGTTTAAAAATCATTCTTAACCGTGAAATAGTCCCTCTGCATTTCACTTGAAATGAGCATATTGTGCCTAACTTGATTATAAATATGAAAATCAAAAAGGAAAAATCAAATTAACAGATCCAATGGGCATTGGAACCGGTTTCAGTGTACAACTCATCACAGATCTGGTCCACATTCAATTTGCTGTCAGAAAATAAACCCAATGAACTGTAAAACTGGCAGAAACAAACATGGAAAATATTCCAGAATCGTTTGACTACTAACAAGCTGACTAATAAATACATCATTTACAACCCCACCAAAGGGCAAGCTCACAGCCCATTCTGACTCCACCAGACTACCAACAGAGCAACTGAAAAGAATAAAATAAAATAAGGGATTCAAAATTACATTTACCCCAATGCTCTATCTGATCCCTATGTTTCTCCGAAAACAGTCCAACCGCTCAAAGGGTTGAAGGGAGATGGTGCATCAAGCTGTTCGCAAGGGCAACTTGATCTTCTTCTCCGAGGGATACTTGATGAGGGATCCTTAAGAAAGCCGCCGACTCCAGCTATCACTCATGTACAATCCATATTAGATCTGGCCAACCATATTCCCTGAATCAAAGTCACATGTAAGTTGTAGACTTGCAGAATATAGAAAGCATGTCATTGTTTATTGGTTAGATCATTTGAAACAAACAAATTGATCTTGCATTATAATACTCTAGCCTGCACGTTCGTGAACCGGTTCCATATTTCCATCATATACCCTCTTCATAATGCATACAAGAATTTAACAAGATTAATGCGGTCCCCATGGCTTTTAAAAAACGAGTTCTTGATATTAAATTAATCCCTAGAGGTTAACGCTAAGAATGTTACCCCTATAACTGTAAGTTTTTTTTTTTTTTTTGATGAATCAATGCCTTTATAAACCAAACACAACAGAAAACGTCACTCCAGTAAACACTGGATATACCTTACAAACAAGAGAACAAACTCTCTACACATCAAACTAGCGACCAAACAAAATACTGTACAGCCAAAACCCACAGAACAACTAAAACCAGAACCAAAACAACATTTTTATATCATAATAAAAGACAAGTTAACATTCCTGCATAAATTAGTAGGTCCCTGACACAAATAGCCACTCTTTTCTTTTCTTTTTTTTGTCTAAATTAGAAATTTCCTGACACTATCCGTGTGCATTTTAAACGTAAAACTTGTTTCATTGAGCCCTACAGAGGATCATCCTGTGGCTGTATTTGATCCAATACTGATTCTTCAACTCATCCTTGAGTTGGCTTATTTTACATTTGGTGAAATAGTAAACCTTACTTCTTTGTAACCCCCAACCCAGGGTTAACACTACAATTTCTCTTTAATGTCTTTGACCCTTACATTGTCTGTAAATTCGTAAGTGTTGTTTATTGTTAAAGTTGTAATCTGAGAGTATGTTCCACGGTATTCTACATTGTAACTTAGAAGTTGTATCCACCACCCAAGTGTAGACTCCTGTGTTATGCATGTTTGCATCTGAGGTTCTAAAAATTTTATCCATTCAATCATTTTTATGTTTTTTAGAGAAAAGTATTTAAAAAAGAAAAAAAAAAGTGAACCAACCAGCTCTTATTACGAAGTACTGATTAGAAGAAATAGCCCATCTTTTCCGTGGAAGAATATTTGGCATGTTAAGGCTCCAACTAGGATGGCTTTTTTTGTTTGGTCTGCAGCTTTAGGTAAAATTTTGACGCATGATAACTTGCGTAAGAGGAATATCGTAGTGATTGAGTGGTGTTGTATGTGTAAAAAGAATAGAGAGTCTATTAATCATTTGTTGCTTCACTGCGAAGTCACCCGTAATCTTTGGAGTTACATTCTCATCCTATTTGGGATAGAGTGGGTAATGCCACGAACGGTGTTGGAGGTGTTGACTAGTTGGGGCCCGTATGTTGGGTATGGTCATAATAAAGAAGTTTGGCGGTTAACTCCATGTGTTTATTGTGGTATATTTGGCAGGAACGGAATGCGCGGCTCTTTGAAGATGTAGAGACATCAACGGTGGAGCTAAGGAAGCATTTGCTTAATATGTTGTATATTTGGATAGCGCCACGTCATTGCTTGAATGCTTTTACTTTTGTAGACTTTCTTAATTTATTCTCTTCTCGTCTCATTTATGGGCTCTCTCGTATACTTCCCGTGTATAAGGATTGATTCCATCTGCGCTTTTAATGAACTGAGTTACAATTACTTAAAAAAAATAAATAAATAAATAAAAAAAATAAAAAAAATCCATGAAGTTGCATCACTCTGACATTCCCATTTGACGCTTCCGCAGGTATTCTCTTGACCTAATATCAGCCTGTCAGTAAAGAAAGTAAACACTGAAATCAGATACAATTCCATCCAACATGATATATAATATTGAAAAAGGATAAAAAGTTGTATCTTCCGTAGTTTGAATTAATGATAGGTGTGACTGGGCCAGATGATAAAGAAACCTTGTTGCTAACATTCACAACCAACCGTGTTACTGTAACAAGATATAGATATAGATCAACTTGATATGAAATTGACATCTGATGCAAAGCAATTTTTAGGATTAACCATGAAAATTGGTTGAGAGAATTCACTAAATCTTTCTTTTTACATTTGCTGTCATCTAAGCCATCAATTACTGACGAAGAAGATCTCCGACATGGTAGTTATCACACAATGTCTCTCCACCAGAACAAATCAGGCTTCATGCAATTTCTCTAGGAGTTGAAAACAGGCCTCCAATAGTAACTTGATCAAACACTACTTCCTTAAGGGGAAGTGAACTATCACCATAGACTGTATACAACTCTAATTATAGGCAAAGATTCATTTAACATCTGATACAAACCAAAGACCACATTAGAGCATAAGAGGGACAGGCTAAAAGCTTCTATATAACAGAAACAATACTTGTACTTAGCTTCTATATTTGGACTCAACAGTAGGTCTGATGTATTAATTGAAGGACCCAAACCAAAGCTTTGGAACGGCTCTAAGTGTTACCTGCCGGATAGGCTCTGGCACACGATACTTGCAAGTCATTTTAACAATTCTGATGGCAGTATCAAGTGATACACGATGACCAACTGAAACAAATATAGGCTTCAAGGTGCCATGTGTAGATCTCATTGCCTGTGAATAGGAAAAGAGAGTTTGAATTACAATGCTTTAAATCAAAACTTAGGAACAAGAGTTATACTAACTGCATAAACATGTAAAACCAGCTTAGAATTTAAAAATTGTGTCACAGGATTCAATATAGTCTTTTGCCTTGGATTGTGGTGTATGCCAACCAGTACATCAGAACAATTTAAATATCCCTCCAGGAACCTTCCATGAAACCTTCTTATGAGTTATTTTATGAGCAGTAAATGCTAGCTCTCCCCACTTTAGCACTTTGTTCACTGATGGCACAAAGTAAGACATACCACCTCAATGCACCAGCCATTAGAAGGATTTGAACTATACTAAACTGGCCTTAAGACCAGTCTTGAATACTTACACACATGAAATAAGACTGGAATAGGGGTAGTTCCTCCATTGACTCAGGAAAGCAAGTCAGTTGATTGGCAAGCCGATTGACAGGGGGCAGATCAATATATGTTTTTTTCGAATTTGTTTTAAAAGTAATTTACAGTAAGGATGCGCCAAGCCCATGCAAAAGGCAACAGAACACTTTCTTTTTTGTTTGGGGGCGGGGAGAGAGATTGTGGCAACATGACACTTCTTCGATATAATGTGGGCAACACAGAACAAGAGAACCCAGTAGCAAAAGTACCACTGGGAGCTCCCTGTAAGATTCTTGATAAAGTTCTGGATCTGGATTTGATACACAAATATCAACCACTAAAATGCTAAGAACAGATACCAAACTTGATCTTAATGAAAATTTTCTCTCTGCAAGTACAAAAGGATTCCATGAGTATGACTTTTAGATACCCTAACAAAACAGAAGATCATACATCAATTATTTTGTGTAACAAAAAGGGAAAAATTCTCAGAGTGCCTCATCTTAGTTAGCCAGCCAATTGGGGTCAATTACAGTTCATAACATATGGTCCAAATGATTTAATAAATCAATCTATCCATTAAATAATAAACCGCTAGATTCCTATAGTGCTTCAAGGAAAATAGATCATATTCAGTCTCTTACCACTCCCCATACGTGCCCAGAGCATCCAGTCAAGGTAATAAAATCTTTGGTACAGTTTTCTTTGGCTTCAAGAAGTTGTCTCACTCCAGAATAGGTAAGACCATCCACATGATGCAGCTGAGACATAAGTCGGAACATTGTCATAACTTAAGCAAGAGAATAAGTCATCAGGGATCAAGCTCTCAAGTCAAAATGAGGATATGCAAATTCAAGAATAACCAAAATGACGTATTGATGTCTATCCATTAAATTCAGATTAATTACAAAAATATATCTATTATATATACAGGGAGTTGGGGACTTCAATTTAAAAAGAAATGTTAATTGGTAAATTGCAATAAAGTCAGAACTCACATTCTTTCCAATCCCAATTGTAGGAAGGTCAGCCAAAACACCTAGATGGCAAGCCAAGCCAAAACCTACACAAGAAATTTATGGTTTAAAAACTTTCTCTGGTTAAAGCAAGGATAGGTGACTAACCATGAAATCAACTGTTACTGTAAATTTATTACAATTCACATTTAAGACAGCCATAAATGAATCTACCTTCTAAATCATGTGAACTGAACTAACAAATTCAAATTTATATAAAAAAATAATAATAATTCAAACTTTAGTCATTTCTAGTCTGTCACTAAAACAATAATCAAACTTAAATTCAAAAATGAAAAATGGGGCTATTTTAGTTAACTCCTTTTCCAAGTGTACGGCGTCAATTCTTCCAACTAATGAGTACTTTCAACTAAGCTTTTTCTTTGCAGTAGAAGAGTGTTGGAGGCAGAGGCAGAACCAAGATTTGACATGAGGGGGGACAAAACTAAAAATGAAGATCTTTAAGGGTAAAAAATTAATTTTGGGGGGTCGAACTCATAAAAAAAAAAACATAAAATTTAAGAGAATTTTTATAAAATTTAGAGGTTTTTTAAAATTTTGGGGGGACAAAAAGCTCGGGGCAATTCCGTCCCTGGTTGGAGGCCAAACCATGCCTCACTACATATAGTAACAACTTTTTGTTTCAGAGTATTGCTTTTAATATTTTGTATTGAGTCAAAGAGGATCATATGAAATAAAACAAAGAAAGCCAAAGAAAAAGGTTTTAGTTACTTCTAGTATATCTTCTTGCTTATCCGTAAAAGGAAACTTCCTTTTTCTTTGTATCACATTGGCAATATCTATATAATCTTTCATTTCTAATTTAAAAATCTAATTTAAAAAAGGGGTAAAAATGATGTTTAGCTATAGAATGAATTTGACAATTCTGACAACCAGTTCACAAAACAAAAAATTATATGCAATAGTTTTTTCTCTTTATAATATGGAATTGTACAGAAAAATATTAAATATGCTGATTTTTTGTCCAAACTTCTGGAATTTGTTACATATACCTTAAGTGCTAATTAGAGGGACCAGAATCCAGCCATTCTCATATGATTTGGAATGATACAGGAAGAAGGAAAAAACAAAGAAGCAAACAAGTCAATTTTTTCTCCAAATTTTTGAGATATCATTACATTTACCTAATTTACAAACCAGTGCAACCCAAATACAGCTGCTCACCTAAGGCATTTAGTTTACTAATTTTGGTTTGGCAATTACTCACTTTGAAGTTATGGCAAACATCATATATAGCAAACTGTTTAACCAATTGATACATTGGTTAAACAGGATAAAACATTATTTACAATATAGAGACAAACGTATAATGATATATATTAAAAAAAAAAAAAAAAAAAAAACGCATTTTTGAAATATTGTTTAACAAAATCCCCCTTTAACTAGCCACATATCTTACTAATGTACATGCATCCCTACATTATTTAGGTTTCCTTCACAAAATAAAGTAGGGGAAAAAAGTTATATAAAACACAGTCATGTATATGTATATTGCTTCATTGAATTTTATGCACAGGGCTCAAGAAGAAACATAAATTCCATATGAAATTGTAATGAAGCACTTGCCTCGAGGATGAAGTATTCCATTTCCATCAACCATTAACAGCTGTTCATTGAAAAATGATCCAGCGTTACCAATCAAATTAACTTCTAAATTGTGATAATCACCTGTTGTATCAAAAACTTTAACTCCTAATAAAAGTAAATTTAATAATTTAAACTAATTTTTTTAACACTCTTCTCACGTGTGAGACGAAAGCTATTTAATTGAAATGGGGTAAACTATGAAGTTAAAGTTCAAATTCAAGATCTTATTAAATCATTTGTTGTCCCAAAATGTTAAACCATCATAGTTTAATAATTTGTACTAAATCATCCAATTATTCCAAAAACTTAAAACCAACATAAAATGATAGATTTAATTATTTAGATTAATATTCTAAGAAATGGTGAATTCATGCATTAAACACAGACACAAGAACCTACCTGTGGGAAGAAAACACTAGCATCGCTTTTCTTCATTCTCTGCAAAAGCTCTAGAAGAATCGGAGCCTAAGAGAGCAAAAAGCAATCTAATGCATCAAACAGTAAATCCATAACCACATTCACGACAAACGAAGAGGATTTTGATTTTTAAAAAAAAAAACCTCTCTGAAGGCAAGGAAACCAGGAACATAAGGGACATCAAGGGTGACCAGAGAGTAATCCTCATAGACAACTTGGAGACTCTGAATGTCCAACACCACAAGTGTCCCACAAGCAACTGATGGGTCTTCCTTCGAGAAGCTCATGTCGACCCCACCCACATACCTCAACATCTCCACCTCTTCCTCTGTGGATGTTGTTGTTGGCAATTTCCACGTAAAATCATCCTCTGTGACCAATCTTCGCTTAAGCATATCTTGAGCCCTAGAAAACCCTAATTGATTAATTGGTACAGATTTTGATAAAATGGGATGATGTTGTGTTTACATACTCGATCCAATGCTTGCGGTCTTGCGAGGAAGGTGAGGTACCCGTTGATAGCTTTTCCATATCGGGATTAGGATTTTCCGAGCAACCAAACAGTGGGCTTGTGTGTCGTCTACGATCCAATTTGCTATCGGTTCACGGAATCCCCGGAATCATTCCGGGATTCCCAGGAATGTACTGTGTTTTGGTAACGCACGGAAACTAGTGTATCTCTGTAACGTGGAAAATTGGTTCACCGAATCCTCCATTTAAATTTCTACCCGCCCATCCTATCCGACCCGACATGGCTGGCCCGGAAAAGTCAGGACCGGCACAGAATGGGTCGGAGTCGGTAATAAATCTGAAAGTTTCACACGTGTCAGGTTGTGTATTGGAAACAACTAACAAGAGGTCGACTTTCCACCCGATCACACTCCAGTGACTCCACTGTTAATCTAAAAGCCAGAGCGGAGTTAGGGGTGAAAATACAAGCAGATAATAACTGTTTATATTTAGTATCTACACCTACTCGTTATGAAAAATGCTCAAATTATACATGTGAGCCCTATTCCGATGTGCTTTAGTGTTATGCACTTGTACTGTATGTATCATCTCCCAATCATTATATGTTATATGCATATGTGGATATAAATGCAAATGTGATTATGAAAACTCATTATCCGCATATGCGGATGCAGATATCGGTTTTAAGGTATGCAAAATAACAATATCTGCATTCCTTTTATGTATAATATATATAGTATATGTATTTTATTAAATTTACTAAAACGATGTCATTTTGAATTTGGTAAGTTTAGAACATTTAGGTTTTATTAGATTTTTTTCTCTATCATCTCACAGTTATACCTCACTACATTTACTTTTTCTTTTTTTTTCTTTTTTTTTCCCTCTTTTATTTGGGTAATCCAAATCCCAATTACTCTATGAAATGATGACTCTCTATGGTTGATAATCATGAATTGTGTAACAAGTGAAATCTTAATTTATTTAAGTTTGTATATAGTAATAACCGCATCATTTAATATTGCATATAGATTAAGATAGTAATCCAAAACATCAATTACCTCATGTGCGGGTAGCGGAAACCGCATTTAATAACCGCAATAATCATGCGGATGCGGATAGTAATTACATTATGTGAATGCAGATAACTAAAAGTGATAACCGCATTATGCAAATGCGAGTGCGAGTGCGGATATTGCTAATAGCTGCATCCACATTTTTACCCTAACCAAAGTGATACTTAAAGAAATACTTTTGTTCCTTTCTTATTCCTCCAAATATGATGTAGTGTTAAAATTATCGTTGGATCAATTCCTTCTAGCAGTACTCATCCGAACCAGCACCTTATAGCATATGTTTTATGGACATATTAGTATATGAGAAGTATACGATTTTTTTAATTAAAATGTGAGAATCGCATAATTTTATAATAAAAAAAATATGTGTTTCTCACATGTTTAATGAACACGTGACAATTTTATAGACTAGCTAGGTTGGAAGAATTTGGAGGAAATTTATATTCATGTATAATTGTTTTGAAAAGTATTTTTGTAATAACCCAATTTTTACACCCTAAAGCCAATGAAATTTTAATTTCAAGAATAATGAGGATTTAAAAAAATTTAGAAGCCAAGCACTAGTTCGATAAATTTTAGAAAATTATTCTCTAAATTAAGAAAAATTCAGGGTAAAGTTGGACTAATAATTGATGGTTGGATAAGTGGGAATTATGACCCTTTTTAAGGGGGGGAAATTGTTTTAAGATTATCATGACATTATGCTTTGGTAAATTGAATAGTTTTAGCCCCAATTTCAATCGTTAAATATATTGGCGTAATTGTGAAAGGTAATTAGAATAATCATCAATGATTTGGTTTAGACTTTTGATATTCCCTAGGGATGATTCTTCTTAGTGTTAAAGGGCTGGACCAAGAGTAATTTTTTGAAGGTAATAGGAGCTTTGATTAATAGAGGAATATAGTTTGATCATTAAATTGTTTGATTTTGAGGTCAACAAATGATTTGAAAAAATGCGATTTTAAAAATAGTAATTTTAAAATGTGCGATTTAAAAAAGTGATTTCTAAAAACGCAGTTAAGCGTTTGGCAAATCGTAATTTGGCTTTTAAAATTCTGCGTTTTCAAAAAAGCATATATTTGTGTGCAATTTGAAAATGCAGTTTTCTGCATTTTCAAATCGCAATTTCCAAACGGATTATTTTCTGAGATTTGGTTTAAAATCGCATTTTTTTACTACAAAATTGCAATTCCAAACGCACTCTAATACTCGGCCGATTACGAGATGGGCTAATTATAAGAGATGGGCTCATTGTAGATTTGAGCTCACATTAAGGTGTAGTAGACCTAAGTTTTGAGAAAACCGAAGGATAGAAGCCCAAGAACCTGTGATGGGTGCCAAAAAGTATATATTTGGACCCCTTAATTTACAATAATTAGACCTTTATCTTTATTATTTTCTGATGTTTTGATTAGTTTTTGTGTTTTTGCAGGTCATTGAGAAAAAATTAAAAATTGTAGGTAAAAATGAATAGAAAAGGCTGTAGGCATCGGGCCCTAAACGACTATGGTTTAACGCCGCATGTAGTGCGCTCTAGCACACCTGTCCTGCATACAGCGTGCGTAGCGCTCGTGCACTACGCCGTGCAGGCCCTGCTGAACACCTGAAGGCGCTCGAGCGCAACTTATAGTGCGCTCGAGCGCACCCTGCTGACCTGGACCTACAATTGCAAAAACTCTAATTTTTTCTATAAAAACCCACTCTTTCTCATTTCTTCAGGGAGAGGCCGCTTGGAGAGCACCCTAGGTGCCATTTTCTCTTCTTCTTTTTTTAAGGTTCTTGGGTGATTTTCACCTAGAACTTCCATATTTTGTAAGTTCCTTTGATTTTTAATAGATTATTGTTGTTTATTTATACTTTCTTTGATCATGTATAGCTAAACTTTCATCTAGGGTTGAGGATGAAGCATCACCATTGAAGAGCAACAATGTTTTCATGCTAGTTTATGCTATTTAATTTTATGGGTTTTTTATTTCTAATTGTTCTACTTCTTTCGATTTTTGATATGATTTTTGGGTATCTCTTGTGATTTGTTCTTTGAATGGATATAATGGATGATTTGATTTCAAATGGAAATAGGGTATCCATTGTGATTTGTTCTTTGAATGGGTACAAATGATGATTTGAGGTTGTTTCACTTAATTGATTGCTTGGATCTTTATTTATCAAAACGTTGAGTATTCATTGTGTTTCGTTCTTTGAATGGATACATTTGATGATTTGGTGAAAAAACCGGGTATCTTTTGTGATTTGTGCAAATAATTGATTCATTGAATGATTTAAACGATTTTTGAAACAAAGTAGAGCATACCTAAGATTTGTATGTGAGAACTTCAAATATGTGTTGATGAGCATGAGAATATGTAGTTATGATTTGGTGGGTGTGGATTCCAAAACCTTAGAACCCTATCTTTTGATTTGTTAAGTTTATGTTTTATTTTGTTTAAAAACCCTAAATTTGGAACTAGGTTAAAATAGGTAGTTTGAATAGAGATTGATTTTTCGCAACACAATTCCCTGTGGGATCGACCTCGCACTTGTGAAATATTATATTGCAAACGATTTGTGCACTTACGAATACTTTTAAAACAAAGCAAGCATTTAAAAGTAAGGTCTAAACCATAAACTGGGAGGAATAGCTTGGCATGTAAATGAAGTTAGTAAAGTAGAGGAGTTAGTTGCAAAATGGAAAAGTTAGCCCTTGAAATGGACAGTCATGATGCTATTGTCATTAATTACAAAGGAGGAGAACAGATGATTTTTTTTTTTTTTTTTTTTAAGACATGAAAGAGAGCTTCTTGATCTCATAGAGAGACCGAAACACCTACAAAAAAAGGGAGGAGAACTTCAAGCATATTATTGCACGTAAATAGGGAAGAAAAGATATAAAGAGGGTAAGAATAGTTGTCACGCCCCCATTTTGGGATATAAGGGAAACGCGAACTTGAGTGCTAAAAACATTTAAATGGAAGCATGCATTTACAACATATAGATTGTAACTTCCTATTTTCTTATTTTTGTCTATTAATAATTCCTTACAATGCCATAAATTCCAAAAAGAGACATACTATACAAAGTAAAGATTTGGGGGAAAAATTGGTGAGTTCAACAACTCAGTAAGGAAATTACAACATCAGATAAATAAAACATGCTATAAAATCTTCATGCCATAATCTTTAGTCATGCATAATGACAGTTTATGCAAAATAACAAAATGATCAATTAAACAGAATTTATGAGTAAGTGAATGAGGAATATGAGTAATGGCATAAGAAATTGATAATGATCCATGCATTATAACAGTGTATGCAAAATAACAAAATGATCAATTAAATAGGATTTATGAGTAAGTAAATGAGGAATATGAGTAATGACATAAGAAATTTAAAATGATTCATGTATAATGATAGTGTATGCAAAATAACAAAATGATCAATTAAACAGAATTTATGAGTAAGTGAATGAGGAATATGAGTAATGGCATAAGAAATTTATAATGATCCAGTAAATTCTTTTCATTTATTTTCTCTTTAAAACTGTAACTGTGGTTTAACCCTTTATAGACTCTACACTGCTATTACCCGTGAGCAGAGCACGTTGGCTTTTGTCCCAAGGACCTAGGACTCAGCCTGTCGTCACATGGGAGAGTCGCTAGGTTGGGAATCTTTCCTAGGTGAAGGCCAACCCCGGCCGGTAGCACACACCGTCTTTCGGTATGCTTGCCTTGCTACCCTATATGGTACCGATCATAACTGTAATAGTGCCTCAGGATTAAACAATTACTGCACATGAACATTTTTCTGTAATTCTGTAGGCTCTACTATAACTGTACACTTTACTTTAAAACTGTATGAGCCGCTTTCATAACTATAGTCATGTGCAGAATTTAAACTTTAGATCATCTTTTCATTCAAAACTGTATTCATGCATAAATCATAAACTTTGGAATGCTCTATAATCATAGCTTTAAAGCTCTTATTCATAACTGTAAGTATGCAATATCCATAACTTTAAAGTGCTCTTGATCATAACTATAATTATGCATAAATCATAACTTTAGAATGCTCTTAATCATAAATGTAATAACTTTGAAATACTCTTATTCACAACTGTAATTATGCATAAACCAATACTTTAAAATGCTCTTATCATAACTGTAGTTTACGTACAACATTCTTGAATAATAACATATAAGTAATAAAGCTTGACATTAAAAATCACATAAGTAAATGTTTCATAAAATTCTCCAACACTTTTTCAAAAGATTTGTAATAAAATCTTGTTAGGGGTTTTTCGGTGTTGTATCCCCTTACCTGGACTTGCATTAACGTCAAAGTCGAGCTTTTACCTAAATAAAATACAAGGATAAACTTAGCAGAGCGTTCTGAAATTTCAGTTCTAAGACTTAAACTAAATTATCCTATATATATATATATTCTATATACAAAAATCTCTATCCAAAATTAAAACATATAAGATTCAATTTTGATTACAAAGTCTACCAATTCAACTAGATCCCAAACCCAAGGCAAATCATCCCAAAAATCACTCACAATTAGAATAGTAACCATAACTCAATAATCCCAGCCAAGCAGAAACACGCCCACACAACCATACACCAACAATAATTAACTTCCAAAATCTTCTCATTTGGTTAAGACGGAATAATCAATCCAAATACCAAGCAACTGGGTAATACTCAAAATCAGTACACATTCAACTATCAACATCACAACGCAAAACACTACACACGGCTCAAACACACACGAAATCCGTTAACAACCAAAACCCCCCAATTAATAATTTATCATCAATATCATAAACACATAATCATTCTACAATAATTCTAGCTTATAAAATCATCACAAACTAGCTAATCAAAACACTATTAACAGAGAACAACTAATCGGCTGGCAAGACCCAAAAACAGTAGCCTCTCAGCCATCTCACAATCTAGTCCACAAAACCACCAATTCAGAATACTCATCATCAAATCTCCATAGCACAACCAATCCCAAAACTCATATACACCCATCCAACATCACACACATATGCCAAAAAATACACCCACTACCAACCCAACAACAGAGACACACACACGGCTCAACCGAGACACACACCCACAAACACTCAATCAGCCAACCAACAATACCCAACATCAATAAATCAATTCCAAAACATCACAATCTATTTAAACACAATCGGTTGAAAAGCCCCAAAATTATCAAACCCTAATTCCATAATAAGCAAATTAATCCACAAAATTATAGAATTAATGTACCTTGGGGATTTTCTCAAGAACCCATAAAAAATCACCTCTGATTTCGCCGGAAAATGCACATGGAGAACCGGGTCTCCTCTTGGGTTCAACGGGTTGCTCGGGTTTCACACACATACGGGTCACGAGTTCGCTAGAACCGCTACTAGGACCGCCAGATTTCAACTCTGGCCGCCGGATATGGAGGATCGGGCCTCCGGAAGGGTCGGGTTTGGCTCACGGGTCCACGAATCGCCCGGGTTTTCTTTCTCGGGTCCGGCGGGTTGCGGGTCACGGGTTCCTGGGTTCCGCCGGGAATCGTCGGCTTTGGCTCTGCCGGCGACGACCCAGCACCACCCACCGGTAAACCGGACCTTTGAGCGGTCGGATTTTCCTCCTCCTCCGTCGAGTCTCCAGCTCACGGATCCACCGGATCCTTTCTTCTCCACCTCTCTCTCGATCTCTCAGCCTCATCTCTCTGTCTCCCTCTCAATACCTGCTCTCAACTCTCTCTCTATCTCTCGATCTCTCTCTCTCTTTCCCTCGATCCCTCACTCTCTCGTCTCTCCTTATGTCTCTCAGGAAGAAGAAGAAAGAAAAAGAAGAAAACAACTTGCTGTGCAAGTTATAATTTTTTTTTTTTTTTTTTTAACTTGTTGCTTAAGTTAACTTAACTTACTTAATAAGTTTTTTTTTTTTTTTTAAAAAAAATGTCTAATAAAATCTGAGGCATTACAATAGTGGTTTTTACTATTCAAAGCAAGCAAGTTGCCGGAAGTTACTATGAAGAGGGTAACAATTTTTTTTTTTTTTTTTTCATTCGGCTAACCTAGTGGAGATTCAAAGCAGGTTGCCGGAAGTTACTATTGGCAATATAGACTCTCATGTTTGGAAGTCAAGCAAGGGTATCTTCTCATGTGCAGAAACCTAAGACCAATTACGGGTTAAATACCCTGTTGTGGAATGGCACAAAATAGTGTGATTCTCCTTGGCCATCCCTAACCACTTATTCATTCTCTGGTTGGCCTTAGGGATGCACTAGTCACTAAGGAAAATATGAGTTTGTGGGGTTTTGCAAGCTCTAGTGTGTGTCTGTTTTGCCATGGCTGGAAGGAAAGCAAGGGGCATTTATTCTTTAATTGCAGTTAGTAGGAGGATTTGGCGTGCTTTAATGAATACTTGCTTGGTTAAGGATCCGCCTATGGAATGGGAAAATGTGGTTCGGTGGTTTACTGCTGATTTGCAAGGTAGAAGCTTGAAGTCCAGTGTTTGCAGGTTATGTTTAGCAACGGTTGTTTATCACCTTTGGAGGCAGAGGAATGACTTGTTACACGGGAACACTTCTAAATAAGAAGAAGCAATTGTGGATCAGGTCAAATGGATCTCGGCTTCTGGCTAAGGTTTCAGTAAAACAAATTGGCAAAAGTCTTAAGCTTGTTTATAGTTGGAATTTGCAGACTTTACTTAGAAGTTAGTTGGTTGGTTTTTTCTGCTATCTGCGTATAGCAGTTTGTTTGTTGTTGATTGTTTGTTTCCTGATTGGGGGGTTTGTCCCTGTTTGGGCGGATTTGATCCATATTTTATTGTAGTGTTTGTGTTGATATGTTTGGTTCTATAAAGGTTTTTTTCATCCAAAAAAGAAGAAGAAGAAGAAGAATAGTGGCTTTTTCTTCTTTGAGTTTACTAGTGAGGATGACCTGAGTGTCATCCTAGACCGTTCCCCCTGGCACATTGCAAATTGTCATTTCGGACCCATGGATTTTCTACAGATGTCCAGGGACTTTCTGTCACTTATAATATAACAATTATCTCAACTAACTAGATCTCCAACTTTGAGAATGCCCATTCAGATCCATGATGTGTAATTGATTAATTAGACAAATATAAAGGATTTCTCTCACATGTATTGGACCCAAATTCAATTAATATTTTTACACACTATTCATCCAAGCTTAGCAAGTAAGGTTTTATTAACATTGTACATTCTTCTTAATCTCAAACTGATGAGAATGTAAAATGTCGTATTTTTCCCCTTAATATTTAATCTCTTATACTTATTTAATG